>NC_056481.1:18432802-18737802 GCF_008729295.1 Plectropomus leopardus | reverse complement strand
TGGCAAAATATTTTCTCAAAAGTGGATTTTTTTTTTAAAATCCGAATTCAGATTAACAGTAAAAATTAATTGATATTTTGGACTTTGTTTCAAAAAGCACTTTGTAAATAAAGTTGTTGTTTTTTTTTCATATCTAGCAAGCACAAACTTATCCCAGGGATTTAAAGTACAACATATAATTTTGACATTTCAGTTTGAAGGTATAATGTGTTAACGTGTTCAGAGATACCGGTTTGGTACTTTTGGATGGAGACAGGCTAGCTGTTTTTCTGTTTCCTGTTTTTAGGCTAGGTTATGCTAACTCTCCTGGCTGTAGTTTCATATTTAACAGACAGATATGACAGTGTTACCATAACTCTCGTTTAACTCTGCATGAAAGCACGTTTCCCCAAATGTCAAACTATTCCTTTAAGCATCAAAGCAGACTTTTTCTTAAGAAAACTTAATTTCTGTCATTGGTGAAATGCATGTTTATGGCGATATTTAGCACTTAGTTCTGTGCTCCTGGTGCTGTCAGTGTAAAAAGTTACAGCGGGAAAGTGGTGCAGTATTCATTTAATGTGAGAAAATCTGATGAAATGTAAGGAAATGCAACCTGACTGTCTGCCCGTTAACATCACGAACGTTGCGTCAATTCCCATTTAAAGCGGCGACAGAAGCATGTGAGGAGATAAATCCTCAAACACTGACACACTGTTCAGGTTTCACATTAATTTACTGTACGTAGAACAACCAGACAGGTGTACAGTTACAAGTATTTTGATGACCCCCGCGGTGTAGCTGACAACTCATCACGAGGAAAGAACATACAGGGCTGTATGAGATATTTGTGTGTGTGTGTGTGTGTGTGTGTGTGTGGGTGGGTGGGTGAGTGTGAGAGTGTGAGTGTGTAGGGTTGCACCGGTTGTTTTATATAAATACACTGTGCATATCTTTTCTACTGCTGTCACTAGGGCAGGGTTGGCAAGCTTGGCAATCAAGTGCCACACACACCCACACACACACACATATAAATTCCACCCTGCATCCAGATCGTATCATAAATATCGCACACACATTCCCACACAGCAGCTATCTGGTGTCTGTGGCTCGGGTTGCTGTGTCCACTAAGACTTTACAGGATGTTTGACCTATTCTGACCGTCGGAGTAGCCAGACTCTAGCCGGCCAAGACTCCTCTACTATTCCAAATATCAAATACCAGCATCAGCGATAACCACCAGAGCTGCTCAGAGCAATGCACAACCTGATGTGTGTGAGTGTGCGTATGTCTGTCTGTGTGTGTGTGTGTGTCTTGCCTGCATAAAGGAGAGGAAATCACGGTGGTTTTTCTGTAGTTTCATGTTAAAATCTTGTGGATTAGGAGGTTACGGAGAGTTTGACCCCGGATGACCCCCGAGGCAGCATTCCTGCTATAAAACACACACGTCCTGCTCTTCCTCCATCCCCTCTGCTCCTCTTTATCCCTTTCTGCTCTTTACTGTTCAGCTTCTTTTTACCTTCTCTTCTTTTTACTCTTTGTGCCGTGTTTTCCCTTTCTTCATACGACAAAGCACAACACGGGTAAATGGGGAAAAATCTGATTCTAAACATATAATACGTTCTTAACTTAGAATATTTTTTTTTTGCATTTTTTTAAATATTCTCACGTTGGCAAATATTTAAATAAAGTTAAAAAACAATTTTGTTTTGTCGCCGACCTGTTTCGTTCACATGAAAAAATAGGGATTTTTAAAAGGATTTTTCTTTTGAGTATTTGTCTACAAAGCATCTATACTGGTTCCCTCATATTTTCATGGACAACATTTTAAACTTCTCCATGATTTTCAAGGACCCCTAATTTTTTTCTTCCCCTTGCCTGGCGTTTTTCAACATAATTTCAGCTAGCGTGCATACACAAAGACGGGGGCGTAAACACAAGGAATAAAATTTTAAAAAAAACATACATCAAGGCATATTGTAGCTATGTTACATCGACAGCTCCAGAAAATACATTTGCCGTGATGTTACATTCTGTGGAAGGTTATCCATGGAAAAATCACTGTAACAATTTCATTGCATACAACAAAATCCCATGACTTTTCTAAAACTTTCAATGATTTTTACTAATTCCATGACTTTTTTCAGGCCTGGAACATGTGATTGTGAAATTCCATGACTGTTCCAGGTTTTTCAAGACTGTGGGAACCCTGTCTATATTAAGTGAAAAGACAGAAAATTCATATCATTATATTTAATGTAAATCAATTAAATTAAAGACACACATTCAAATAAAACCCGTGAAATGTGGTTGAAAAAGTAAAGTAAATGCATAACTAATTGTAGTTGTCAATTAAAAATAAATTAACTCCCCTTTATTTTTTTAATTTTCACAAAATTTTGTGCTCAAAATATCAGATACCATATAGTTGGTATAAAAAAGCAGAGTTTAAAAAGCTCTTTGAGAACACTGAATCCTTACATATACTATTGATGTCTCAGATTAGTGAAACTGCTCCATTGTGGAGCTGAAAATGTTGCCCTGGTATCTACATATGGTCACTGATCCGTGAGAAATATAGTCAACTACATCCCTTTCTTTCTTTATTCTGTGAAATGGACCAGAAAGTGAAACAAGTCATAAAATTGGGGTGAAATATAAAGAAGAGTGCAGGTTTGTTGGTGTTGTAATGTAGGAGAACATGGACATGACTTCCTCACTGCCAAGAATCCATGATTTATGTAAGCCCACCATCTGTTGCCACAGAATACGTTGCACAACTACCAATGAGTCAGATTGGCTATACGGATATCTACAATGTCACACACACACACACACACACACACACACACACACACACACACACAGATAGTAAGATGGATACCAGTGGTGAGCTCGCAGAGGCTCATATGAACGATGGATGAGGTGAGAGAGAAGACCGCTGATCTCCTTACTCCCACTCTAAGTGACCTGAATACACCCCAGCACACGCGCATGCACACACGCGCACACACACGCGCGCGCGCGCACACACACACACACACACACACACACACACACACACACACAATCTACATACACACATGCTGCATCCTGCTGCAGCTGACAGCCATTCATTCACTTCAGCGACATGCTCAGGCTATATCTAAATGGGGGGCTTTCACTGAATTGGACACCCCACCCCCAACGCACACGCAAGCACATCATAACACACACACATGCATACAGACCACTGATTGAGCAGCTCACGATGTATCGCATCTAGGTTCCTCTGGACTGGTAACATGCTTCAGATGTGGTGTCTTTGCTCCCTTATACCAGCCCCCAACCCCAAAAAACTAAAGAAATATAATAAAAATCTGCCACACCTTCCACTGACACCTTGACCCTTCACACACACACACATACTCACACAGACACACATCAGCTCGCAGCATGTTTGCTCTCACAACGTGAAAGCCCTCTCTCATTAACCCAGAGGGCACCCCCAGCCTCCTATTGTGCCCCTATCTCCCACAGCATTCTGGGTAAAGTAGTTTAACAATGTCATCCAGATAAGCCCAATGCAAACCTGCTGATAAGCAGTCAAAGACTGCACTTAATGTCTGTGTGTTTTAAAGGCGTTGGTTGATTGAGGGGCCAATGAGGAGGATGTAAAAGACCAACAGTGAGCAGAATGGGAGCATGTGTGTGTGCATGAGTGTGTGTGTGTGTGTGGTCGCACTCCCAAGCATACTGTTTCATATCTTTGTAATAACAAGTTAAACTGCCGAAACAGCTAAACGAAGAATACAAAAGGAAAGCAAACACACACATGCACACACAGCTGGACAAAGAGCGTGAATGTGTGTATGCGTCTGTGATTTCAATCTACGGCCAAGGACCATTAGCAAAGTTATTCAGAAAAAAATGTGAGTCAACCTTTCCTGTATTGACAAGTACAGCAGAGAGAGATACGCTGGTACAGAAAAAAAAAGGGCTGAGGAGGGGAAACACCACCTAAATTAAAAATTTCAATGTTATTTCCATGGCCAATATTCTACCAATATTTGTGAACATGAGCTCCTCTCTCAAAGCCAGAAATCAGAGAAGAGAGTCTCTAACTTGTGATCACAAACAGGAAATGCACCCATATATGCAGAACATCGCCCTGAGCGCTCTCAGTGTCACTTATAACATCTATCCTTACTCATTACCGCCTTTTACAGGGAAATCTCGTGATAGGGCCCGGGGGCGCCGCCAGAGATTTTAGGCTCCATGAAAAGATTTTACATTGTGCCCCACCGCTACATGCCATGCAAACGCCGCGCAAATACTGCAACTCAACTTCCAGAACTCAGTCGACCCATTCAAAACTTTAAATGACTCTACCTTTGCAGCATTGTACTTTTTTACTCCATTACGTTTACTTGACACTTGAGGCAATTTTTTTCTTTTGAAACTCATCTAAAAATAAATTCAACCTCATGTTGTGTCATGCTTGCACACTGACCTCGAAACTTTCGTCCGTCACTTAAGTTTTCGGAACAGGTTTGATTTTCAGTGGTTATCGCATCCGCCAGAACTAGTGAAGAAAATGTGGTAGCACGACACATCAGTGACTTTTAACTGGATAATGAATTTTAGTCATCTGACGTGGATTTTAACTTGTTTTAAAGACTTTTCTCCCGCTGAAGCAGGTACGTCAGAGCGCCACGTTAACAGAACTCTGCTCGGCAAAGCCCGTTTTTAACAGCATTCTTTTATCGATTGTGAGATTACTTTGAAATTGTTGTTTTTAGTTTCCCAGTTTTACGATGGTGCTGTTTTATGAGTTACTTCTCGACTGAATCCAGCGATGATGACTTTGTGTGCGGACTGTGACAGCAAACTGAAATACACACAGTTAACAGAGGATATCTAAGACAGCGCTCCAGATAACTTTGAAACTAAGGATATCAGTGTGTCTGATCACAAAGCGGTGTTATTCAATTTGGTTTTATCCCAACTTCCTCTTTAACCATAGCACTCCAGTCTGCCCTCGGATTTTTAACTCTATGGCCTCTACAAAGTTTTCTGAGCTTTTTACTGTTGCCTCTTTAACTGCTTTTAGCCCAAATTTTAACACAGAGGAGCTGGTCTGCTTAAATAAATCCACCCAAACATTACAGAGAGAATATAGGAGAATGGAGTGAAAATGAAAAAGAAAACCCAACAGGTTTATACGTACGCAATGAAAAAATATTTTTACCGATGCCTCACAAGAGGTGTGTGAGATTTTTTGTCAATAGGGTCAATAAAATAAGGCAATAAACTACCCCCATCAGACTGTGTTTTACTTGTTAGCTGGGATATTCAGAATTATTTTAGCAATTTTAAACCCATTTCCTTATGTCTTTTATTTGATATCTTACCCACCATGAAACCAACTATGTGCAGTCTTGATTTTTTCCCCACTCAATTTTAGTTATTGTCACAGTTATTTTATTGATTATTAGTAGCTCTTTAGCAGAAGGGATTTTCCCATTTTCTTTTAGATGTGCTGTGGTCCGACCTCTTTCAAAGAAATCTAACATTGATCCCTCTGTTCTCAACAATTTTAGGCCAATTTTTACACTGCAATTTTTATCAAAAGTTTTAGAAAAAGTGGTTTCTATCCAACTTTTAGAGTTTATGTACGATAACAACATCTTTGAGAAATTCCTGACTGGTTTTAGAGCTTTAGGTTTAGCTCTCAAGGTGACAAATGATCTTCTCATAGCTGCCAACAGAGGGGCAGCTCTATTAAAAATATTAAGCTATGAAGCAATTAACCTAAGGAGCTCGTGTTATGATCACAGAAATAATAATTGTATAGCTATGATATTTTTGCCTCTAATACTTTAAGTACATATTGCTGATAATACTTATGAACTTTTACTTAAGTAACATTTTTAATCCAGGACTTCTTCTTCTAATGAAGTATTTTTACTGACTGTGGGAGCCAATTTATACTTTTACTTGAGTATAAAAATTTGATTACTTCTTCTACCACTGTAAATAACATCATAACCGAAGCTACTGTTTCTATAAGCTGACATGTGGTTTGACAGAGTGCTGCTCACCTCCCTCTTCAGACGGGAGTCAGGCTGCCGGATCACTCCTGTGTTTGGGGACACAGGGCTGCTGAGGACAAAGCTGCATCTGTCCCTTGGCCTGATACCTGTCAAGGACAGGAACAGCTGATTAAATATGATAATTCCCCAAAAGTTTGGCTATAACGACGGTTAAAGGAGGAACTAAATATCAACACACGGTATTTTCTGTGAAGCTATTAGCTAACATTAAGGGAGCAAACTTAGCTTATTTCACTATGGCCTAAACGGGTTAATTTCCACCACTCACGGTGACCCACCTGTCTTTGTGAAGAACTGGGTGACACGCCGTCACTCTCTTTTCTCTCTCCTGTCTTTTTTAGGTTTTGGTAGGCACACTTTCTTTAGGGATGCTGTAAGTATCCGCTCCAGCTACAGGCCGCTTTGTTAGCAAATTACCGTATGCGCCAGGTGCCCGGACAGGAACGAACCATTTCATGAAAACAGGGGGGGGCAAAACAGAGGCTCTATGGATGTTTACTTTTTGCCAAAATCAAGAAAAGAAAAAGAAACCTTGTGTATTAGTGAGCACATTAAATCAAGTACAAACGTCTGTTAATGATTATAGCTCGATAGTTTTCTATCGAAAAATATTCTCTTTTTTTTGGCCCCTATCAGTCGTGGGTCCTTAGAATAGTCCTTGAATTAGCATTTTAGTACCTCAAAGTCAATGGGCTTTTCAAATGGGTTTTCAATTAGATATAAATAAGGTTTGTGGTTAACACTAGCGTAAGAGACTTTCACCTTTTGTTCTACAACATAAAGTGCACCAGTAAATAAATATCCCTGCACCCAAACCCAAGTACCAAGTAAACTTTGAAACTTGTATATATATCTTTAAAAGGTGGTTGCTAACAAAGAGCTAAATGAGACACCCCTACAACAAATTGCAAGCAGCACTTTGAATGCAAGCGCATGGATTGGCTGTCACAGCTGTCAATCATGACAAAAAAAAAAAAAAAAAAAATTCCGCTTTTTGTAGAATTGAATAACTCATTAAAACCGAACTTATCATAACAGTAGTTGGTTAAACAAACATCTGGATGATGAGAACTACCTTCAGTGACAGAAGGTATCTTTGCGAAAAATGTATTTGGCGAGGTTTTAGTTTGGCCTATGTCCCATTCATTAACAGGAGGGCAGGCTTTATGACCTATACACCAGAGGCCGATTGAGATTGAAAAGTGACACTTTGGAGGAGCTGTCTTGTTGTCCGTCTTTATATACAGTCTATGGTTGACACAGGTAGCCCAAAAACTCTAACAGGTACCTCCTCATTATGATTGGCCATCTACCTAGTCACACACTGAACGGCAAGACAAGTCTGTGCCACCTTTACATGATGGTACTTTCTATACTTATCAATAAGGCAAAATATCGCCTTGAACAGGCTGTGTAAAAGAGGCTTTACACTTGATGGCGTCACATATTCGTGTTTTAGCACTCTAGTTTTTGGTTTAAGGAGAGTTACTCATCTTAACAAAAGCTTTTGTCTTAGACTACAGGAGTGAATGTATGAATTCTGAGAATAAGTGTAGTTTCTCTTTAACAATGTAGCACAGTGAAATAAGTTTACTGCCACCATTCAAGGTGATGCTGTTCCTCGAGCCGTCTTCTTTGTGGGCCACCACGAGGCGACCAGACTGTAACTCAAGGTCAAAGGTAAATCCACCATTCAGCCTTTAATGTTGCAATAAGCCGCGTCACAAAGGCTCTGGTTACAGTGCGATAAAAAGGTGTGAATATTTCACAGGAAGTCTCAAATAAAGTGCAGTAAATTTGTGCACTTTGTCCCAGAAACTCCACACCCTGCAGGGGATAACTGTTCTTCCCAGCTCTCACATTACACACACACACACACACACACACACACACACAAACACACACTTAGCAGCAAGAAAAAAAAACAGAGGTACAGGAATGCGTGCAGACTGCATGGATGTATATCAGTGTGGACTAGCACGCTCTGTTTAATGGGCACATGTGAGCTGCATTTCTGGTATTCACACACACATATATGTGCTCACATACATGCACAAAGTGAGGATCTAAAATCTCAGCAGGCCGAAAACCGATATCCTCACTTTGTTCTCTTAATGGTCCTGTTCCGTTTTTATTAGTCTGAATACCTGACCCACCTGTACAGCCAGAGGAGACTTTATCCTGCCCATCGTCTCTCATGAAACACTGCCAGATACAGTTTCCCTTTCTCTCCCCATTCTTCCCCTTCTATCGGCTACAGCTACAGTTTCAAATTGCTTCCTCCTCTCGTTTTTTCCCTTTTTTTTTGTCTCCCTCCTTCTCATTCTTCCACGCTTTCTTCTGCGGTCCATTTTCCTGCAGCAGACAAATGATCGGCATTGATGAACACAAGGCGGTATTCAGAGGACTCACGCCCAGCAGACAAGGGGGAAAAAGAAACAATCAATCAAGATCAGTTTTTTTTTGTAAGAATCTTTTTTTTTAATGAAACACAAAAAGGCAATAAAATTAAGATAAATAATTTTTTTCCTTTTGTACATGAGGAAATATTTAAGTCATATTTCCAAAGAATGACTGAAATTACATAATATATTTTAGTAGGCTATCTCGACCGTACAAAGCAGTTTTCCAGTGGGTCTAAAAAAAAAACACACAATGATGTCGCTTCTGTCAAAACGTGATGGTTAGAACTGAATCCAGTGTTTCTTAAAGAAAATACAGCTTTAAAAAAAATAATCAATTAAAGACCCATAAAAGTAATATTCTAAAATTGAGTTTCACATTAGATTCCTTTTAAAGCTTTTGCTTTGCAGTGTAACAGCAACATTGTTGTTAAAAGTCAGTCAATGTCCTAAAAAAAAGAAAAAGGCAATCACGTTCTTCCCCCCTGTACATCCTATACACTGACAACAAACAGTCATCACAGGCTTGCATAAACAGTAAGACAATGAGGAAAACAAGCAAACATAAAACACACACACACAGACATTTTTTTGGCAAAGCAGGAATAAAAGTGACAAGAAGCATAATTTGTGATTTGATCCTTGTATTTTTTTGTCTCTCAACATTGTCCCATTGATTGGCTCTGATTGTCCTTCACAGTCACGTGATGCCATTCTGGTTGCCATAGTGACCTCAAGTGCATCAGCTGGGCAGCGTGCAGACAATGTTGCTGCAACGTTTCTCAGAGGCTGTCATAGCAACGCTGGATGAACATGAGCAGACAACAAGAGGAACTCTACTTAAAATACCTCTGTGATTGCAGGGGTCCCGGATTCAGATTTGATTAAACGTTTTTATGTCTTTTTTCATAAAATTGTTTTTTCTTCTAATGCGGTGAAGCGTAAACTCACAGGTGCTTTGGTATGTTTCTTTTTGATGCCAGATAAATATCTACATTTTATATAGGAATACAGGCTAAAATAGAAAAAGAAGAACTAGATTCTTTTAGGATCGGAGGACAGCAGAAACTCAGTTTCTTTTCCAGTATTTGTTTAAAAATAAGCTTCCAACAGGAAATGCACATTCTAAACCCAACAGAGTACAATAAAGACAAAAAAAAAGAATTTGGACACATGTTTAAAAAGAGCCTTTTTCTGATTTCCTTATAAAAACATTTCCCAAACACCCTTTCTACATATTCACCCTTCCTCTAAAGCAGGGCTTACAACCAAAAAGTCTTCACATCAGTTGTACAGATTGACCCCAAATCCAAATCTCTAATCCTGTTCAGTGCATTGAGAGAGAAGGAAACTAACCCCACCTGCTCTCTCTATCCCACAAACCCACCCACAGACACCCTAAAAAATCTAAATAAAATAATCTTCTCTGCAAAAGAAAAAAAAAACAAGAACAAATATATATGTATACTATTTACAACATGTTATATTATACATGATACTGTACAAAGCGCACACGCTCCATGCACACGTAGGCACGCACACCACCATGCACGCACATTTCAAATAAACAATCCAACGACCTGTACATGTGTCTTCGCACCTGAATAGGAGGTTGCGAGAGCGAGGTATTGACGTGTATGGCTTGACAGGAAAAAAAAAAAATTGTTTCAGCCGCGGGGACTGAAAACTGCACGTTAAGTACTGGACAGATTAATATTCAGAGTGTTAGAGACATACTGACGGTGTGTCATGACGTCGCGAGCACGACCACCGATACACCTATATGCTATTTACTTAGAGCTCATTAAATGCCAAACAGGGCAGCCACTCTGCAAACACACACACACACACACACACACACACACACACACACACATACATACACACATTCACACAAAAAGTCCAAAACTACAGTGTTTTTTGGTCCTGTTGGGGATCTCCCAATCATGTTGTCATCATTAAACTACCAGTATAAGACCATTAAAACCCTCCAAACCAGTGTGGTTTACAGTAAGTCTCTTACCATACAGTCTCTCCCGCTCTCTGAGTCAGTCTTTGTTTCAGAAAGCCAAGTCTGACACCCTCCCTCCATAGCATATCCAAGCGACTGTACTCCAAAGTGCTCATGTCCTTGGTTCCTGTTCTTTTGTTGCCGTAATCTTGTCGCAGTGACGAGATACTCTGTTATATCAGCCACAGGGAAGGCTGGAGACTCTCGCTGCGACAAGGAGCCTCAGTCCACATCTGATAAAGAGGTTAAATCTGACATGGATCAGACTTTTCCCCAGAACAAACCAGACTCCTCTAAGTGCCAGTACTGTGGGGCTTTATCCAGTGGGCTAGCTCCTTCTCTTACAAGGGACAGATCAATACGCAGAGCCGACGCTCTTTGTCTTCCCCTCTGTCCCCAGCTCCGCTCTGAAGGACCGTCCTGGAACTCCAGGGTTCAGGTTCAATATTTGGATTTCTCTCTAGCTGTCGGTGCTAGGATACGATGGCCATGCCGTCTGCGCTGATCAGCTGGCCCGTGGTTGGTTCGTAGCTTCCGGCCAGGTAGAAAAGGTCATTAGCCGTGTTGCCGGACTTGTGTTCATGCATCAGGTGATCATACTCGGCCCTGCTGACCACCTGGCAGCGATGGGAGATGGTCTGCACGTCATTCTCGTCCTCATGGCTCGACTGATACAAGGCATTCTGGGAGAGAGACAAGTAGATCGGTTGATAAACCAGCTGGATTATATATTCAACCATCAAAATGTTGTTTTCACGAGAAAAGCAGTAAGGCTGTTATCTTTGGTGTTGTTTTCAGTCAGCACTTCCCACACATACCCTCTCTGTCATGTGTTTGAGCGTGGGTTTTCTCATGATGAAGTTTCTGCAAGTGGTGATCTTTTATGTTTGCTCAGCCACGCTGGATGTTGCTGTTAATGCTAACGACTACCCAGATCTTTTTTATATATTCCAAACAAACCACTACAGCTGTTGCCAGAAATGTAAAATATGTTACTTCCTGTGCAGCAGAGATTTTTTTCCAGGGAAAGACCATCCTCACACTGAGTCTTTAGAACTGCAAATGTAACAGTTTCACAAACTAAGTGGAGGTTCAGCCATTCATATCAGATGAGAACAGGGAATAAAAGGAAGCAAAGAGGTAAT
The DNA here is from genome assembly GCF_008729295.1 of Plectropomus leopardus. Lineage (NCBI taxonomy): Eukaryota > Metazoa > Chordata > Actinopteri > Perciformes > Serranidae > Plectropomus > Plectropomus leopardus. The sequence goes on along the minus strand of NC_056481.1, from coordinate 18,726,170 downwards.
ATATTTATATGAAAATGTCACAGACTGTTACTTTGACCATTCCCATTTTAGAAATTCTACTTTGCACTCCCTGGCCTTTACCTTGCCGTCGCGGTGTCGCTTCCCAAGGCGAGTCTCCTCTGGGTGGTAGAACCACTTGACCCTGACCACCATGCTGGAGCTCCACGACTCCCAGAGGCTCTCCACTCTGCCCACGTAGGGCAGCTGGGGCCGACCAGGTGACAGGAACACAGCACAGTCCCCGACACGCACCGTCTCCTTGCCCCGCACGATGGCCTTGTAGAAAAGCTTGCGGGCTTTACCCTTCAGACCTCTCCTCTGTCGGGGAAAGAGAGTAAAAATAGCACAATTTATTCAGCATTATTTCACCACTGGCCTCATTTCAGAATTCAATTAAGATTTTTGTTTGTTTTACTAAACCCAGTCTACCAAAGTAAGGTAAGATTTAATAAGTCAAGAAAATACCTCATGCCTAACACCAATCATAACAACCTGACCCTATTGAGTTACAGGAGTATGTTTGCTGGCACACCAATAATTCACTCCCAACCTAATACAGGCAATATTGCTGAAACTTAATCACAGTGGGTAACCCACTCATCCCTTTGAAACCTGGATTGACATCACTTTTTGTGCTGCGTTTAGACGTCTTCGCAAGTTTTTCAACCTACAAAATCTAGGCAAATTGGTTTGATTTTCTTTGAAAACAGGGGAAAAAGGCAATAAGCAACTTGGCAAGAACCGCTTTACAAACTGCAAGAAATTAGTAGATTTGGAAAATTAATTTTATGCTCTTTTTCAGATAATTTCCTTGTTTTTTTCCACTTTTTCTTTGTTTTTTCCCCCTGTTTTTAGATAATTTTCTTGTATAAACACTTTTGGGGGACTATTGTTTAGGGTCATTTCCTCCTAAGTTGCTCAATACCATATTTTTGAAAGAAATCAAGCCTATGTGTTTAGGTTTTAAAGGGTTAAATATCTGCTCCATCGATTCATTTGTTCCAGCATGTGCACACCTTCAGCGTCTTTTTAAGATGCACATCTCAGTCAACAGATGCAGTCATGTTTACAAAGCAAACAACGCAACAGAATGGAAGCCTAGAGTGGCAGCGGTTGCTCAAAACTGTTTCGTTATCTCTGGATCGTGACTTAAATATCAGGATAACAAATTCAGAGAGTAAGCCGTACAGCGTTGCCAGTGTGTACAAAGACTAAGGCAGAATGAGCACTGCAAAGAGATGGTATTTATCGCTGCAATTACTGTATGTAATCAAGGTATGACCCAGCAGAAACTGCAACAACAAGCGGTAATGAACTTAAGTAGGTTACTGATACCCAAGATAACAATTTTAATCCATATAACCAAGACGATAACATGTGATTATGAGAGACACTCTGCAAAGAATAAAAATAAAGTAAAAAAGCCTTGTTCCAGGAAAATATGTCTAATTTTTTTTGTCTTAAAAGTAAAATAACCATGTCAAGAATGTCGCATTTGCATTAAGTCAGTAATTCAGGAATGGAATTTAGTTATAAGCCACATGAAAGTCAAGATTTAAAACATCAGTCTCAGACCCCTCAGTTGACTGAGATTGCACCAAGTCAAGCAGTCATTTTTTGTTTTTGTTTTTTTGCTAGTTAGTGTGCCATGCAATGTGCCAATATGTGTATTGAACAGCCAAATCTTATTCGACTTGCAAAATTCTGGGTCAGGTACAGCCCTCAAGAAATCACAGACGCTCTTAAATTTTGCAGTACAGTGACGAGAAGCAGTTACTAAAAACATCTTGGAAAAACTCTTCATTAAAATCTTGAATATAAAAAAGGAACATACAAGCCAAAGTGTCCTACCTGTGTGGGATTGCCGGACCATTTCCAGAGCTGGCGTCCAGGCAGGTGAGTGATGTTCGGCAGAGGCTCAGGTGAAGACATCCGCTGCCTCTTAGCTGTGGCTGAGTCCTTGGAGGCCGATTTAGACTGCTGGCTCACAGGACTGCTTTGCCTCTGATGGTGGCTGCTAGAAATTCCTTCTTTCCTCTTCAGCTGGGTTTTAGCTGTGCCACTGTTAGCCACCATGCTTCCTTTTGACATGAACTCCTTCCTGTCCTCTGTCCTGTCTGCCCTCACCTTTGCCCCTGAGACAGCCATGCTGGCTTTGGCCACAAATCCGTGAGCAGGAGGTGGGGCAGAGGGAGAGGAGCTGGAAGTGGTAGGGTCGGGACTCAGGAGCTCAGAGGTCATATTCTGCCTGTGCTTGTGTTTGTCCTGTTGGAGCAGCGCGCGGCGCAGCAGCACAGAGGAGGACTCTTCATCAGAGGAGTAGGAGGAGTCGTTGTCTGACGAGCAAATCGACGAGGAGGAGATAGAGCCAGAGGAGGAAGAGGAGGAGGAAGATGAAGAGAAGCAGGTGGAGAGACGGGAGAGAAAACGGCCGCCACGATGGGACGTGACCGCTGCACTTCTTCTAGGTGCTTCAGCATCCTGACCATCATCCTCATCATCCTCATCCAGCTCGGAGTACGAGCTGGGGCAGTCACTCGGGTAGTCCAAATTGTAATCCCCACCTTGAACTCCAAGACCTGCTGACAGAAGGTCCTTTCTCAAAGGTGGAGCGCCCTTTACAATCGGCTCAGAACGGGACCCAGCGCTGTCTCTTTCCCCTCCTCCCTTCTTCCCATCCTTCACCAACAGGGCAGGGTGGATGTATCGCAGCGGTGCTCCTGCAGAGGCGAGACTCTTGCCTCCTTTCCCTCCGCTCCCCCCGAGTCGAAGCAGGGCCTTGCCGTTCTTTGTTTTAGGAGAGGTCACCCCTTCATGGTCAAGCTTCACCAGGAATTGTTTCCTGTCGCGTTCGCTCACCGGCTTCCTGCTTCCAGCTGCCATTGCCATGGTGACAGCTGAGGACAGAGGAGAGGATGAGGAGTCCCGGATCCCCATGGAGGCCACTGTGGAAACCGGTCGCCCCGCTCCAGAGCTTCCACCATTTCTGAAGGTAGAGTAGCTGTTGGCGATGCTACTGAATGAGTCACCTTCAAAAGGGGAGCCGAAGATGCCTTTGATAGGTATCTGGGGTGTGAAAAGGTGGGAGGCGGGCCGATGAAACAGCCCCAAGTCTCGCTCTCGTATCCTCCTCTGGGTCTTCCGAGACGTCCCATTGAAGAGGAAGAAGTCAACTGGTGGTCTCTTCCTCGGCGCGGACCAGTTCAACAAGGAAGTGTTGCCTTTGGTTACAGTGTCTGTTACTGATGTCGGCGCGCTGGCAGTCTTAGGCACTGTGTGGACTTTCTTCGGCCTGCCAACTGAGAAAGGAGTCGACAACAGAGACGAGTTATAATCAATATGAACTGACAGGTCTGAAGAGTAGACTGAGATAATTGTGGAACTAAGAGCTTTGGAGAAACTTAATATCTTTATCTCCCCGATCTCCACCGAGCAAGGTAAGTTTCAACATATCCATTATTCAAACTACAACAAACCAGGTAAACCTGTCTTTCTCCCCACCTTCATTGTCACCTAGAGTTTGTGATGAGTTACATGTTGCTCAACTACCAAAAAACACTGATGACACCTCATAAAAGCATGATTAATGTGGTCATGTAGAGGTTAATTGATAGGCGGCAAACAAGGAATTTTTAATTTACGAGTCTTTTGATTTATAAGTCTCCACTCAGTGCTCTCCTCTGACTCGGAGGCATATGATAAGTGGTTGACAGTTGGAACTGTAAATGAGGCCTTGTTTGGGGGACTTTAGTATGGCCTGAGGGGGTGTGTGTCTGTGAATGTATTCACTAGTTAGACCAGTACTTCCCAGACAACATTTATTAAAGCTTTTATATCTGAGTGATGTTTAGTCCCTGAGCGGATTGCTTATCAAATAGGCAGCCAGTCTTTCTTCCACAAATTTAAACCAATAAGAGTTAATCAAAAATAGCATTTCCAATGGGCAAAGCTTTGCAAAACATTATGTGTTTTTTTTAGAAGTAGCAAAACATTAAATACAAGGATAGAGGATATCTGGTCTTAGCCGAGCAGCAACCTAGAGGGCTGAAAAATGAGGCCAAAACTGCAGTTGCTCAAATGGCCTCTTGAGGCTGGCTCCAAAAGCAAGTCAGGCCCTTTAGGCTCCCATGTAAAATTGCCCAACTTTACAGCAAAAATAAACATTTTTACAGCCTGGTACAAAAACAATTTTGGTCTCTGAGGCTTATTCTCATCATTTATGACAACTGAACAGGAGGTGATTTGTTTCGTATTTCGACGTTCCTGAGCAGAGTGCCGCACGTGTTCCCTTTCTCCTCACCTGGTCTTTTCTCTTGGGGTCTCCCTGCTGGCTCCTCATTGGCTGGTTTTTCTGTGGGTGTGTCTTTCCTCTCTTGGGTGGAGCTTCTTCGACCGCGACGACCAGGTGAGATCAAAAGTGCTGGAGAAGGCTCCGCACCTGCAGGAGAGAAGTTGTTGTTAAATGATGATATGTCTTTCTTTCTGTCTGTCTGTCTGTCTGTCTTTTCTTTCCTTTTTTAAAGCCATACTCACAGCAGATTTGGTATCCTGGGGGCAGAAGCCTGATGTTTGCTAGAGAGATCCTCCCCCTGTCTCCGTCATCAAACTCCACCATTACGCTCCCCTCCTTCTCCTCCTCACCTGGACACATGAGGGAAGATATGAGGTGCTGGGAAACTACTAGTGTATGTGTGCAGAGTGAGGTTATTGTTGGAGCATCTCGCTCACCTCGGTGGACGTATCCGGGATAAAGGCAGCGAGAGCGCTCGCTCCAGTAGGCACACACTCTCGTCCCTGCAGTCAGGATGGCCTCATTCTGGGGCCGCACGTCTAACACCTGGAAAATTCACAAAATTTTTCGTATAACATGTGGAGTTTCAGTTGAAGCGACTATTTAATAGATGCAATGGAGCCTCAAGACTGAAACTCACAGCTTCCTGTAGTAGTTGCTCAAGCGAGTAAATCCGGGGGCGATTCCCTCGTTCTCCTTCAATGACAACACTGAATCTAAAATTTTTTTTAAAAAAGGGAAATGAATGAAAGATAAAATTCATCACAAAACTGTTTTTTTTTTAAATTTGTAAGTTCCCAATAACACATTTTTAACTGTTCGATTACAAGGTTTTCTTTTTCAAAATAGGGTCTTTGTCATGAGTGCTCAGGTTTTTCCCTGGCAGCTGTGTTGGCTGCCAATGCTGTGTGTCTTGGCTTTTGTAGTCGTCTAGACTTCTTGTTTGTCAAGATTCACACAGCTGTCAGGCATTTAACTAAGCTAAGTTTTCAACTCTTTTGTAAATCAGAGAGGACTCTTGTTGCAATATGTCTTTCTAGTACTTAACTCCAGGGTTTCCCCAGGAAATTGTTAAGCCTAAGCGGTTATCCACCCAGATTTTGATGCTTCTCGCATTTAGATCCATTGATGACCGAGAAAAACAATGGTCACGTATGGCAGTTGCTGTGTGAAATAGTGACTCTGCCTTCTCCCCTGGCTGGTGAATGTTTATTTTGTAGGAAAGATGGGCCTTACATGTCAGGCAGGTCCAGAGTTTGGACGCAGGCTGCGTACAGCAGCTCATCCTCCTTAGAGATCAGGATCTTCAGCCCGTCTACCAGCATCTCTTTACTCAGCACACAGTTTGGCAGGGCTGCAATGGGAGGGCGTGGTCGAAAGATGGATGGATGGAGAAGATAAAGGGGTGAGATATAGATAATTTGTGAGTGTGTTGAATAATTGCTATGTGAAGTGAAAAAGGAGGGACAAGACAGGCAGAGAAAGAGGTGTGTATGCGTATGTGAAAAGGATCCAACATGCTTTTAAAACCTGCATGTGTGTGCATAATTATATATGATGTGTCACTGCCTACCGGGTATTCTGCTAGGCATGTTGGGAGGGAGGTGGATCAACTTTATCTCCTCCTCATCCACCTCCTCTTCCTCCTCCTCTTCGCACTCGGAGAAGCTGCTTTCCTCATCCAGCCGGAAGCCGTCGTCTGCCGCGAAGCTCTGCAGGAGCCGGCTCACTGCGTGGCCCTTGGCCTGGAGGGGGAAACAGGATGTGACATCAGTGGGCAGAAAGCAGGATATGGTATCTTCATTATACTACGCCCAAATTAATCTACAGTAAACAGGATCTGCAGGTGACTGAATTGATTTGACTGATGTGGTGAATCTGTCAGTGAAAGGTACCAACGCCTTTTGTTATATGATACTTCAATTAAGCCGGCAGGATTTTTTTCTCACTTGCCACCGTTTACTCAAAGGTTAGAGGTCACAGTCGGTAATAACTGCTGCTCTTGAACGTGTAGGACTTTGGTGTTTTGCTCAAGGACACTTGAGCACGGTGGACGCCTACTAATATAAAAGCTTGAACCCTAATTTACATTCTCACCATCAGATACACACACACACACACACACACACACACACACACACACACACACACACAAGAGATACTATCCATCTCCAGACCGGTTTAGGCTAGTCTATCCAAAGATGACTGATGACTGATGATGGAAAGTCAGCTCATCCAACAGGTTTCTGCTTGTATTTAGGCTTTCCAAAGAAAAGACCATAATATTCGATGCATGAGAGAGAGAGAGAGAGCGAGAGTGTGTGTGTGTGTGTGTGTGTGTGTGTGCATGTTTGTGTTGTCTCCTGGAGTTTTCCACATCAGGAGCCCATATATTTTAGTGACAGAAGTTTCGTCACCAGAGGGCATGGGTGATTATTTCTCTTTAGTGCTTATGTGTGTTTGTGTGTGTGTGCAGGCATGCATGGGTGTGTGTCAGGTTAAGGCCAGTGATTATCTTTATACTTCAATGTTTGGTTTGGAGTTATGTGTTTTTGGACATTCCCTTACAATGAGTCAAAGACTAAGGCAACCTTGGGGCATCTCTCATTAAAATGAATGTGGGTGTCTCGCCAGCGGCTGCTTGCACGGAGACAGCGGGGCCAGTGGTGTGTTAGCACAACAGGCAGGCATGCAAACACACACCTAAGACATGAGCAAATGGTATATTTGACAAAGTGACTGATTTACAGCTGATGCTAAGTATCTCCCCATAAGGGAGTCAAAGTTATTGGTAGGTTGTAATCCACAGGATTTTTAAACTTCCTGCCAGGGTGTGGCTCACTGCAGAAGGGAAGGAGTGAATTTGAGGCAAGGGCTTTTCCAAATTCCTCCTTACTCCTCTCTTTCTCAACTTTTACTTGCATGCATCAAAAGGCCAAAGGACCTTCTCATCACCACCTGTCTTTACTCAGTCAGTCTGAACTACTGACAGCTGCATTACACAAAAACCAGCATGTCCCTTTTTGCCTGAGTAATGTAATTATATTCCTCACATCTCTGTGACAGCAGTAATTCATTGTGCTATGCATTATGTAACCTTTCCGTCACACCTCTAAAATTGGCAACTGCATCTCACCTTTCCCTTTTCACTTCTCTTTCCCATGCACCTCTGTGTGACTTAACAAATGTACCAGGCCGCTAGTTCCTGCCCATGACATTTACTCCAAATATTGTTGATTTTCTCTTATAGTTTAACTCTAATTGGTGGAATTTGTTTTTCTGGAAATGAGCAATTACAAAGACACAGAAATAAGCAAGAAATGAGTAGAAAGTACAAGAAAATGACCTGAATATTAGCAAAACAAAAAAAAACGTAAAGTTAAAAAGAATTAAATTACCTGAAAAAAAATCTTACAAATTCAAAATTAGAATAATTCTGTAAAATAATTTTTAATTTTCATTTGTGCAAATGATTAATATATATTTCTCTAGACATTTTTCTCTAGCTTTTTTGAAATATTTTTTATAATTTCTTTCCATTTGTGGGACATATCTTGCCAAGTTGCTCATTGCTTTTTTCCCATGTAACTGAATGACATCAGACTGATTTGCTTGGGGTTCAGAGATCAAAATACTTGTGAAAGGCATCTGAATACAGCACAAATAACAAAACAAAAAACTTGATCCAGGTTTCAAAGGGTTAAAAGGTCATGGGAGCAACTGATAAACAATAACCAACAGGTATTGTGCACAGGTAGTGGTGCAAAGTTTTATAAAATCCAAGAAAGCTTCAAGAGGTACAGAAAGACTGTATTTCATGCTGTCTAGTTCCTATGATCATCTACGCAGAAGTGTACAGATGAAGCAGCTGAGGAGGGAAACGCAATATGCAAATGTCAGTTTTGAGGGTGTAAATATGACAGAGTAGCGTCATAAATCACTGCTGTCAGGGAGTCATTTACTTGGTTGAATAGCTGTCACTAGCAAAGGTAAAATATTGCTGTGTCACTGTAAGGTTACAAACCACCACCCAACACTGGTCCTCACCTTTCCCAGAATGCCCTGTCCCGATGAGCTCTTCCGCACTGCCTCCTTGCTGGCCCTGTTTGCTTCTGTCAGAGCTCCGTGGTTCCCCCGGCCGTCCCCAAAGCTGCAGCCCACTGACGACGCACCCCAGCTGGGCAGAGATGCTCTTTTGGTCCCCTGGTTGTCTGGATGTCCCCGGTCTGCGTTGGTGAGGCTCAGCCTTCTGGGAGCTCTCCTCTGATCTGCGCTGGGCATGCTCCCCATGTCTGACAGCGAAGGGGACACCATGGAAATTAGAGCTGACAGATAAATCGCTAAAATGTCAATATCTGAGTTTAGATTAGATATATTTAAAGAATTTCTTTAATATTAGGTAAGAAATGTAGGTTTTGAGGCCACATCTGACAGTCATCTGACACAATTTTCTGACCATAATAGATTGAACTGAACAAACATGACACTGTTTCTTTCAAGCCCTAGTTTAGATCAAAGATTGCTAGAAAACACTCAAGGGATCACACTAAGGGATGATTTGCCAATTTTCAACCAGCTTTGTGTCATAACAATGTGGGTAGTATGTGTAAATGAACTGTAGTAAACTTCCCCCCATCTAACCAGCGCCCAGAACTCCACGCTCTTCTCAGAGCTCAAATTGTTGCTGAACTACAGATTGTACTTTTGCAGTTTTGTACAACCGCCACCACAGACAGAGAGTATAGATTGAGACTGTGAGAGAGACGCGCCCCTCTGTCGCCCTCTCAAACATAGCTCAAACTGTAGAAGTAGGCAGTGTTGATCAAATATAAACCAAGTTTCTGTTACTGTATTGCCTATTTGTCACCTTTAATGTTTTCAGAAACATATTTTTGGCTGTAATGCAGCAATTTGTGAACAGGAAGTGGGAACCACACTGTTTCTTGTATTGTAAAAATGGAGACTGAAAAAACTGAGATTAAACTAACTAAGCAGTGCTGATCAAATATAAAACAAGATTCTGTTACTGCATTGCCTATTTCTCACAAAAATGTTTTAGCAATGTAATTTAGCTTACTGTTTGACTGTTTTTTCGAGATTGTTTGATATTAACTGGTAGCCATATTGTTTTCTGCATCAAACAGATTTTGTCCCTATTTTCTTTGGTCATATAGCACAATTTTTTAAAGTATTTGTGTCTTTCTACTGCATAGACTTCCTATTTGTATGACCATCTTTCCAGCACTGACACACTTTTTTAGAAATTGTACCCTGTTACTGGATGGGGGAATCATGAACCATCAAACTGGTTTTTAGCTGAACCACCATACATTTTCAACTTTATCCTTTATCCTTTAAATTTTCCTTATCCTTCACTTCAAGTTAAAAAAACAAAAAGTCACAAAGTTATATAAAGTTATAAAGGTGTGTAAAAAGGTCTCACCGGGAGGCCCTGGTCTCTTACTCCTGGCTTTCTGGTTCACTTGGAGCTTGGAGGACTGCGATGAAAAAGGCACAATCCCGGCAGGGTTTGCAGGAGCTTCTTTAGAGGATGAGCTAATCTTGGTGTCACAGGCTCCGTCTTCGCTGTAGTAGCTGCCCTCCTCCTCCTCCTCTGTGGAATCACAACATCAATATGATCAGCAGGAAAGCTCGGAGTGATCTAAATGTAAACACCGTTAACTAAAGCCAGGGACTCACTTGATGAGATATATTGACAGTGAGCTTTCAATATTCCTTTAGTATCTGCAGTTCAGTTCACAAGCTTGTGGCTAAACTTCTGCGATCATAAATTCAAGTGTTAGATAAGAAATGTTGCCTGAGAAAAGTTTTGTCTGATGTTTTTTTAAGTTTTCTCATATATTAACTCTACTACTAAACTAATTAACACACAATAACTGTTAGCTGCAGCTTGTTCCTTAACTGCAGTGATGGAAAGCAAATGTTGACACACATGCACTTAAGCAGTGCACACACAAACACCGACACGGACACACACACACACACACACACACACACACACACACACACACACACACACACACACACACACACACAAACACACACACGCAGATTGTTATTGGCAGCTGTGTGTCGCTGACTGCGGGGGTCGTGTTGGGTGTCGACACATCTCTGACACACTTGTCACTTACATGGCGTTCTCGTCAACACTTTGACTTAGTCACACACAGACACCGACACACACACACACATTCAACCATTAATTCTCTGTGCCATCAAGGCCACGAGGTCAGTCAAATTTGAGTGTTTTCCTAAACTTTTCATATCCGACCGTCCTCTCCTGTGATGCACTTATTTAAAAGTCGGGAGGAGTGTCATTCTTTCTCCTCATCTCAAGCCTCCAAGGGGAGCATTTTCACAAGGTTGGGGAGGTGAAGAAGAGAGGGGAAGAGCCCAGGGTGTGAGATTCTGATCGGGGCCAGAGCGGGCTCACGTTACTGTGCAGAGTTGAGGGCATGGGTGGTTGTGTTGCATGCTTGTGGCAAGTCGTTAATGGTTTTAATGGTGTGACAGACGAGCTGGGAAGTGAGAGGAGGGCCCCCTGATGATGGCAGACATCTCACTCTCAGACGCTTTACGTGCCCACACACCCACACACACACAGACACACACGCACACACAGATGCACATTCACAGTGAAATTTCACAATGTCTGGTTGATGTTCTTTGAGCCATCAGCCAAATCAGCACTGCTTGACTCATGTGTTTAACAGCCTGTGAACTCTGCTGATTGACTAGAACAGTGGTTCCTGACTGGTCCAGCTATTGGTTTGGCGTTTCTTGAATTTGATTATATTTGGGGCTTAGCCCAGACCTATGTAGGTGATTTTTTTTTCTCTACAATATTTTGGTGATTTTTTTTTCTCTAACATTTTTGGCAATTTGTTTTTCTTTTAAAATTTTTGACAGTTAAAAAATAGTTACTGTTCTTGAAAAAACAAAAAACAAAAAAAACCCTCTCACTTTAGGGCAGGAAATTGCACTTCAAAATAAAAGCTCTGTGCTGCAAATTCACTGTACTTCCAAAGAAAGTAAATTTTCTGTCCATTCAGAATGGACCTGTGACCTACCAGCTGGGAACCACTGGACTAAAGTACATACTTGTGTGTGACCTGTACTTTAACTCACCACGCTCTGAGCTTTCACTGTCACTCTTCTCTTCCTTCACTTCCTGTTTCTCGGAGGTCTGGTCATCCTTGTGGTGAGCTCTGTTTGTGTTGACGCCCATCAACACTTTGGGTTTTCGACCCCTCTTCCTCTTTGCAGTCTGAGTAGCTGCCCAGTCCTGTTGCAGGTCTGACAGATGAACAGCAGGAGGGGGTACTTTAGTTTTAGGATGTCACTTAATGAACAGTTTTCTCTGTGTATATGCTCCCTGTGTACCCACCTTTTCTTCCTTGTCTGCTGTGACTCTTGGAGGCATTGTTCTCACCAGGGGTCCCTCTGCAGTGCAGCATGCCTCCCGACGGTGCACCAAGCTTGGCTGCTGCCTTCTGCTTCAGCTGGGTCACCCGCCTGGCCAGCCTGGAACTCAGAGTGCTGGGCCGACCTCTATGGTTACAGCGAGCTTTCATCTGTAGACAGGGAGCGAAAAAGCTGATTATTGACTCATTTCTTTCCGCTAATTGAAATATCCAGGACAGAAAAAAAACATCAGCAGCAGGAAGTGCTTGTGTGTGGATGAACCAGGAGGAGCCGTAGAGAGACGAACCTGTGCAGAGCTCAGGCTGTTGAAGCCGTGATTGGACATTTTCTTCCTGGTTTTCTCCTCGAGCAAATTCAGCCCGGCTCTGGAAAACATAAAAACGCAGCAGAGACGCACTTCAATGAGAATTTATCATATATAAAACAGATCACAGAGCCAATCTGATCACACATTTCTTCCCTTTCAAGGATTGCTTTCTCTGCCTCTCTGCTCTCCTCTTTCTAGTTTTGCCTCCCTCTCTGCCGAGTTCATTGATTGTCTCACTCGCTCCCCACTTTTTCTCTCAGCCTCATAACTTTGATGAAGTAAGAGAGCGACCGTCTGCGCAGATTGACGGCAAACACAGAAATATTCAGCAGCCGTGCGAATATGAAACTCTGCTGAATCACCACATGAAAGGGTAAGAATTAACTGGTGCGAAGGAGAGAGGAGAAGAGACAGAGAGAGACGGAGGGAGGAGAGCAAGTTGGGGGGAAGGGAAAGAGACAGAGAGAGAGATGAAGCAGTCTCGGGGGAGTCTGTCCGTTGACCGGAGCTTCAGGGCTCGATCGATAAACACTAACCTCTATTGAACACTACTCCTCCCTCTCTCTCCCTCTCTCTCCCTCTCTCTCCCTCTCTCTCTGTCATTCCTTCATTGTATGCATGCTCTCTCACACCACAGGCAGCCAGCACACACACTCGCACACACAGCTCACACACTCTGTTAGCAGCTGGTGTCTGAGGCAGGTGAATCCTATATTCCCACAGAGGAAAGGTTTGGCTCTCAGCACCTCCGCTCCCGGGAGAGGAGGAGAGGAGAGGAGAGGAGAGGAGAGGAGAGGAAAAAAAAACACCTATCTATTTTAAAAAGTATCTAAAAAAAACTTAAAGATCTATCTGTCCATCCATCCAAACCACATCTGTCTATTTCAGCCCCAAACCTTCTTGACCGGTTACCTCTGAACCCTCTGAACTTTTAACTCTGAGTACTTGAGTATATGGACAAATAATGAATGCATTGTTTTTTATGGTTTGGGCTACAGGGCCCTTAGTTACAATTAAAGGAAATCTTAATACTACAACATTCAATGCCATTTTGAGCAAACTGGCTTGATTTCTTTCAAAAACATTGGAAGAGGGCAATGAGCAAAATTTAGCAAGAAATTAATAAAAAGGTTGCAAGAAAATTACCTGAAAATAATCACAAAAAAGAAAAAAAACCAAACAAAACAAGATAATTATTTTTAAAAATTATTATTAATTCTGTAACATTTTCAATATATAATTATGATAATTATAAATACAATTTTTCTGGACATTTTTGCCTAGCTTTAATAATTTTCTAAATCTAGTAATACAATTCGCAGGACATTTCTCACCAAGTTTCATTGCCTTTTTTCCCATGGTTTCAAAAGAAATCAAACTAATTTGCTCAATTTAAATACTAGTGAAAGGCATTTGAACGCGGCACGAGATAAGCAAAGTAAATCCAGGTTTCAAAGAGTTAAACAATAATGTACTTCCAACAACTACTATTTCTTAGATCACAATGCCCCTGTGCACAAAGCCAAATTCATGAAGGGCATATTTTCCAAATTTTGTTGTTGAAAAACTTGCCTTACTTGCACAGAGAACTGACCCCAACACAGGCCTCAAGGCATCAGGCTTAGAAACGAAGTGCTTTTAAGATCACTGAACAGCAGCTGAAACCAACTCCCTAGCACCTTTCTAGTGCCGGAAATGCAAGAGCAGTATTTGTTAATTTTTGTAACTTTCTAAAACAGACAATTTGACAATCACGCCCACTACACACAGCCAGATGAGCAAAAGTGAGAAGGTAAGCCAGAATTAAACTTCTCCTTTGAGCTCTCTTTTACGCAACTATTGCCACCACTTTTCATGTGAATTGTCTCTTTCAAAATAAATGTTAGAATGCTTGTCATGTCTTGGCCCCTTCAATGATGGCAGGCTTTTCACCTCACCTTCAAGTGTGGCTTTAACAGCTATAAACACTTCTGACACTAGAGCTGCCCCTTACAGTAGAAGATTTAAATTATCAGTCAGTGCAGAACAGTCGTCTTTTTGGTGCTGTTGTGTGCAGTCTAGTTCTAGGGAAGTTTTGGTCCCCAGATTTTGCTGCAAAGTGAGCGCTCCTCGCTTTCACGCTTCTCTCAGGTACAGGTAGCTGCTGATCTAGACCCTGGGTGAGGCTGACTAAGATGGAGCCAGCTGCCGAGACAGAGAGGCTTTGCCCGGTCAGACTTAAAGATAAAGCTACCTTCTGCCTTCTGCTAAAAAATTTGTATCTCAAAACAACTCAATACAATACAATACAGTTTCTGGCTTTTGTTTGATATGAAATGTCGGCAAACAATGTTGTTGCATGCTTCCAATAGTTTGTTCGCATTAGCTTGGAGAGCTAACTTATTTTTAACTTTTATTTTAACTCATTTACTCTATTACGTGAACATCACTGTTACCCCACATGTCCCACTAAACCCTGTTCAAACTCTAAATTGATATGGGAAAAAGGAACAAATAGTTTAAAATTTGTGTTAAAGAGCTGAATCCAATTCGATTGACATACTAGTTTGTTTCAAGCACAATCCCAATTTTGCTCGATAGAGCTGTCTGATCTCACAAATGACCCTGTAGCTGAATGGAAGTAAACCCCTCCATGTAATGCTTGTGGTTTTGTAACATCTTCAACAAGCACATATAGATGCTCATGTGTCCACATACTTCTGGCAATATATTGTGTATCAAGAGGGATCATCTGCTGTGTTTGGAAATGCTACTATTCCTCTCTATGTCTCACTCTCTTGCTGTTTCATTTCAACCCACAACTCTCTCGAGAAGATGAAAGCGTAAACAAATGATACATCGCTTGTTAATAACAACAGAAACGCTGCTCAGGCACGTAGCGACCAGCGCTACTAATTAAACAACTTCTGAGTGTGTGCGTGTGTGCGTGTGTGTTGCACCAGCATGTATGACTAAAGCCTTTCATTGTCATTTTCATTAGCACTTTCTAATCATGGTAACCGTGACAAACCCTCAGTTTCTCTAATCATTTTATCAAGGCGAGGGGTGCACATGCTAACAGAGGTGGGGCAGCATGAGAAAACACATTTATCATTATGAGTGTTGAACGCTGGCTGCGTGTGAGTGTGTGTTTCTGGCTTGTGTGAATGCGTAAGAATGTGTGTCAGCATGAAAGTGTGCACGTCAAAGGTGTTAAATATTGTGTGGTTGTGTGCGATGCAGCGGGTGGGTGCGGTGTCTAGTCGTTTATCACTGTAATAACTGTACATCGGGACTTTGTCCGGCTGTATTAATGTATGCTTGAGGTTCACCGGGAATCAGGACATAATCAATGCAAGTGATAAATATGATTAAAAGTGATTAATGATGATTAATGAAGGCCTCATCCACATTACCTTCTCTCATTTAAAATCACACCCGACATACAGCTCCCATCATACAACCCATTGTGTATATGCGTGTGTGTGTGTGCACGCATGCGCATGCGTGTGCAAGCAGCTCCTTCCAGTGCCCAATCAAGCAAATCATCAGCTATAGAGCATTTGAATCATTTCAGCTGAAGAAGAACTTCTTGAAAATCAACCGTGCCTTTCACTAAAAACACAAACAGAAATCAGGATGAATGAGCTGGGCTTGCCAATCACACTGATTATACTGACGCAATATCAGAGGACTGACCTGAGTCTTTTGGAGCTCTCTGCAGCAGCTGGGCCGGGGGTGGACTTGCGCTTGCGGGGGCGGCCGGGCCCCCGGCGGGCAGGGCTTCGAGACGTCTCCTCTTTCCTGCATAGACGAAGACAAGAGGAAGGAGGAGGAGAGTGAGAGAGGGAGAGAGATCAAAGATACAATCCGGACAGCAGGAGAAATCAGGAGGAAACTTGTATCGGCTACAGGTCAAACTGCATTAGGTATGAGCAGGCAGAAAGTCCTGATAAATCAGGAGGATGCCGCATGACAGCAGAATTGTGAATGTTGGAATGCACGACTCAATCGAGACAAAAAGAAGTGTGTGTGTGTGTGTGTGTGTGTGTGTGTGTGTGTGTGTGTGTGTGTGTGTGTGTGTGTGTGTGTGTGTGTGTGTGTGTGTGTGTTGTTTCTGCTCACTGGTGGTCGTGTTTCCTCTGTAGCTTGGCCAGTTCTCTCTGTTTCTCTTTGTAGCGGCGCTGTAGCTCAGCCAGTTGGACACGCATGGCCAGCTCCTCCCCTCCCATCGTCTCCATGGAGCCCTTCACTGGGCACACCTGACACACACACACACACACACACACACACACACACACACACACACACACACACACACACACACACACACACACCAATACACATACATGCACACAGAGACACACACAGAAAGCAGGGGAATTTCAATGCTGAACACAAACTGAGTTCAACAGTCACTGGATATGTGCAGTAGCCAGCTTGTGTTTGGGCAGCTCGACAACTGGATGGATTTTCCTGCAACTAGAAGTTCAGCTAAAGCAGTTTATCCATTCATGCTTAAAGGCAAGGATCTCTGGGAAATAAAATATAGCGAACAATATAGGAGGGGTGAGAACCAGAGGAACATAGGTGACATTTTTTGGCAAAAATGCATTATATATATCTAATGAAAGCTCCTTATGAGCTCTTTCTACTGCAAAAAGGAGACCTGTAATTCTAAACAAATCCAGAGTTATTGATCAAAAACAAAAAGACATAACACAAAACACACTAAATAATTTGGGGCCAAAAAGAGCATGTGCACTTACTTTTTAAAAAAAAAAAAAGTATATTTTCACATTTTTTGTGAAGTTTTTTGGTTCTCAACCCTTGGTAACAAGCATTAATAAAAGTAAAGAGAACCTTTAATTATTTTAAGGTTATTAGGAATATGCAGATTCATGAAATAGCATCAAGTATATCTGTAGCCGGCTTTAATTACTAAAATAAAAAGAAAATGTTGATCCATCCTACAGCTTTGCCCCTAACATTTCATCAATTTCACTAAATGTTTCTGGCTAGTTAAAGAAAATTTTGTGAAAATGTTCACCTTTAAATTTCTGCATAATAATTGCAAAATATAACCATCATTAAGAGATTTTCATATGAGCTCTTAATAAGTGACCGCCCTTTTTGTTAAGGAATTTCAGTCTGTGGTGTGTCGCATACCAATCCATTTTTGTATGTCTTATGTTTTTGTGATGCGCATTCTGTCTGTCTAACCTGTCTGTGATCTGTATGCACCTGCTGTGAAAAATAGTTTCACAGATATGCTATCTATCTATAAATAAAATAAGATATTTTCACATTTCACTTAAATGCTACAACGGTTATTTCATTACCACTGAGGAAACAATATCCTTCTGACATAAACACAAAGCAGCATACACTACAGGCAAAAAGTACAGTGGTTGATGAACTAGTGCAAACCAGTCTGTGCTTTGGGCTAATTTATTAGTCATTCAGTTGCTTGGAATAAAAGTATCACATACATTTTTTTATATTATGTTTGGGTTTTAACAGGTTTTTTTTTTAAGCGCAGTAAAAAACACAAATGTGTGTCCATTGTTCAACACTTCCGCACATTTTCAGCATGAATGATTCATGTTTGCATGCATAATCACAAAATACACATTAAGTAAAGCCTCACCGGCTCGTGGCGAGGCGTCCAGCTGCACTTCCTGCGCAGGTTGAGCCTCTTCCTGATTGGACACTGCTGGTCCGCCCCCACGTCCGCAACCCCTCCCCCCATCTCCAGGGCACGGGCAGCCGCCAACGTCGCCAGACTGTGGAGGTCAAAGGTCAGCATGTCCTCACCTGCATGGAGACGGATCGTTTTGGTTCAGATTGGTACATCACACGCCGGCTGACGCAGCGTTATAAAACATGTTGTGCGGATTTATTTCTGGAACGATGAAACCATGCCTTGAAAAGTGGTGATATTTATGATATTAGCTGTGTAGTTTATTTGATGTACACTGGTGTTCCTGCTTAATCGTACACACAAACGACACACGCACACACATACACGAGGGGGAGCGGCAGAGAGCGATCTCTACATCTGTCACTGTCATTAACTCTGTCATTGTCACAGCACCAGCAGATGAAACAGAATATTCATGAGATGCTGCACACACACACACACACACACACACACGTAAAGACACACACACACACACACACACACACACACACACACACACAAAAAAACCTATGCAAATAAAAAACACTCATTCTGAACACACACACGTGCACCTACAACATTTTCGCTGAGCTGCGCAGACATGGGCAAACTGCATGAGTCTGTGAGGGAGAATTGGAGAGAAGGAGAACGACGGGTAGGAGAGAAGAGGAGGAGGAGGAGTGCAGAGCAGGGAGAAGAAGGGAGGGAGGGGATGGGGAGTAAAGGGGAGGAGAAGCAATAAGAGGCAAAGTGTTTATTGAGCTATCTATTTATTCTCCTACATCTCCTCATTATGGACATGGACAGAATCCAATTTCCCCTTTCGAGGAGAGGAGAGGAGAGGAGAGGAGTGGAGAGGAGAGGGGAGGAGAGGGGAGGAAAGGGAAGGAGAGGAGAGGAAAGGAGAGGAGAGGAGAGGACAGGAGAAGACGGGAGAAGACGAAAAGAGAGGAGAGGAGAGGAGAGGAGAGGAGGAGGATCACTCTCAGCCTGTGCACTGGAGCTGCAAGGCCTATTCACTGACATCTGACGTTATTAAAACCTGTATGTGTGAGCACTAGATGGAGACTGAAATGTGGTGAACAGATGAAAAAGAGGAGGGCAGGAAGGGAGGATGGAGTCTTCATCAGTGAAGCAAGCTTTTTTTAAAACGACACGGGATGTGTGAACGACAGGTAACTCCTCAGAGAGACAGAGCGAGCGGGAAGGAGTTGAGAGAGGCGGCTTTGTCCTGTCCCAGCTCGCAGAGGTCAATGCCATCTCATCTGTCAGACCTCTGAGCCAATGGCACGCTCCGATTACCCTGACAGGATGACATCACCACTGACATCACCGCTCCTAGTTTAGTATCCTGGAGGATGGCCACAATCGATAGATACCTTCCGCCCACAGTATACCACACACTCACACACACATCTTTGCACAGTAATAACACCATACTGTGTCCCTAAAGGGAGTGACGGGTGTAATAAGAGGCGGCACAGGGGATTTCAAGGGGAAAAACAAAAACAGTGGAGGAAAATTAAAAACCATTACAGTTGATATGGGCCCAGGCATCATTAGGGGCCATTAAGGAAGTTTATTGAGCTGAAATTTCAATATAAAGGAAACGTGAAGGAATAAAGGAAACTATGACACAAACAGCTCCTCTGACTATGTGTAAATAGAAGTAATGGTGCTAATTTATACTGGAGGGGAAAGTATCTCTTGATTCCTTAATCTGTAATTGCGATCTCCAGTGAATGGCTGAGATATCCTTCCGCGTCAAGGAGCGGCATAAATGCATCTGTCTGGGATCGGTTTCATCTCCCAAACACATTCAGGATGACAAAAAACGCCACGAGCGGTATTAATAACATTCCATGCGGCGAGGACGGAGCAGGTTTTTAAATAAATGTGTTGCAATTTGGAGAACGTTTTCCACGCCACGACAGGACTTATTGATTTCACACCTATTACACATGCTAAGCACGTGCACGCACATGTAAACAAATGCACACACACACAACGCTTGCTCTTGTGCACAGACAGCTACAGAGCGACTTATGATTTTTACACTTATTAATTCTGTCGACAAGGCTTGCAGAGGCAGGATTTACACACAAGATTACATTGGTTTAATAAAAAAAAAAAAGAAAGAAGAAGAAGCAGGTGAGGGGGAAAAAATAACAAAGAGGCAGGGGGAGGAGGTGCAGGCAGGGAGCAGGCAGCCTGGTGGAGAGACACATAGACTCTGATGGAGGAGAGCAGGGATTCATCTGGGATTACTTAACAGCTTACACACACACACACACACCGCCGTGCGCGCACACACACAAATGCGGGCAAACATACACACACAGATGCTGGCATAAATAAAAACACTTTCTCTCTGAGGAACGAGAGGAAAATAGGAGCGCTTACAGGAGAAGTGTTTTAAAGGAAAGGGTCTAATTAGCAAAGCAAGACGCCAGAGCCTGGGGGACACACTGGGCAGAGCGTGTGTGAGTGTGTGTGTGTGTCCTGGCTTGTGTCTGAAGCTGAGCTCGTTTGTCCATCTCTGTGTCCCCTCCACACACACACAAACACACATACTCCCAAAGGGGAAAATATGGTCCATGGACAAGAACAGAGAGTCCGAGTTGAGGAAGGAAGCAGGACAGTTAGTGGGAAGTGTGTGTGTGTGTGTGTGTGTGTGTGTCTGTGTGTGTGAGTTCTGAGTTGAGTCTCCACATCTGGGTTGCACACATCTCGCAGACCCCTTTTTTGGTTCACTGTAAGTGTGTGTGTTTGTGTAGTCAAGAGAAAAGTGGGTTTTTTTTTCCTTGATCTGATTTTCAGGGGAATTTTGGTTCCTTTTACTGCAACAATATGATGTAAATTGTACACAGATTATATTAAAAACACTTCATTATTAGTCGGGCTGCCCCTTGAAAGTCAGAGACCACTCAGGTCAACTAATATTGCTTCAAGTCAAGCTGTCATTATTTTTTGTTTTTTGGGGTTTTTATTTGCTACTCAGTGTGCTGTGCAGTGTACTTCTGAGGACGTTTTGGTCCCCAGATTTTTCTCCTAAGTGAATGCTCTTGACTTTCATGCTACTCTTTTGCAGCTATGGACATGCAGGCAGCAGCACAGAGTGAGAGAGAGAATGCACCATAAGGTGAAGAAGTGGCGAATTTACAGCTCACAGCAAGTTAATACAACATAGTCTTTAGTATGATATCTTGTATCGGCGAAAAATGTTGTTGTACATTTCCAATCTGTTGTTAGCGTCGTTAGCTTGTCAACTCTATCACATGAATGTTGTTGAGCCTTTTTCAAACTAGAGTCGGGTACAGCCCTAATCATTTGGGGCATTCTTAAATTTTTTTTGGTTCATTTCACAGGCACTTCATAACCTTTTAAAGGTCTTCAAAGTGGCCAAAAAAAGGCAGATACGACAGTAAGGTTTTGATGCTGCAGCAGAAGAAAAGAAAAATGAACTCACCCTCAGTGTCTTTCTCTTTGCTCTCCCTGCTCCTCTGCTGGATCTCCAGCTCTGCAAGCTCTCCCAGAATCTCCATACCGTGGTGTGGTGGAGGGCTTGGGGCCTGGACGGCAGGTACAGGTGGGTACAAGGCATCTCTGGTGGCACAAAGAGCCGCAGCGATCAGGAGCTCCAGGCTCCACATGTAGGCCCCTTGGAGCTGGGCTGCCGAGCTCGTCGCGGAAAGGAGGACAGAGTCAGAGGACGGGGAAGGAGCAGGAGAGTTACACTTTAGTTCCACCAAGTCCTCGTCTGAACTCCCCTTCTCTTCCTCTTCATCCTCAACCACCTCTACATTCTCTCTGTCTTTGCCTCCATCGTCCTCCACCTCCTCTTTCTCCTCCTCTCCAAACACAGAGACAGTACATTCTGCTGGTTCAGATCCCATCTTCTCTCCCGCGTCCTTCTCCATGTCTTCTTTTCCATGCTCCTTATCATCCTCCTGCTCTTTGGATAGTTGGGACTCCTCCAGGCTGGCCTTCTGGCCCGGGCAACCTGGAGAGAGCTCTACTTTTAGGGTTTTGCCTGTGGCTGTGGCCGTGCAGGCTGGATCTGGGACTGGAGTTGGGGAAGGGCATGGCGGCAATCCAGAAATCTCGCTCTCGAGCTCGGAGCATCCTTTTGCTTCCACCCTCCTTCCCTCCTTCTCTTCCTCTGCAACTCCACTCTGGGATTCCACTGCTTCACAGTCCCTCCCATCCTCATCGTCCCTCCTCTCCTCTTCTTCGGTGAGAGACTGGATGTGGCACGGATGTGGGAGGGACTTGGAGTTGGGCTCTGCCGGCTCCGCCTCCGCTGTGGCTTGTTCGGCCAGTCGAGCTTCAGGAGGTGAGGGCCCAGCCTTGTAACCCATGGTGA
Organism: Plectropomus leopardus; assembly: GCF_008729295.1. Taxonomy (NCBI): domain Eukaryota; kingdom Metazoa; phylum Chordata; class Actinopteri; order Perciformes; family Serranidae; genus Plectropomus; species Plectropomus leopardus. The sequence continues at coordinate 18,704,098 of NC_056481.1, read as the reverse complement.
TCGGAGGGTAGGAGTAAACAGGTGGCAGATCTGGACAGCAGAAGAGGACAAAATAAATGTCAAATAGGTCAAGAACAGCTTTTGAGCATCTGTACTATACCTAAGTATTATTTTTTTGGAAACTTATTATTTTGACTCTTTGTTATTTGTTACATTTTCTTTAAAGTCAGCTGTTGATTTATTTTTTCTTTTTTAAAATGTGAGTCTATAAACATGATTATGCAGTTCTGTAAGTGGTTTGTTTGATGAAATGGTGTTCCCGTTCCTCAACCTCACACATGTACTACTCAGATTGGGCATCACAGAAGAAGAAAGCGTGTCTGTTTGTGTTTTTATGGGGATTCCTGTAGGCTTTGCAGCATATTCGAGCTTTTCATTCTACAGGTTTTACAAGCAAGTCGGTGCATTCCGTCAGATGTTTTAGTCATTATGTTCTGTAAATGCATTGTGACAATATACAGCAATGCATTGGGATTTTGTAAGAGATACTTTGAATGCTTGAGTATTTTTAAAAGCAAGAGCACTTAACCTCAAGTAAATAGCTGGACACAGCAAATTTCAGTTGTATTAGAGTAATATTTGACCAGGAGTATGTATACTTTGACTCAAGTAATAGAGTTGTGTACTTTGTCCATCACTGCAAACTGTACATAAAATTCATTTACAAGCATCTAGAGAAAATAGAAAATCACAGTCAGGCCCTTTCCCTTATAAATTCATTGCCTTTCTGTTCAGGCAGACAGGATGAAGCACGTGATTACAGTTGGCATAATACACTGACAGCAGGGTGCAGAAAACACAGGGAGTGTGTGTGCTCATGTGTGTGGTGTATATTATATGTACTGCATGTGTGTGTAGGAGTGTGAAAGTGTATAGATCTATGTGGGATATTGATGACACCCTGCCGTTTTCCTGTGATTGCAGCACCGGCCCTGTCACCCCTGCGCTCCTATTATTGATGGTATCCCTCCGCCCCCTGACAACACAGCCAGATGAATGCGTATCCTTCCGCCTGTACTTCTCAAGGACCCCTGAAGGATAAGGAGGGCCTGTCTGAAGATTTTCACTGACCTTCCTCTTGTGACACACATGCAAGCTCAGACACACACATGCGTGCACGCTGGCAGGTCACACATACACACACTGAGTGCCCATATGCTTTCTCTGACCTTAATGGCTGACCTGCCCGCTGTCCCTCTTTAGCTTTCACAGAAAAAAATTGCGTGTGCGCGCGCACACACACACACACACACACTCACTCAAGGACACACAGAGCAAGGGATCAGCCATGCTTCAAACAATTTCTGCAAAATCAAAAGAATACCACGCTTCAAAGACCAGTGCTTCATTTCTGCAGAAGCACCCTCCATCTCTATCCCTCTCTTTTTTTTTCTCTCACACTATGTCAGTCTATCTCTGTGCCTTTGTTTCCTTCAGTTCTTCTTTAAATTAAGACATTGCATTCATTAACCAATTTACACACTCACCTGGCTCTAAGGATTGTGGGTAGTCCTGAGGTGGCTGTCCCTCTCCTCTGTCACTGCCCCTCTCCAGGCCCTTAGAGAGATGCGAGGGAGCGGGGCTGAGTGCCGGCGATCGAGGTGCTGCTGCAGCCGGGCTTGGCGCAGGAGTTAGAGGGTTCGGCGGGTGTGGTCTCCTGGACGGGGAGTGGTAGCAGGGCGACTGACGGCTGCTGGGACACATCCCCGGAGACGGCGTGGGCGTCTTGGGTGGAGGAGGGGTGTGCGAGAAGGGTTTGGCCACATGAGAGGAGGTGGTGGACGAAGTAGAAGATGAAGAGGATGGAGTTCTGGAGGTGGGGGATTCGTGAGGAGAGTCCTCTATAGTAATGGCTTGCTCCTCATGTTTTCTCTGTGGAAAAAAATAATGCCTTATGAATGAAATAATCCTCTAAATGTTTGTAAAAACATATAATATTTCATATTAATTCAAACATTCCAGCTATTGTGATTCAACCTTTTTAAAGATTTTTAAAATATTTTTGCCTTTATTGGATAGGACAGAGTGACAGCGTGAAAGGGGGAGAGAGAAGTGACGACATGCAGCAAAGGGCCGTGAGCTAGAGTTGAACCTACGGCTGCTGCGCCAAGGACACTGCCTTCATAAATGGGGCACCTGCTTCATCCACTGAGCCACAAGACGCCCTTTCAGCCCAGTTTTTGATCTAAAAACTTGCTCAAAATAAATAGGACAAAGGTAACCCTTTCAAACGTGAGCAAATTAGCTTGATTTATTTCAAAAACAGCAGACAATGAGCAACTTAAGAAACTACCCAAAAATTAGAGCGAAATCGCTAAAAGTTAAAAGAAAAATCACCTGAAACTAATTGACCGAAAAAATAAAAAAATCAGGAAGTGACCTGAAAATGTGCTAAAATAAAATAATTCTAAATAATAGTATTAATTTCTGATAATTCTAAATATTGTTTTTCAAGTGTTTTTCCTTAGTTATCTGATATTTTTTAAAGATTCTCTCTGTCTTTTTTTAGCTAGTTTTGAGGCGATTTTCTTGTCACCTTTAACTTTTTTTTGCAATTACCCAGAAATTTCATGCCAAGTTGCTGATTGCCTTTTCCCATTTTTCTTTTTAAAATCAAACCAATTTGCTCAAGTTTCAAAGGGTTAAACACAAACAGAAATACAAAAAAAATCCTGACAAAAAAGCCTTAAGAAAAGAAGCCACACGGTTTGATTGCCAAATGATCTGGCAATGTGAAAGTGCAAAAGCACCACACTAACGCCTCTTTATCAGTGAAGCCTCAATACCAACAAAAGGAGGAACTCACTGGTTTGAATAACTATTGCTGACTGCGACATTGCATATGCTTTTTCTCTATGTGTTGAGAAATCTGTGCTGAGAGATCTCTAAACAAATGATAGGCGGTGTTGTTTCTTACTCCTGACTACTCAAGGGAGGAAGATGAAGTGCATTTGCACAAGTTTACAGTATTACCACACTTCCTTATTCTCATTTTCACACAGTTTCACAATAAGTTACCAGTGTTTCACAAATTTCAACTACAGTGTAACATCTCCACACATGTTGGGTGGGTTATATCAGTATTAGTTTTACCTGTCCCAAAGAGTGGCGCTGCATGTGCTCCATGGCTCGTTGCTGCTGCTGTTGGTGCTGATGCTGCAGGGCGTACAGCTCCTGTTGCCGTAGGAATGAGGAGCGGGAGTAGACGGGGTGATGCTGGAGGTGAGAGGGAGGGCCTCTGCCTCCGTACACAGGGGGCCACAGTCCTGACTGCTCCAGAACGTCTGGAGTAGGAAACAGAGAAAAAGAGACAGATGGGACAAGATACTCTGAGGACTTTTATCTTCTGTATTGTTGGACTTCCCTTGATCATTATTCATTGAAATACAGAAGACCATCTTTTTGGAACAACTTCTTGCATCACTACAATCAATCTCGACATTATAGTTATTTAAAGACATTCGAAAAGGACTCTTATTTACAAAGACTCATAGGACTTCATTGATTCATTTGTTATGCATTTTACTGTGTAAATGCAAACGTTTTTTGTCTTATTGTTATCTAATATGGGAGGTATTTCCATAAGGAATTTTTGGCATCTAACCTCTTTGCCACAGTGTTTAAACCTTTTAATTTTATTTTCTGTCCTTTCAACACATACATTTTTGTGCACATAAAATTAAACTAAACAAAAAAATCTTTTTTAATTTGAATCATAGAAAATTGGTAAAAAATGAAAAAGTGGGACATTTCTAAAGTCAAACTTTTTGAATAAATAATAAAAGAGAAATAGTAAGTACAGAAATATTTTCATGTCTGCTGTGTCGCAGGAAAGTCACAAGGAGAAATTGTGTCAATGGACTCTTGTACTACTCTTTTGAATATGTGGGATCGCAGAGTAGCTCGGCCACCTTCACTAAAGATGTACAAACTGTGACCTTTATGAGATGTTAGCCTCTGACATAATCAATGAATGCATGCTTCACATCCTCCATTCACCTCCTTTAACTCTTTCTATTTCCAATGGTGGTGTTTCTCTATTCAGGGAAACACACATTTTCTCCAAAGTCCCACCCTGGGCACACATAAATTCAGACACATACACACACACACACACACACATACATACACGCACACCCACGCACATACAACACATCCCTCCTTGGCTGCCTTGTCGCTGGGAACCTTTGTTCTGTGAGATTAGCCTGAGTGGGCTAATGTTTCCCAGGGGAAGGGTTCAGTGGATGCACTTCCCCTCTCTGCAGGAACTCCCACGGAGCGAGGCAAGGGAGGCGGGAGATAATTAAATTTCACAGCCTGTTTGCAAAGCAGCATTGATGCGCGTGCGCGCACACACACACACACACACACCCATATTCACATACAAAGGCACACACACTCTTTTCTCTCTCTAGCAATGGCAGAGATGTACAGCACAACCCTTAACACTGAGCAGTGTCTTATGTTGTTCCAGACATGCAAACTTTAGATGTCCAAATGCACGTGCGCGCACACACACACACACACACACACACACAAAGTCCAGTGCTCCACCACGAAAGAAATAAGATGAGAGTTAAAATGGTTTGCATAATGCTGGGCACATGCAGAGGGGGGCAATGGAATAGCTGCTCCCATTAACGAAGCCATAAAACACGGTCCCACTGACAGAGGGACTTAGTTGAGCATTATATTATGATTAGCCAATGATACTAAAACTCTGGGAGAGAAATGGCAGCAGCTCCGATGGTACAAACGGAGAGAGGGAGGGAGGGAGGTAGTGGGCAGTAAGTACGGGTAGACAGCGATGTATACGGGCTCAGCTGGATGTGTGTATTGTTGTAAAGGGAAGCTACGCATACCGAGATGATGATGAGGCCCGGGTTCTGTAGGAAGAACCACCAACGGGGAGTTGGGGTCTTGAGTGAGTGACCCCAAGACGGGCTGCAGAGGGCTGGGCAGACCTGGCGGGAAGCCAGGGCTCATTCCCACGTGGCTCAGACCTGGAATAAAGATACACACATAAAACAGTCAAATGAGGGTGACATTTAAATACTCATTTTACTGCTCCAAAAATATAGTGGTGTGTTTTTGGATTTGGTTAACTAAAATCACTAGTGCTAGTTGAGCATGTAGAAAAGAAGAAACTTTGGGTGCTTGCAGGATTAATATGTAGTTTCAATTAAATGCTGATAACCACCAATAACGCCCATGTAATGGAGTGATAACATTCCTAATGAGTGCCACATAACACCCTGACTGATGTGTGGCCTCAACAAACAGTAGAGAACATAATACTCTTGAAATGGAGAGTGTTGAAGGTGCAGACCTTCTATGTATAAAGAGAAGCTGTGCTTACTAGCACAGAAAACATCATGTGCTGCTTCCACTCTACTCACTGTATGAATGCCCCATCCAAAGGGAGGGACTCCCTGTCCTTTGCATCCAGTGGTGGTGAGCCGGGTGAGCATGTGCAGCAGGGTCCGCCCCTAGCCTACTGGCCCCTCCAGGAACCAAGAGGTGAGAGGTCAGGTCACCGTGGCAACTACTGGAAGGATGGATCCTGGCAAACTCCACGCGATCCTTGTTTTCCCTGTCGTGGTGTTAGGCGGAGTGAACTTTGTCATTATCTTGATTATCCCTCTCATTGTCACCATCATCATCACCACCATTATTATGATCATTATCTTCATCCTTGTCATCTTCATTACCACTACTACCATTATAATCATCAAGAAAAGGAAATGTGACGGCAACAGGAACAGCCATCATCTTGTGCCTGGTCTATGAGTTCTCATTATATGTTTTCTTCCCTTAATATGACTACATAATAAGAGCCTGATACTTCAGAGACATCCGTATTAGTGCCCGTAACATTAATGCACCACATCTCATCTTAGAGAGAAAGAGAGAGAGGGGAAGAGAGAGAGTGAGGGGGCACAGAAATACCACATCAAAGGGTGAGAAGAGTAAATGGAGTGAGGGGATGAGAGAAAAGAGAACCAGAGCCTCAGACTGGGAGAGAGAAGCCGAGAGAATAAAAGAAATGCAGCTTATCAGATGAGAGGAAGAAATGAATAGATGCTACCGTATGCATGTGTGTCTATGTGGATTTAAGTGTACCTGATGATCATTTCTCTGTCTCTGTCCAGGTGATGAAGGCTGATCTGTTCCTCTGTCATCCTCTTTCTCTCCTCTGCCTCCCGACCCAGAGGATACACAGGGCGTGACACTCCTGAATTGTAAATACAATCAGAGCAAAGTGCTTATAGCAACCGTCATCAAACAATATCATAAGATATAAAGGGGCCTCATGCAAGAATTGATATACAAAGAAATTTTCTCTTATTTTTTGCTTGTATCCATAATTTGTTCTGATTTTGTTAGTACCCACTGATTTTGGGGATTCAGCGATGTTTTCTTATTTTTGCTCTTTTCTGAGGTTAGAGGAAAATTTTACGAGTGGTTGAGAACACTCTTTCCAAGAAAAGAGTAAAACATCTCATTTTCACAGGCCACAAATTGTTGCCCAGAGCAGGGAAAAATAAGTTTTACATTTGAGGAACATTTAAAAAATGCCTGAATATCCTTTAATCAAATCTAGATGATGTTTAATTTCAGGGCTAAAGAAATACTATACTATACTTTGTCCATCGATCCCAGTTACTGTAACTTAAGTTAGTGTGTGTTTCTCTGCTGACCAGTGCTGGAATGTAACAAAGTACATTTACTATAGTTCTGTAATTAAGTACAAATCTGAAGAACTTTTACATTACTTGAGTATTTTAATCTCATGCCACTTTCCAATTCTACTCCACTACACTTCAGAGGGAACTGTCAAACTTAATTAATTGGCAACATTTTTATAATGATTTTACAATAAAAAACATTTCATGATTCCAGCTTTCCATATATACTGTATGTATGAGGAGTTACTGCTTTTCCTTTTATTTTAATTATTTTGTTTTCATTAAATTTATTTAATCGTCAAATGTTTAATTTTATGCATACTTTTAATTCCAATATTTCAATCTTATTTACTTTGTGTAGGTTTATTTTCCAGTACGTCAATTTTACTACTACAGAAGTGTTTATTCTTACAACATTTTTTGGTGCCATCTCTCCAGTCTTGGCCATGTGCCAGAGTCTTTGCACATGGCACAAAAACCTTCCTTATATAGAGTTTAGGGGGCGTGACCTATGCTAATAGGTGACTTATGGTCAAGCGGGATTCAGCATTGGGCACACCTGGATAAATGCAAGTTTGGATGGTTAAGAGCGTTTGGTGCATCTATTGTTGACTTCTCTTATATTTTCTCTTGCCAGAAAATTAAAAGAAAATATAAGAGAAATTAATGAGAATGTTTCTGCATGAGGCCCAATGTTTCAAACATGCCTACTTCTGAAAACACACAGCACTGAGGGCATACTGGTCACATCTTCAAAAGTCTACCTGCCGATACACATACACATAATGTCATATAATGAGGTTCATTACATGCAAGAAATTGTACCTTCCTTCTATACCTAGAAAGCTTCAATATGCTGCTTATATTTCCAATATAAAAATGATGTTCTACAATTCCTAGGACAACCACTGCTCGTGTAAAAATCAAATTCTTTGCAATGAACCTGACCACACCACTACCTGTTCTTGGGTGTTTAATGGTGGATTTTTCTCTTAATGCAGCCTACAGCACAGAAATAGCATTAATTGACTTTCAGCGCAGTAATGATGTCTGACCTTTCATGCTGGGCAGCACCCTACCCTGTCGGCTGTGTCCAGGGGTGTTGTCTGGGGAACGATGTGGAGGTCTGGCTACCGCAACCGCAATACCCACCGGAGGCTGGCGTACCTCCCCCTCACCTGCCTCCCCCGCCTCCTTCCCACCTCTGTCCCCCCTCTCTCCCTCGTTAGTGGAGCCTCGGCGAGGAGGGAGCGATTGTTTGGGAGGATCTTGCGGCAAAGTGTTGCTTTTAGCTCCTCCTCTGTCCCCCTTCTCTGATCTCTCTCCACTCTGCTTAAGGCAGCCCAGACCTCCAAAGGGGCCCCGCTGTGGCAGCAGCAAAGGCTGCTGGGAGCTGTAGTTCATTAGGTTCTTCATGGCACTGCCCTCGCCCTCAGTGTTGTGCGATGAGGAGCGGGATAGAGGTGGAGGCTGCTGAGAATGGTCACTGTTTTGAGCTCTGGTGCTGAGTCCTCTGACTTCACCATTACTAACTGATGCATGATGGGAGGCTTTTCTCTGGTCCTCTTGGTAGCGAGCCCCCCAGGAAGGTGCTATGTGACCTCCGTCTCTTCCCCTCTCTTCGGTACCTGCTCCGTGGCTGCTGTGCTGCTGGTGCCGTATCCTTGCAACCTTCTGTCCCTCTCGCTGAGATGTTGCCCCTGACCCCACCCTCCCATCAGGAGGAGGACCTGAGTGTGAACAGTCCCTGAAGGGAGGAGTGCTGGTGTCGGGGCCATTCTTGGGTGTGCTCTGTCCAGCACCAGGGTGCGTCCCCTGGGCCTCTAGTGGGAGCGAGGGCCGGTAAACATCGTCCACAACCTCAACATCTCTAAAGGATGAAGATCTGTTAAGGCTGCAGGACCGCAGCTCTGACTGAGAGCTCCCGTTGGAGCTGGGTTTGTGGAAGTGCTGCGTCTGGTGGCTCCAGTCTGGAGGTTTGTCCGCCTTGCCGTACCCCAGCTGCTGCTGATGTGGCTGCGATTTGTCTTTCTTTTGGCAACTACTAAGCCGGCTAAGGTGATGAGAGGGACTTTCATAAGATCCTTCTCCACTCTTTTCATCTGCCTTTCTCCCACCTCCTCCTGCTCCACGACAGTCAGTGGCTGCCAGATCTCCCAGTGGCCCCACTGAGGGCACGTAAGTTGGCCCAGTAACTTTCGCCTCCCTGCCTCCTGATGTGAATGCTGGATCTTTGGAGGGCGTCAGTGTAAGAGGTGCTGGAGGACAGTAGAACTCAGGATGGGGATGGTGATGTGCGTGGTGTAGCCATCCTCCTGCCACTGTGGAGCCCATGTGCAAAGCATGAGGAGGAGGTGGCGGTGGGGGAGGAGGAGGCATGGAGTAGGAGGCCACAGAGTGGGGGTTTGGAGGTGCCAAGATGGCTGTCGCAGCAGCTGCACCTCTTCTCATACATTCATTGGAAGAAGCCGAGGATTCACTGATCCTCATCTCCCCATTTACAGGTCCGTCCTTGGAGCACCTCCTGCCACCTCCAGATGGAGGTCTACTCACCACACCACCACCACTGCAGCTGCTCAGTGCTCCTCCCTTCCCTCCAGAACCAGTCTCTGCTACCGAACCACTGGACAGTTTACAGGCACTCATGTGTTTTGTGTCCTGGCTGCCCGAGTCACTGTACTCCTTGTGTCTATCCAGAGAGTGTCTGTGGTCCTCCTCCCTGCTCTGTGGTGTGAGCTGAGGAAGGAGGGCATGGTGAGGGTGGGAGTAAGCTTGGTGGTGGTGGCTGGATGGAGTGGTGGCAGCGTTCGTCTGAAGAGGATGGTGATGATGAAGCTGATGCTGTTTGTCTTTGCTGTCCTGGTGCCGCTCCTTGCTGCTTGATCGCTCCTTTGCCTTTGACACAGATGAAACTCCTTTCTCACCCACATCTTTGGCGCTCTTCCCGCCTCCGCCCCCATTGTCCGTCTCTCGGCTGCAGGAGCCAAGTGGGTGGCCTGGGGCAGTCCTGGACAGTGGAGGAAGGCTGTGACTGGTGGAGAGCAGAGGGGGCTGGGGAGGAAGACCTCTCAGGTAGAAGTGATCTGGGGAGAGAAAGAGAAAAATTGAAGGTTTCTTGAAATCTAAAGAGATTTAAAAGGGACTTTTTGTGCTCATTTTCAGGTTCATACTTGTATTTGGCTTTCTATTGGGTCATGTGTACATGCTTTTAAGGTAAAAAAACACTATATTCTCCTTATCCTGTCTGAAGTGAAACACCCTCTGTCTGACAAGGCTCTGTTTTAGTGCCTTTCTCTTTAAGCTCCCCACCTGAAAAAGCTCAGTCGGCTTTTATTGGAAATTTACAAAATTGGCAACCAAGATTATATGTTTCTCTGATGTTAGCATGTACCTGCATTTAGCAGCATACCTGCAGCTGGGAAAAGACTTGAGTATAACGGCACTTTCTCCTGTTAAAAATTACCAATAAAACCTTCTATACCCAACCAGACATGTTTCAGCAAGAATATCATGTGAAATTAAGGAGAAATTAACTACATTTGCAACCAAGATTTCGTGTTTCACATTACATACATATGCTTACATCATTATTTGAAACTTTGGCCACATTTAACTCTTTAAAACCTAGATCATCATCACTTTTCTTGTGCTGCATTGAGACGCTTTCACAAGTACTTTCATAATCTGAGGAAATGTTCTGCAAATTGCAAAATAATAAAAAAAATATAATTAGCAGAATTATATATCTAAAATTACTTTAAAGAACTGCCAATTTTTTAAGCATTTATACCATCATTTCTTTGTTGCACTTTTTTGTTTGTTTTTTAAACATTATTTGGTGGGTTTTGTGTGTTTTTTGTGCTAATTTTCATCACAATCTTTGGGGGGGATCACTAATTCTTACGTTTCTTATTGCTTTCTTCCTATGTTTCTGAAAAAAATCAAGCGAACTTGCTCAGGTCTCAAAGGGTCAATGTGAACATCCAGCATTGTAATATATACTGTATGTATGACAGATAAAGAAAATCATGATAGGCCCCCTTTAAATTTTAGCTGCAAAATGTATTAAAAACTTAACTTTTCACATTGTTTTATTAAAATTACTGTATTTACATATGTGCATTTATATGTGTAAAAAAGAAATGAAAAGTCACGAACTTGAAAAAATTGGCCCCGGGTTACCAACTGTTCTCATTTCTGTGGTGAGTGCTGATTAAGCAGTTTGGGAAGGTATATATATATACGGCTATTTTTTCTCTCTGTCACAATCTCACACACACCAACACCTACGTACCTTTCTGAGTTTCATAGAAGCGGTGCTGTCCATAGAGACCGTTGCTATGGTGATCCAGGGGACTCATGGGGAGAAAAGGAGAAGCAAGACTTCCTGAATAGCTGGGGTACCCTGTCAGAGGGAGGGAGAGGGAGAAAGAATTGATGTCTCTCCGCAGCGTTGACATTCAGCAGCCCTCTAAACAAACAGTTTATCTCTACAATCTATCATGAAATGGGGCCATTTTGGAAAACACAGACAAAAAATATGGCCAGTTAGTGCTACTTTCACCATAAATGCACTTTTGCACAAACACGCCACATGAGTTGACATTATTTACAGTGGACAAAGTGGTGACAAAAACCACAGCAGACAGCTACTGCCAAGTGTTTGCAGCATTTAACTGGATGGAATTTGCTCTTCTACAAAACACATTTTTCCCAAACCGAAGACAAATAGTATGAAGCATCGCAAACCCCCCCTCCTTAACACACACACACACACAAACAGAGTCCTCCCAGGAGGTCACAGGGAGGTGAATGGTCGTTCCACTCTGTTCCTTGTCTTCAAGGACGTTGAACTGCATCCTACGATAGAGGAGGTCTTGGTGGTTTTTGTTGGTGGGGTGAATGGGTGTAGTGATGGGTTCGGGTCGGTGTGCATGTGGAGCTGTCATGGTGGTGGTGGTGGTGGTGGGGGGGGGTGTAGTTAGGGGGAAATATCAGCAACATCACCACAGGCCCAGGCACATATACAACTACACAAACACTACACAGGACGCACACAACTCCACATTATGGGGCCAAAAGGCTCAGATTGTGTGTGTGTGTATGTGTGTTCTCCAGCAGCTGGTTTCATGCCCCACAGAGTGTCCTTGCCGGCCCGTTAATTGGCAGCCGTTAAAAGTTTAACGGTGGTGGCCAAAGTAAACAGCACTCCATAAAAACTCATCCTACGCATTCCACAGTCGCACTGCAAAACCACCAACACCCCCTCACTGCTCCCAGCATGTGTGTGTGGGACTCTGTGTGTCTGTGTGTTCATACTGCAACGTAAATGCATGAATGTGTACACTCCACTGTGTGTTTATGTGTGTGATTACTCTGACTGGTTAACAACCAGTGACTCTAAATGGCGACAATTAGCCAAAAGGCTCCATCAGCCATCTAAAGCCAATCCCCCGGGTAATGATGAGTGATAAAACTCAGGAGGGAGGGAGGGAGGGAGGGGAGATGAGACGGAAGAAGAAGAAGAGGGGAACAAAGACGACAGAGGGACATGGTGTGGAAAAAAAGAAGACGGAGGAATAAAGGAAAGACAGTAAGGAAGGGAAGAAAGGATAGAGCGGGTTAGTGATTGAAGAAGCGATGTAAAGACAGTAAAAGTAAAGGAGACACCAGAAGAACAGTGCTGTCAATATGAAAAGCCCCCAATCTGGTGCTGCTGTGAGGTGTATGGAGAGGGGAGAGTGTGTGAGTGTTTATGTGTTGCGGTGGCTGTGTGTATGTGTGGGGGGGTGGAAGATGAAGGAGGAAGTGAAAGGGAAGTGGAGAGCTTTGAGATGGCTGAGATGAGAGGAAAGAGGAAAGGGAGGTAAGAAGACGAGCAAGAGCACAAAAAACAAGGACAGGTGTGGGAGAGGGAAAGCATGCGGGTGAGAGAATATGTGTGTGTGTGTGTGTGTGTGTGTACAAGAATGTGGGAGAGAGAGAGAGGGAGAGAGAGGGAAAGAAAGACGTGTGTGTGTGAGGGAATATGTGCTGTTTTTCAAACAACTGTGCATTTCTTCGTGAATATGTCTCATCTGTGACTGTGTGTGTGTGTGTGTGTCTGTGTCTGTAGTGTGTGTGTAGTATGTGTATCGGCCAGGTTTCTTCTCTCTGTGCTGGCTACGCTCCACTCTCTGGACCGTGGCCAGCTGGCAGACCGCCTACCGGAGCTCCCTGGCTTGAATTCTTAAAAACAATCATTTGTAGTGTGCGTGCGTGTGTTCGTGCACGAGAGCACGCCTGTGTGTGTGTTCAGACATCAAAGCCGAGCCACACAGACACAAAATCTGTCTCCCTCCACACACACACACACACACACACTTCGCCTCTTTTAACTGTCGCTGCTCTCTCTCACGCACGTTCACGTTGAAGTCCTGCCTCTGACTCTTTCTATGAATCTGATTTAAGACAGTCACTCCGGGCGACATTAGCGCTCATTTTCGGGGCTTAACTGTTGCTATTTATCGCTCGATGAGCTGCAAATGAGGCAGTTGTACAAACAAAACTCTTGTCTCCTTTTAAGCTTTAAAGCTGCATCAGGAGAGACTTCTATGTGAAATATAGCACAGCCCTTCTGAGTTAATTTGAATAGTTTAAATCACAAATTTGGGCCGCAGTGGAGAAGCGTCCTGTCTCTGCAAGTGCAAGGCTGTGTGTTCAACTTATTTGCCCAAATTAAATTCTGGCATGTACACTTCTTCACCAACAGGATGTGACACATTAAAACTTATAGGAGGGAAATAAAAACGGTCTCGTAAACAGCAGTGTCCTCCAGAAAAAGATGGGCTCTCGGTGTTTTGCCTCTCTTGCTCCTCTGGTACAAAGCAATTAAAAGTTGATGAGTTTTCTTGATTGCGCCAAAATTTTGCTTCTACAAACTGCGGCAACTGGTGGAAAGGTGACAGGTAGACAATTAACTCGTTATGTAAAATAAGCAAAAATAGTCCCTTTTTTTCACAGCAGACATTCTGACCTGTCATCGCAGGAAAAGCACAGGTGTAAGTGATAACCTTAATGATGGCACCATTTAACCCAGCATTCATGTGGTTCTGAAATAATCGCCCCTCCCCCCCAAGTTGAAAAAACAATTCAGAAAGCAGGCAAACATTTTTGTACACGAGGTGCTGAGTTAACATCATATATGAAAAAACATGGCAGCAAAAATAAACGTTCAGTTGATGGTAATAAACTTTTAATTAATTCACATTCTACGTTTAAATTTTTGGCTCTTGTGTTTTTTCTATTTGGTTGTAACCGCTGTCCACATATAATGACCTAGATTAGTTAGAAAGGTTATTAAATAGCATGAGTCAGGTAAAGCAATATTTTAGTTGTTTTGGGAGATGCACTGGTGCAGCAACACGTCTGGGGCTAAATCACTTTGTAACATAAAGACTCGTATATGTTGTTTAAATGTTCTGAGTAATAAAGTACAATATATTGTCTTTGTAGCGTCCATGTTGTTTCCACATTACAGTTTAAAGATCATGAAACCATCAAATTGGGGGGCACTGAGTAGCTCCGTAGATGAAGTAGGCGCCCCATGTACGAAGGCTAAGTCCTAGCCGCAGGGGCTGTGGGTTGGACTCTGGCCTCGGCCCTTTGCTGCAGGTCACCCCCCCCCCCCCCCTCTCTCCCTTCCACATAGTCTGTCTTATCAATTAAAGGCAAAAAAGCCCACAAAAATAATCTTAAAAAAATAATAAAACAACAAGTTGGAAGAACTTCTCAACTGTGAAAAAGGGACCATGTGAGGAACATGTGAATGCAGCATAAGTGTCCCCTTAAGTCATTCCTGTGAGTCAGCATGCAAAATAACAGGATGCTGACTCACCTAAATGGAATGCAGTCCTAATTAATGTTACTGATTACACCTGTGCGTTTCCTGCTATGACATGTCAAAGTGTTATTGAAACAGCATGTTAGTGCTGCGGTCAGAGAACTGGTCAAAGAGTTTTCCTTGGTATGATATCAAAAAAGTCAAATAAAGTTAACACCAAAAGCTGACTGGTTTCCATTTAATTCTTTTGCAACAATTTTTGGAGACGTCAAATATTTCCCCTAGGGCGGCGTCACTGGGTGTTATCATTTACTCGGCTTGCGTTTTGTGAAAAACTGACGAAACGTGAAATTCGAATTCTGACCGTTTTCGCCGTTAGTTGAGAAACACAGCCTGTGGCGGAAGCTGTCTTTCTGCTGAAGCCTTTTTTTGGAGGTTATCTGTTTAGACTCATCTCGCTGTCAAAAGAGAAATTCTCTCTCTTACACACACACACACACACACACACAGACACACACATACCTGAAAGGGACAGATAACTAAGTCAAGCTTTGACCACAAACGGTTAACAGCCGAAAGAGGACATGATGCATGTGGATGCGCACATTTTTTAGTGTGCGTGTGTGTGTCTGATCAGGAAGGGGGCCGTTGGAGGTCGGTTAGCCCAGAAGGGGCCCTGAAGGTGGGGCTGCGGTCAGAGGGAGGAGGGGGCTGTGAAGAGGGAGAGGATGGTGGAAATGGGGGTAAGTTTCAGTCTGTGTGTGTGTCTGTGTGTGTGTGTGTGTGCACGCGGGGGGATGTAGGAGCTCATGAAACCTAAAACTCACCCCGAAAAAAGAGAGCAGTGGGCTGAGAGATGATTGAGTGAAAAGAGGGGAGTGAATGTAAGGAGGCTGCAGCGTATTGTGAATTACTGTCGGTCATGATGTTATTTCTGGGCTGCATGGAGTGTATTTGTGTGTTTGTTTGTGTGTGTGTGTGTGTGTGTGTGTGTACGTGGCAAGAGGAAGAGGAAGGTTTTGGTCGTGCACCATTTTTGAAAGCATCACTGCGCTCAAGCTCCGAACTAGAAAACCACCACAAACACAAAGCCACATGCTTGCTGACATACACAGTCAGAGTGTGTGTGTGTTTCTAAAAGTAGCATCATCTGAGGCGTCACTGCTGTGTGTGTTTGGCCTCAGCTCAGTGTTGGTTAAACCACTTAATGGCTCCATCACGATCTAATCCCAAACCAAGACCCTGGATTAACCAGAGACCCAAGCACTCTGGGCTGCTTCCTGCATGTGTGTGTGTTTGTGTGTGTATGTGTTTTACCTTCGTGTGAGTGGGGGAACCAGATAGGGGAAGCGCTTGAATGGGGTCCAGGCCTGTAGGGGGGGGGGGACGGGGAGGCAGCAGGTCCCGAGGGGGGAGGGGGGTGGGAGGGCGGAGACCCTAGACTGCTGGCCAGGAAGGAACCCATGAAGGAAGCACCTGAGAGACACAGAGGCCAGAGGTTAGAGAGGTGCTCACGGATAAAATTTGACTCTTGTAAGAGGAGGGGTGGGGTTTTTACTTGAGCTGTGTTTCCATCAAAAGCTTTTGGTATAGTACCTTTGGAACCAAAAGTAGATCATACAAACAGGTACCTAGAACCTAGACCTGTTTAGCATTTCCACCACAGACAGTGCTTATACATGTAGGCAGGGTTGTTGACACTACTATATTTGAAACCAATGTGCATTTGTAATAAAAATGAAACTCTTTCCGTCAGTTTTTAGAATTTGGAATATAACAAAGTGCAACACATAACTTTGTTTAAATACCTTTAACAAATGTTCAATCAAAACGGAAACTTTCAATATCAAAAACAGAAAGTTTCAAGCAAATTGTTTTATAAAGTCAAGTGAAATTTTAAATAAAAACGAATAAATAAAAATATCTCCCAGAGGTTTTACAAAGTAAAGTTCCTCCCATGCTGAAACTTTCTTTGCACTTTTTTGATGAATTAATTTTATCAGCAATCTTTAAAATAAAACGCCGATACAGATAATCGCCAAAACACCAAATATCGGCCCAATAATAGGGCAGGCTGATAATTTGTCGACCCCTAGAGTGAAGTCCACGGAACTGGGCCTTACAGCAATATTTTCAAAACAAAAAAGAGCAGGTTGGAGTGAGAGTTTCTCTCAATTAGATATTTATAAATTGCTGGTTTGTGCGTTAACTCCTTGCCAGACAAGAGCAGGGGTTTAGCGCTGCTGGAGCGCACCGGAACAATGCTCCGATACATTTTTTTCTCCAAGAGAGGATTAGAATATGCTGTTCACATAATGTGGTGGCAGCTAATGTACATTTTTTAAAACCTTTAAAGATCCACTCATTAGTAAAAGCGCATGTCGTCCAAGGAACGATAAATACAGATGGAGTACATATGTCATATTGAAATTTAAGGTGTGTTGGTGGATGCGCGTTGTCAACTCATGCATTGAATAACATTACAAGTAAACGTTCCACCTTAAAAGTTGCCAGCTGTCAAACCAGTCTTCAGCTGCTGCTAGGGGCTGCAAACATTTCATTTTATAGTTACAGTTTACAAATGTATGAAAAAATTGTCCCAGTATGAACAGTGGTTAAACCAGCCACAGTTCAGTCCTGAGCACAGTGTTGATTCTCATTGATCAATGAAAAGACTGCAGTGGTTCTAGCTCCACTTTTTAGTACCAAATCTGTGTGCTGGGTACCCCAAGAAGCAGGAGAGGTGAAAAATCGGGACCATTCCAAAGGTACTAAAAGTACTATCCACAAATTTTTACAATGGATATGCAAAAAAATGCGTACCTAACTGAACCGAACCGAACCCACCCTTTGGTGGATGTGCCCCACTAGGTGCCAATGAACAAGCAACACCACAGGAGCATTGAGAAGGTCTTGCGTATGGCTGTTAAAACGAGAAACAGCAGCTGTACAGTCCTCAGAAGTTAAAAACAGGAAATGTTTCGTGCTTTCTACATGTCTCAGTTTTTCACACTTATTTGAGAATGTTTCATGCGCATCTGCTTTTAAATCCTTTGACGATGCCTGTGATTTTCCATATGTGCACAGATGTACTTGTGTCGCTTGTTGCACGCAAACATGCAGTTGCCATTGACAAATAAAACATAGCACTTGGCATTACACATTATAACAAAAGTCTAAATATTGTTTTTGTATAACTTTAAAAAACATTTCAGGACCAGGTGGGAGTCTGAGGCTGGATTTTTCTCCTGTTAGCAGGCAAAAAGTCAGACACGGCAGATCTGGATGGAATTACTATGACTGAGAAGTGCTGTAAAAAATGAAATTTCATGACCTGCCCTAGAGAAATTAGTCCCTTCAAGCTACATTCACACTGCAGCTCAAAGCGTCCCAATTCTGATCATTTTTGTCCTCATATGTGACACACATATCTGATTTTTTTTTCTTTTAAAATTACGATCAGGAAAAAAGCTTCAAGGTGACATTTTTTTCCTCATTTCTGATCTGAATGGGTAAAAACTGGGTCCTGAAGGCATGTGACTGACATGCAACTTCAATTTGATTAGTTGATCATTTTCACCTGAGACAGAAGGCACTTTTACATAGATATGACGCTATAGTGCTGCAACAAAGTCCCCCCCTTTATACCGCCCCTGTATTTTTACACAGAAGTCAATGATGGTGGCATCATTCCACTCCAGTGTGTTACTATAAACATCACGGCATTGCACAATCAAAAGGGGCATAACGGGTCTGACGTTGAACACATGAGCGTCCGCCTCTCAGCTGATCTAGTTCGCTGCTCGGAGGAGCTCCTGAATCTCATTGTTTTGGAAACTGAAAGCTGCTGTTCTTTGTAGTAGCCGCTATGTGATCTCCCATTATGGGTCAAACACATAAACACAAAAATCACAAAAGTTGAAGTGGGAGTTCTGTTTTGGTGGAAATACTTTAGGTCCTAACTATCAGTGTACTGTTTGCTTGCATTGTCACTTCAGACGTTGTCTGGACAGAATTTGTTGTTGGCTGTGTCAACAGCTAGCAGTTAATGATGCTAACTCTGTAAACAGCGCAAAACAACGGCAACAGTGCTGACAGAGCTAAAGGTGCTAACCAGGAGTGAACTGGAGGGTGGAGCCTCATACCCACTGCACAAAAAAAATGCCACTAACTTCCACCAACATTTGGATTTTTAATGCAATGGGAATGCGTACAATTGGCAATCTCAACCAGGTCAAATGACTCTGCAGTGGTCACACATATTGATTGTCTCTGTCTCCAATCAGCATTGATGGAAACACAACGCCCAGGTGAACGCCCTAATTTCAGCTCCTTTACCAGTGAAACATGAGGAGCCACAACTAATTACCCTCCATCTCCACTTGAGCAATGCTACAACATCGATCCAAATTAGTCTGCTGCTTTTTACTGTTTACCTGTTCTCCGATCCATCCACGACATCAAACACCAAAACAACCCACACACACACGCTCATCTGCTGCAGAGCTGTGTACACAGTTCTCTACTGAAAATGGTAAAGCAGTCTGTAGTATAGCCTCTTTTTAGCAGGTTTACCTGTGTTTAAAAAATCTGCGTACATGTGCTAATTTTGGGAGAAAAGGGGTATTTGAATTGTGTATTGGGGCACCTTCATGCACCTAAATTATGGCCCTTTGGAAATACATGTTAACATATTTGCAAAACTTAGCAAAGATGGGTGTTATGGGTAGCGAAAGTTTGCCGAGGCTCTAAGAAGAGCCGTACTGCAGACCTGCAAGTCAAGCAAGTTGACTGATTCATTCAACTGAAAACACATCTGAAACAAGGGCAAGAAGTGATCATACGAGCTGTTCAAGTTATTTGTCCTGCTGCAGCTCCACACTGCATGTTACCCAAATTTAGACTTTCAGATTTTAAAGCAACTAACAAAGATGTTGACAAGCTGTGACCCCAATGCCAAACTTCCCAAGAGATGCTACATCCAGGTTTTTCAATAGCCTGTGATCAGTGTAAATGGCAGTTAAACATGACAATAGACAGGGAGAAAATTCAGCAGAAACTTGAAATGTGTAGAAAACCAGTAGAAACAAAAGCATCTTTTGTTGATTCTCAGTACACTTGTGTCTTTTTAACATGTCTCTTTACATATACTTTCACATAAAAGCGCTTCCCCCTGGTAAAGATTTGACCAATCCTATTCAAAAACATCACATGGGGACGCAGTTTGGAAGTGGGAGTAAAAATCTAATTGCACCTCTCAGACAGGACTAAGAGCGAGCTCAGAGGTTCAATCTCATCCTGTTACAGTTTCAGCGAACTGAGCGAACTGGCTCAGCTCAGTTTGGCTCTGTTTGAATGTATTTCCACTTATCAGCATGCTCTCATTTAGTGGAACAACCCGAACAGTTGTAGGGGAAGGAGGAAACAAATCCATGGGGAATCAGGTAATTAGTCACTGGATGGAGAGAGAGAGAGAGTGGGTTGGGTCGTTACCCATAAATGCTGCCTCACATCAGAGACAATTACCACAACCACAACAGTCCGCATTGGAGTCACACACACACACATGAACACACACGTGTACATGCACAGCACCCTCACCTCAACCACGACCCGACGCCCTAACAACCACAACCACAAGTGCCCTCAACTGTCTGCCTCTCTCTCTCTCTCTCTTACACACACACACACACATTAAAAAGAGGGCATGGGATAAATCAAGAGGGAGATGGAGCAATGGTGTGTATTAGGAGACAAATCAGAAAGAGGTGTGTGTGTCTATTTATACAGCTGGATCTGAAGTAACCACACACACACACACACACACACACACACACACACACACACACACACACACACACCCACACACACACACACACACACACAGATGAAGACAATTTAAAAGCAGAAATCCCTCCATCTTCTGCTCTTGATATTTTCACTCTCTGTAGTCATAATAAATTTGGAGGAAGAAGAAACTTTCCCTTCTAGACATTTATTTTCTCTCTTTCATTCTCTCCCTCACCCTCTCTCAGACAGGATATTTTTACAGTGTTTTTTTCTTTTCCTTTTTTTGTCTATGCTAAATCTTTTCTTGTACAACTGTAGATCAGTGGCCTTTCAGCCAGTCATAATAAAACACAGCTCATATAAGACTCGGGCTGGTTTCACAAGGCACTCCTGGCAGTGCAGATTCTCACACACACATATACCAGCACACACACGTCAAATAGAGACTGATTTGTGCACGCTGCTCACTGTACCTCGTCAACTGCAACAGACATTAGAAAAGAAAGCCAGTTTCCACATGAGCAGCCATGCATTTTTGAAATTACACTAGGCATTTTGAAGTGTCTCAAAGGGCCATAAAAGTTAACTTGTATTAAAGCAGATATTTAATAGCTGATTTCAGACAGTAGTAATATTGATAAGTGAGTTTAGCAGCGTGAATACTCTGCATTCCTTGTTGTCTTTCTTCCCACAGCTGTTCTTTAATCTCTCAACCCTTTCAGATCTCCACCCTTCCCCCATTTCCCCATCTTTTTTCCATTTACTCATCCCTTTCTCCTCTTTTCCCCCCATCCCCTCTTTCCTGTGACCTCCCTCCCACCCCCTCTCTGTCTGTTTTCTGTTGGCGAGTTGAGGAGAAAATCATATTTGCCCGCTCCCTCTGGCCTGCTGATATGGAAAATCATCTCGGAGGCCAGCCACTAACGTAAACCTCATTTCTGTCGCTGTTTTTTTCCCCTTCTTCTCCTCCTCCCCTTCTTTTCTTCCTGCCCTCTGTTTCCGCCTTTGTTTTATCCCAATCCACACATTCCCTTTCCATCTGTCACCGCTGCATCCTCTCATAGCTTCCCGTAGCTCTGAGCAGAAATGATGAATGCAAACACGCCAAATTAGCCGCAACAGATGAGATATATCGAAGGAATAGTGGGTAAGATAAAACACAAGAAAAATAAACATTGCAAAAGCTTAACTCATCAGTGGGTTTGATTTTCTGATCAACCTCAGATTTATGTCAAAAATCAACTCTGACCCAAGTGACATAGTGATTACACGCAGCTTATTACTATATGCATATGTTATTTACCATAAATACAGGCTGCTGACTGAGAAAACAGCTCCATTCAGTCTCCGTAGTGGTAATTAAAGTAGAAAATGTGTTCGTATGCCTCCCATTTTTCCCAGTTGGCATCATGACTTGGAAAAGTGTGTCAACACACAAGCAGCGAATCCTCCGATGTTGACAATCCAAGGTAATAAGAATCCGAATTATGAGTTTCTATTCATACTAATACAGTCAGCTGTACTTACAGTGAGCGAAATCTGCTTTAGTTTATTTATGATTGACTGTAATGTGATTTGCTGAGGGGAAAATCCACTCAAAAACACTTAAACACTGTTTTAAAAAAAACAAGTGCTGGAAACGCGCCTTGCTTTTCTGGGCAGGTTTTGCTGCTTGGCATATTTTTGGTATTCTCACGGATAACGGGGCCAAACATAAATTTTGGGATGTTGTTTTATTTCCAGCGCAGCCACAATGGAGTTTGATAGCAGCAAATCTGGAGATTCAACAGTATAAACGTTAGGATTTGGTGTTCAGTGCTTCAGAGTTTAACAGCCAGAGCTTCAGAGACGCCATTTTACACTGATGTGTAACAGTCAAACAGGGAGAAATCTCTCACCAAAAGGCAAAAAAAAAAACCTAAATTCTCTACAGATAGTAGCTTTTTCACTGGGATAACTGTCACACTACTGCCTCTATGAAAAGTTGATTGAAATAACACCTATGATAGTGTGGGAATATTTCAGGGTGGAATTTTTATTTAACCCCAAAGGATAAAAGTTGCGAAAAAAAAAAGAAAAAAAGAAAGAAAAAGTTGGCTCAAATTGTGCAAGAAATGCTGCATTTTTCATGAGTGCACTCATGTTTTCACACCTTTAAGGCACACTATGACAGTTTTAATTAAGGATGAATCAATCAGGTCTGCTCAAAATGCTTGGCAGTCATGTTTAGAAACAGTAACACTGTAAATGCTTTCATGCAAAATCCAAAGAAAGTGTCTAATGTTGAATAGCACCCAAAAACGTCAAGGTTATTTTCTCATTCTTGGATTATAACAGATCGGCTCTTGTGTTTATTAAACCAACTCATATACAGTACATGCAGTATGTTGCACGAACCATGGTAAAAAAAAATCTATGTGGAAAAAAAATAACCCTGCACCCTCTTTTGTGTGTTTGCCTCGACAGCTGCTGAAGAGTGCTTGATGAAATCTACGGTGAAACAAAACAGCGAGACAACAGATAACAGGCCAGACTGTCCCAAGGTTTCTCACTATTCTAAAGAGAGAAAGAGAGGAGGAGGAGGAGGAGGAGGAGGAAGATGAGGAGGAGGAAGAAGCAAACAGTGGAGGAGAAAAGGAGGACACCAAAAGAAAAGGTGGTGATATAACGAATGTCACAAGGAGAAAGAAGCAAACACAGATAAAGCAATGGAGTGATGTTCTTTGCTGTTGCTCTCTGAATGGACTGCTGCTGATCAATACACACACACACACACACACACACACGCACACACACACCTGGAAGGATGACGAGTTCAATCGATCTGCATCCGATTGAAAATCAATATCCTCTTGTGCTCTATTGTCACATTTGCCAATTAACAAAAGCCTCTGTCCACACACTGATATACTGAACTCTCTCTAACACACACACACACACACTCACACACACATTATCTCAACTGTGCCACCGGTGGTGAGTACTGAGAGAGCTCGAGGGCCTGACAGTACAGTGTGTGTGTGTGTGTGTGTGTGTGTGTGTGTGTGTGTGTGTGTGTGTGTGTCAGAGGTTCTGACTCTCGTTAGCTTGGCTGTTACGCTTATTGCCGTACACTTGGCAACCTCTCGTCAGTCCGACCCTTTCATAAGCCTCCAACCACCAAGGGCCCTGGCACTGAGCCTTCAATCTGTGCGTGTGTGTGTCAGAGTATGTGTATTAGTGTGCGTCCATGTGTGTGTATGTGTGTATTTAGGGGCAGGAGTCAAGCCAGACCTTTCTGATCTGTTTTGACACCACGGAATTGCACAAGTGACAGGGCTACTCAAACAAGGCGGTTGTGGAAGGCGCTTAGACACACACACACACACGCACACTCTCTCTCTCTCTCACACACACACACACGCACACTCACAAAGGTCCGTAAAAGCATTACGGCACAGGGGACACAAACACATTCAATGTGTGAGTAAGCACCCGAGCGGTGCTTACAAAGAATACGTTCAGGGGAGAAAAGGAGTTCTTTTGCTCGACTAGATCCGGATAGCATTTTCCTTCTGCTCTATCTTATTATTCATCAATTGACTCATTCATGTTAGAGAGAGCAGGGTGTGCAAGCAAAGCATGGCATGTCGCCTGGGACGAGCGGCTGTACTGAATCACATTACGGCGGGAAGAAGAGAGAGGACAGAGGAAGTGAAAGGGAGAGAGAGGGAGAGAGAGAAAAAGAGAAAGAGTGGAGGGGAAAAATGAGATGAAAGAGCTACAAATGAGAGATTTCCCTGTGAGGCGCATAAATCAGCAGACTATGAACAGCACAGCTCAAAGCCTGGCTCCCAGGCTGCGGACCAGAGCGTCGCCATCCACACACACACACACGCGCGCGCACACACACACACACACACACACACACACACACACACACACACACACACGTCCCTCAACTACCATCTCCCTGCATGCACGAGACTACTGTAGTTACATCCCAATCTTGCTGCACCTACATGCGTGCGTTTACGCCATCAAAAGCCAGTAAGGACACTAGTACAGAGGCACATCATCTGCTGGCTGTGTCACCATGAAAATTACAGGAAACAAAAGCAGTAGAAAAGCAGAAGGAATTAAATGAACAGGGGAGAAAACGTGCATCATTGCACCTTGTGTCAACCCAGACTGAAATCACCCAAAAAGATCAACAAAAAAACAACAAAAAAAAAAAACTCCGTTTTTGTTTTCCGTCAGTGGCAAACGTGGCCCTCAAAATGCACCAGTAAACTGTGAGTGAGAAGGAAAATGTTCCTGCTTTTGACCACAGACTTTTTGGACGCTACACACCCACCCACCCACGGCAGGAGGAAGGGACATATATGGTCAAGGAGAGCTGGAACTAACAACACATGAGAGATTTTTAGGAAGCAGGAAGGAGGGAAGAGGGGGGCTGTTGGTGTAACTTTTTCCATGTTTTACCAAAGAAAACAGCGGAATTTGGGGAATAGGGGTCATATGAGACTGGCTCTCCTGCCTGGGTCAGAATGAGAGACAAATGGTGTGTGCAGGCGCGCACACACACACACACACACACACACACACACACACACACACACACACACACACACACACATACACACTAATTAAAAGCATAAGGTTGCAGATATTTCAGGAAAGCCTGCGGTGAGAGCCAATAATGCAATTTCGTCTAACTGGTGTGTGTACATGTGTGTGTAGGGATGTGTGTGTGTGTGTGTGTGTGTGTGTGATGGCAACCCCCCAACCATAACCCCCACAGTTGCTTTGCAGCCTTGGTAAACAGTGAGGAAGCCTGTTCTGGGAGTTCTGGTCGTCCTCTAGTCCGACATGCCTATGCCACGCCTCTATGGTCCATTCAGCCCACTGACACAGCAAACACACACACACACACACACACACAGACTGTAATGATTTGAAGCTGCATGTGGCCGATGTTGGATGAAATACACTAGGGGGTCAAGACACCAGCAAGAGCACAAAGTGAGTCTAACAGAAAACACGTCACCCTGAGCTGAGAGCAAAGTGGAGACAGAGATGAACAGGTACACATGTGCTTCTTTATGAATCATACCGAGTTCAACCGCAATATCAGTTTACCATTTATCATGGTTTACTACTCTCTGGTTACATATTACAATCTGCAGTAGATTAGCACACAATCCCTATTAAACACATGTTATTTAGTGCTGCTTTATATGGCTCTGTTACTTATTAACATGTATTCCCAGCTATAATGATGGTTCACAGCCATGACAGGAGACCTTAACAATATGTGAGGACCAGGTGATGCAATGGTTCAATATTTGGCCCCATACGAAACAGAGATGAGGCCACTTTCCACAGCTTCAGTTTTTAATCAAATACGCTTTAAAGGTAAATTAACATTTCACCTGCTATGCACTGTAAAATCTGAAAATCGTCTTCCATGATTTTAAAGTTAAAATACTTTAAGTGCATTTTTGTAATTGGGCAATTTTGTACCAGCGAGTCAAGCTAAGAAAATTGCAAAAATTGAGTAAAACTTCAGTTTTTCAATTTAGTAATTAGTAATTTACCCTGGATCAAAATCAGTTTTCTGGCGCTGAGTTTAGACGCCTTTCAGAATCTATATGATCCTTCGAAAACTCAGCAAATTGGATGACTTCTTTTGAAAACATGGGGACAAAGGCAATGATGAACTTGACAAAGAAGTCCAACAGATTGCGAAAGATTTTCCCTAAAAATTTGTTTTAAAAAAGAGAGGAGGACTGTAGATATGAAATAAAACAATAAAGGGGAACGTTTCCAGAAAACTAAATTTAAAATGATGTCCTTAGTTTATTCTAATTTGAATATGAGAGCAGAGCGTGTTTGCAGGTGATGGTGACAGTGAGGCTGAAGCAACCAGAGCAGAGCAGGAGGGTACATGTTGCAGTACAGAGCGACTTAATGTTGAGCTATTTGTCAGTGAATAAATAATACAACTCTTCAAGACCCAAGACAAGCTCCCATGTCTTGCTTGTCATGTGACGAGACTCACTCAAGGTGGACCGTCATTGTGCTGACAATCTCAGCCACTATAATAATAATAATGCCAATAGATAGGCCTATATATATAATGTGCTGCTGAATCTCTTCTGGGTTAAGGAAACAAATATTTTATCACTATGTATCACACTTTATTTTGCTGTGTATAACTGTAACTGTAGTTGGGTTAGATTTATTTATTATGTGAAAGTGTTATGTTAATTTTTCAATAGTATTTTGTATTTTATCATGTATATATTTAAGTATACTTTAAACTGTTAAGAGGTAATATATTGTTCAATTTTAATTTTTTAAATTTGCCTTTGCAATTAAAAAAGCTTTTCTTTATCATCCTTGATCCTTTTTTACCCTTTAACTTTGAAATATCAGTTCAGGCACTGTGTAAGCACCAGTGCTGTTTTGAAAGTATTGCTTTGGGCATGAGATCACAATGCAAAAAGCTGTCTTTTGCATTTGCACGAAACACGGTAGGACGGCATCAACAGAGAACGTGACAGAACCATTTGTGGTGTTAATATACACCAGCGGATAGCCGGAAAGCATCTGCCCATGGCTGGACCACGGCAGGTTGAAAATGCTGCCAGTGATTATGTGATATAAGGAGTATGAGCGTGCCTATAGGGCAGGCAGGAGGGATGGTGGATGGGTCCAACAAACCCTGGACTTTCATACGGGAGTCTGCAGTGTAATCCCACCATGTCTACATCACAGTAATGGCATCCTAGAACATAAACAGCACGTGCAGAAGGATACCTAGAGAGTAATATGTAGACACTGAAGTCCACTGCAAAGCATCAACATGTATCAACTTTGGATGAGAAGATGTTGGTAACTGAACCCTAGTTGTGCTCTCAGATTGTTTCCTCTGATAATTGCTAGAATACACCCACCAAATGAGTGTTTCCCCTTGTCCCACCCTACTGTGCTGTAACTACATGCTGTGATTGGTGCATAGAGGTCGGAGAGGGCTAAGGTTAGGGCAAAGAGGTCATCTTTAAGGTTAGTACAAACCAGTCCCAGCACAGTAGGGCAGGACTAGGCAGGTGCATTTTAGCATCTGCTGTCCCAAAGTAGCCAAATAAAACAAAACAGCTTTTGCAAGTTAAATATTAGCCACTCCAAACTAACTATAAGCTAGCTAACAAGCTAAAAATAACAACAAATTGTTAAATCCAAAAAGTACCACATAGCTACAGAAAACATAACCTCTTTGATGGCCTATACTTAATTGTTCAAAATGTGAGTATGAATTAAGATACTTTTTACACATTTGTGCAGGAAGTTTTGCAATTTTGATTAAGCTTTGTTTCCAAGAGTATTTATTTGTGCGTTTTTTTTTTTTTTAGAAAGGAATTGAAGCTAAGCCGTGCAAAAATTGTAGCTTTTTTGTTGAGTCTTAACTTAATATTTCTATGAAGGTTTATGATTGCGGCTTTAGATTTTTCAGCAGCAGTGCAGCGCTATCCTGCCTCAGCTAAAGTTAGCTCCAACTCCAGTGGAAACAAACACGCCTACGCAGCAGAAGCGAAGCAGCAGGGCGGAGGACAACATCCTTTAGGCTAACCAGCAGAGGCAGCATCCACCCTGCTGAAGTGTCCGTGAGCAAGACACCGAATCCCTTTCAGCTCTGCCACTAGCTGTAACTGACCCTCTGCAGTCTGATCTGCCTGCAGCCGAGAAAAGGTGAATATCCCTACGGGGATCAAATATCACATTATTATTACAGTATGCTACTTACAAGCCATCTACAGTGCTTCCTTCAATCCCACACCATGGAGAGTCATATCTCAGTATCACTAGAGCAGGATGTGTGTGTGCGTCTATGTATAACTGTGTGTGTGTGTTCTACCAC
This sequence comes from Plectropomus leopardus, assembly GCF_008729295.1. NCBI lineage: Eukaryota > Metazoa > Chordata > Actinopteri > Perciformes > Serranidae > Plectropomus > Plectropomus leopardus. Next base: position 18,675,894 of record NC_056481.1, on the reverse strand, counting down.
GCCGCTCTGTATCACCCTCCATCATCCTGAGTTGAGGGGTTGTGGTTCCTAGAGAAGCACTTTACTTAAATTAGACCCTCAACGGCTCGACACGCAGGTGTCAGCGTATGTGTGTGTGTCTGCATGTGTACTGTATGTGTGTGTGTGTGGGCGTCAGACAGACAGTCAGTGTGTGCCAGTGTGTATATGAGGGGGAAGAGACTGAACAAGAGAGAAGAGCGGGATCAGCAGACAGCGAAAACGAGAGAGAGGCAACAAGGGAGAGAGCGGGGGAAGAGAGAGGAAAGGAGAGAGCGAAGTAGGGAGGGAGGGAGGGAAGGATGAGCGAGGGAGCAGGCGAGAGAGAGGATGGGAGGCTATGACAGAGCGAGGGAGTTAGAAGAGAGAGACAGCAGGTGAGAATAACCTAGTGTGACCTTATTTCAGCATGGCTTTTCCATTCTTTATATTCCCTCATTGCTGTAATATTTACACAGGAATAAAAGATTATTGGAGAGATTCACGGAGAGGAAATAAAGAGGAAGGAACGGCGGGAGAGAAGGGAAAATAAACTAAAGAAAGAAGGGAGAACAGGAGGCTGATGGAGGGGGAAGATTTCAGGGCTGCAACTAACAATTATTTTCAGTGTCAATCAGTCTGCCAATTATTTTCTCAATTATTCAATTAGTAGTTTAGTGTACGAAATGTAAAAATATAGTGAGAAAAGGCCTATTGCAATTTCTTGGAGCACAAGGTAATGTCTTCAAGCGTCTTGCTTTCTCCAAATAACACAATTGACGATGATATTAAAATGAAAAGTAGATACATTTGAGAAGTTGGAGTCAGCGATTGTTTGGTATTTTTTGCTTAAGAAATTGAAGAAACTATTGCTTGATCATCACAATAGTTGCATATAATTTCACAATGAGGAAGAAATAAAGGGTGCCATCAAACCAGCATGCAAATAATTCCACACAAACAAATAAAACCTAAAAAACACTTTTAAAAAAGAACTCTATTTCTTTACAGTAGCCAAAAAATAGAAAGCCCATTAAAACCATGGAACTGGTAGACGCAGGCTATGCAACAATGCAATACAGAAGAAACACAATCAGTCATTTAACTGAGTAGTTGGGGTTTTTTTTTAATATACAATTTATTTAACTTATTTGTTAAGGCAAAATTGCCTAGCTTTTCATATTTCCAGTTGTTGCTTTACTTAGTTGTAAATTGAATCTGGTGCTGGGTAATTTGGGTCAGACATTGTTTTTTTTCTGACAAACACTTATCTGATTGAGAAAGTATTCTACAGATGAATCAATAATGACATGAATTTGTAGTTGCACTTGTAATTCAACACTATGATTTATTGTCTTTCATCAGAAACATATCCTGACATATGATCATGTTATGTTGTTGTTCGACAAATTCTTTACATGCAAAAGCAGAATAATTATTTAAGTTAATATTATGATAATGAGACACAGCTACCAAAAGAAGACAAATGTATGTTTTCATTGTAAACTGTAAGCAACTAAGACAGAGCTTTACTTCTCGACTGGATGCACCAATTATATACACTTAAGAGGACAGTTTTTACACAAAGCCAGAATCATACTGTACATCCAGAAATCAGACAAATGAAGCTAAAAGTGCTGACATTTTGGGACGGATCAGCAAAACAGATGCCTGGCTGCCAAATATGTATCTGCGTGTCACAACTGAAGAGAAAACCCACGAGACCGCTCCTTTGTTCTCCTGATTTGTGTTATACATCCACAGGATTGAACTGTTTCAGATGCATTTGTCCTCTTGTAAATATTTATCTATTTATTCCTATGAAGTATTCAGAAATGTGTAATTTAGCTTTGGCAACAACGTTAACATCCATGCCACTTAAGCTTATTTGATTTTTTTTGAAAAAAGACAAGGCTAAAACAAATGAAATAGCCAATGAAACACAGACAAGACCAACACTAAGGGGTTCTGATGAAGCAAGATGTACAAACACACCAAGCACACGCATGCAAAAGCAGAGATAAGTGTGCGCACTCACACACAATAGACATCTCTATATTATGCATGCACACATGCTTCCAAACATTACAAAAACACACATCAAAACGACCGGAAAAGACAGTAGGCGGTTATTAAAGAGACAAAAGAGGAAAAATAGAGAGAAGGAGAAGAGACACTTTACCAGCAATCAAAGATGCAGAAAAGAGACGGAGGGAGAAGAAGAAGTAGATGCAGAGAGAGAGAGAGAGAGAGAGAGAGAGAGAGAGAGAGAGAGAGAGAGAGCGATGCAAAAAGGGAGAGTGTGCTTCTAATCAGCCCGGATCCAAAATTTAGACAGGCACACACAGAGGCACAAGCAGTCCCAGTAGGATTAGGACCTCAGCACTGTGTGTGTGTGTGTGTGTGTGTGTGTGTGTGTGTGTGTGTGTGTGGGGTGTGCACATCCCACGAGACTGATTAGCCATGAATGACTGATGACGGATCTTTGTTGTTGTTTTTTTGTGTTTTTTTTCCCCATCTCTCTCTCTCTCTCTCGTGCTCTTTTTTCTTGTTTTCTTTCTCACTACTCTCAGCTCGGGCAAGAGCATGGGAGGGGATTCTCACACACACACACACACACACACACACACATACATATAAAGCTGCACACAGCTCCATGTATATTCAACGAAGGCTCCTGAATATACTTAATGCTTTCATGTGTGTCACTGTGTAACGATCCATGCTGTTCCACACAGCTGCTTCTCTCTTTTTCTTACCCCCCCTTCACACACACACAAATGCACACACACACACACACACACAGATATGAACCTTTTTCCTATGTAAGAGCACATTAGCTGTCTTTCACACCAGACTCAATCTGTTCAATCAGCAGTGTGACTCAGAGAGACTCGACAGGTCCAGGATTCAGGAGGCAGTCTGACCACTCTGCCTTCTTTAACCTCACCTCCAGATGAACCTGCAGCCCCCTCCATCCATCTGAGCCCCCTGACAGCAAAACAAACTGGACATAGACCCGCCTGAATGGAGGCCATTACAATATGAATGAGCCAAACAGAGCTGAAATGAATCGAATAGAGAACCAAAACACAACAGCGGAGAAGAGGGCCCCGGCTGAGTCAAACAAGTCAGCTCGAGTGACGATGAGTCAGGCATAAATGTGACCCTGAGACGAATAAAAGCCGCTCGGTCTCAGGTGTCTGCGATAAGGGTTGCCGTGGTTGCACCGCCTTGCTTTTGCGGTATGCATTTTCAGGGGACCTGTGGATGTGGCGAGACTGTGACATCATGTCTGTCCCCCCCTCTTCCACAAGTGATGTCACCTCTCTGTCATGTCGTGTAAACAGGGGGATTGCCTTGACCCCTCTGAAGAAGTGAAAAGCCATAAAATAGCAGGGAATTATAGTGTCTGCACACACACACATTTGTGCAAAGCCACTTTCTTTTCACATATCTTGTGACTTTTTCATGCATTCATATCATGAATACCAGCCACACATTCACAGAAAACACCTTATAATGTAGTTTTAAATGCACACACACACACACAGGGAGAAACACACACTGCTCCCCCTCCTCCTGTACAGAGTAAGAAGCTGTTTTAGCCTTGTGTTTTGCGGGCTGTTTAAAATGTCATTTTTCTCTCGTTTCTCAGACTTCAAAGGCGTCGCGCTGAGCTCTCACTCCCTCTTGCCAAATCCTCCAATCGTTTCTGATTTAGTGAGTTGGCCATGGGCCGAGAAGCACCGGGACGGGCCCGTTAACAACCGGCCGAATGGTGGGGAAAAGGGGGGAGGCAAGAGGAAAGGAGGGTATTGAGGAGGGGAGGAGGGGGAGAAACAAATGAGGCAATGTGGAAAAGGAGTGGAAGCAGGCTGAAATTGAGACAGAAATAGGAGGAGTGCTGAGAGAAGCTGGTCTGCTAACAACGCAAGGAGGGGATGGGTGTGTGGGGAGTTGGGCGGGGGTGGGGGCGGGATATAAGAGGTGGGGGGATCGATTGGGGTGGGGGTACTGTTAGGAGGAGGAGGAGGAAGGAGGGCTGGAGGACCACTCGAAAAGCTGAGAGGAGCGAACGCACAGTGAAGGGGAAGTGAAAGAGGAAAGCAGAAGGAGAGGAGAAAGAGGGAGGGCGAGCATGTGGTCAAAGACGGGTGTAGGGGAGGTCTGGCCAGTGAGGGACAGAAGAAGAAGAAGAAGAAAAGGGGGAAGAGGAGAGAGAGCGAAAAAGAGCACATGGACACAGGAAGTCTGGCGCTTTCCATTCACATGCCAAGTCATCAGATGGTGGTGTGTGTTCACACCCCGGAGATGTCGCAACCAAACGCACCCCACTCCCTTCAAATCACTGCTACCGACAATAAGCAGCTGTTCACATGTTGGATGAGAGTTGGAGATGAGACAAAAGTCCTCTGTCAGTGCAGCAAATGTGCCGCGGAACAAACGCACGCTTCACTCAACAACTCCCAACATCAAAAAGAGTTTCTGTTAATGTATTCAAATGTTCTATCTCTCCGCTGATGTGACCTTTCAGACGGTTCATATCTTGGTCACAGTTACACTGAGGTCAATTTGATTAGCGAAATATTCAGGAATATATTTAAATGATGTGCCATAGTTTGCTCGAAATATCAAAGCATACACAAGAGTCTAATTTGTAATGGAAATGCCTTTAATGACTTTACTGGCTTTACTTAATGACTTAATGCCTTTAATGCGTCAACACATTTCAAACAGTCGGACTCATTTAACTGATTTCTTTGGCCTTGCTGCATATTTTATTTTAAGTTTAGATAAGTGCAGGACTGATGTGGGTGTAAAATCATTTTTTTCCCCAATGTTTTGAGGTTTATTTAAAAAATTGTGTGCATGTAAGATGTGATTTTTCTTTCTTTTAAATATAATTTGTATGATGAGTGGGTTAGTTTTTCATATTACTGTTGGATTATTGGAGCACATTAAAATATGGTTATTTTTACTCAACATTAGTTACAACAAGCTTTACCTTTGAAGTGGCACAAATGTGCTGATCAAAAGGATACAAATAAAAATATAACAATAAATAAAAGGCATGAGACAATATGGACATTTCATGTCACAATTATCCTCTGTCTGAAAACACTTAACCATACATTTTGTTAAAAAAAAATCATATTACATAGGGCTGAAAAATATGTCAAGATTATATCAATACTGTCATATAAGACTAGATAGTCATAGTTTTGGTTGTCGTATTATCTGGTGTTGTCTTTTCATTGTTTTATTGGCTGCATTACAGTAAAATGATGTAATTGTCTGAATTTAACAGATTATTCTAGCTGCTCTATTATTTTACTTTAACCACTCAGTAATTTTCTCCACATTACTGACGACTGAATGAAATCTCATTTCGTAAATATTTTATGAAAGCACCAAAAGTCAAGCCTACAATATTGCCAAATTATCAATATTGAGGTATTTGGTCAAAACCATCATGATACTGATATTTTCCATATGGCTCAGCCCTATTACAGAATGGGCACGTCTTTTTTTAAGTGAGCATCCCTCTTACTGAAAAACAAACAATCTTACATAAGATTAAATCATAAAGCCCCCCCCCCCAAAAAACAGCAACAGTGTGCAACTCTGGTCTTTCTTAACTGATATTCTCAGTAATGGGGATACTTACAATTATGTCAATAATGGAAATTTACCACAATCAACCTAATGTGGGTGTTTTTTAATCGCAGTCCACTTTAATATCATATATCATCCCATCACTTATTGTTAACATTTGGCAACATGTAAGTTTAAATGAAGCTAGAAATCAAATTTTAGTTTGGGTCAACACAGCAGCAGTAATGTAAAGAAATAACTCTACGTCAAAACAGCCCATTATTGGTTCTCTATGGGTACTGGGTAAATTAAACCCAAAACTTGGTAAAATATTTATGTGTTTTTTTTCTTGAATTAAATTGACAGTTTACACTCTGCTCCTTCCTCACTGCATCCAATCGCAGCTCGGCTGGCTGCAGCCTCCACCAGCTGTCTCCTGCACACAGGGGGTCGTCTTGCATGCTGCACCCGGGATGTGCCCCTGTACCCTGGGTAGCGCTGGTGAGGTGAGGGGAGGGGGTTTGGGTCTGTCTGAGGCTCATCCACTGCTGACTCATCTCACACACATACACCAATAATATACACACACACACACACACACACAGGCGAGCGTCTCCTCTCTCTATTGCTTTCACTCTCTCGCACTCTTGAGAGGCAGCGGAGGCGGGAGGCTGAGGAGTCGGGGATGGCGGCCAGTGGGTGCCGTCAGGCAGTGGTAATCTGACTGGATTACCAACCAGGTGGAAACATTCAGCCTCTCGACTCCCTCTACTCCTCCTCCTCCCTCTCTTCCTCTGCTACATCCATCTATCATTTACATACTCAAATTCTCTTTTCACCCCAATCTTTCTTTCTTTTATAGGGCCTTTAACATTATCAGTAATCTGCACACACACACACACACACACACACACACACAGATATATGCACTGCAGACCTCTGTGTCTCTAATCGTACACACACAGAAACTTCCAAACCCACACACACACACATCATCATCTTTTCTCTCTACATCATGCAAGTTGTTGTGTGTGAAGGTGTGTGCAGGTAGGAGGGTGAAGGGGCGTGTCTTATCTGTGCTGCCATGATGATCAAAGCCAAAGCCAAGAAACTTCCAAGAGATGAGAGACATTACTGACAGCATCATGATGAATGGACAGGGCGGCTGCATGTAACACACACACACGCATACAGCTGCACACACATTTGCAGCAAAGAGTTGCAGGATTTAGCTGCAGGATCTTCACTAACAAGACTGAACGGGAAGAATGAAGAGGAAGGAGAGAGAGAAAAGGAGAAGAAAAAGGTCAAAGAGGAAAGATTGAGAGAGAAATGAAAGAGAGAAGCAGCACAGAGGTTATCTAGTCGAACCAAAACATTCTGATTATGGTTTATTACTTTTTCAAAGCACAAAACACAAGCAGCTTAAGATAGAACCCCTTTACTGACTCTGTGTGTGTGTGTGTGTGTGTGTGTGTGTACAGCTGTACGCACACATGTAACATGAATGGAGGTTCTTTCTGTCTGTATTACTAGGTCACACACACGCACACTCTCTCACACACATACACAGTCATGTAAACAAAAACCGTCTGCTGTCTGGGAAGTAACACACCTGTTCAATGACAAGCTTTGCCACGCCCTCCATAATACTGCACACCTGTGCTACTGCAGGCTAAACCTAACCTTAATCACACACACACACACACACACACACACACACACACACTCGCACAACTACTGCCCAGGGGCTAACATCACAGAAAAAAAAGGGAAGAAAGAGAGGGAGGCTGGAATAAAAGCAAAGCAGCGAAACAGGGAGGGGAAAGAGAGACAAAGGCTTTCCCACTGCTCCTATCAGTAATCTAAACGCCTGTGTAATATCATTGTGGGGTTTTATCAAATGGGGGCTGAATCTTATGGCGTTGGTATGCAGCTGTCATTCCATCACCTTGTCAAGCGCAACCATATTCAAGCGGACATCATGCTGATCTAAATAAGAGGCTTCAGCAAATTGATGGATTGCAGGTTTTCCGGGATATGAAGAAACAGGGGGGGAATGAGAGGTTTCCTTTTTTTAACTTTGAAATACTGTAAGTGATACACCCGGTTTGGTCTTATGAGAGGGTGAAAAAAAAATGTGTGTGTGTGTGTGTCTCGTTCCAAAGATCTGAAACAAACCCCCCGTCGTAACCCCCCTCCTGCCCTGATATGGCCAACCCCACATCATATCTACCCCCTGTGCCGAGGCCTAGGGCCAGGCATACAGCTTTCTGAATCTCTAAGGGGGGCAAGCACAAAGGTAACCCCCATCCTAACCTCCCAGCAAACACACACACATACACACACACACACACACACACACACACACCAACCCCCATCCCAAAACAACAATCCTCTATGCCCATCATGTCAGTCAAAACCCCATCAGGGACATGCATGGAGAGTCTGGGTATCTGGAATCTCAATACAGTGTCATGCACCTTGAGACCCAGTGAGAGGCCCTCTTGAATATATTTCAATAGCATTATCACCCCGCATTACTACGCCCACCCCCCTTTCAACATTACAGAATCATCTTTAAATTATATGTCAGCGGGTGGAAATATCAGTCAAAGTGGAGTATAATCTGTTTAAATCATTATGCAAGCTGGACATGTGTTTGTTGAAACAATCCCAACCACCAGTTATGGGTTTAAAAAAGGCTCTGCCATATTTTCGGTAGAATCATTTCAGGCACATTTAAAGGAGACATGCATTTAAATGTCTCATGAAATGTATTAAATATTCTATTAGTGTAAAATAAATTATAATGTATGATGTATTGTGTAGTGTATTTAGATATAATGTGGAACTCCAAAAATGTAAATTATTTAATATCTGTCATCCCATCTATATACATGTGTTGCAAAATAATACACTCTATAATACATTTTGTACATGTTACATTTACAAAAACAAAATTATAAGATGTAAAGATGATTAATTATTTAACACTTTATAATATATTTTAAAAATTACAAAAAAAATGCAAAGAAATCTTGTACATTATATGTTGTAATTTATTTATTTTTTTTATTTTTAGAAAATAGATCTTTACTAAATAATAGTAAAAATGAGAAATGTTCTTAAGTTTATAGTCATTTCTGATTTTATTTTTAAACAGCATGTGAATTAGCTTAGACCAGAACCGGGACCTCAAACACACCACATGTCAAACTACGTCACTTTATATTTCTGTTGTATTTCTGCACACAGTGCGACGAGCTCATGTTTATGACCGAAAATGTGAAAAATGTTGTATTTTGTTCAGAAATTTTAGGAGTTTGAATTCCGCTCTGGACGTCTGCAGTCGTCTTTTTTTGCTGTTGTGTAAAACTAATGAATATGCAAATGAGCAGAGACAGAGGATGTGTGGATCCTACACAAGACAGACGATATCATTCATAGGCCCGAGTCTCAACGTCTATTTAAAGAAGCCGCTGCATTTGCAAATGATAATTAATGAGATTTCTCATCGGGCACGTTTACATTCATCGGTTTAGTCCAGTTTATAGACACTGTATGATTTCGAGCAGAGGCTTCCTTTCTTTCTCTCCCTACACACACGCGCGCGCGCGCGCGCACACACACACACACACACACACACACACACACACACACACCACCCCCTCCCCCTATTGAGACAGGATACCAAAGCTACTTGTTAAATCTAATGCATGCACTGTCAACCCATTCGCACCCCGTCACGTCCCCGCTCAATATAGAAACCGGATTTTCTGGTATTACCCGCACCTCTATTAGCCAGAGCTCCCCTCGCCCTCCCCCGCCCCCAGTTTGTGACCAGTACAAACCAGCATGTGCCCCCCGAACCCACCAGCACCAAAACCACCACGCTCCTGCAGCCACACGTGCAGGAGGAGACATTGCGCACAAAACTGCAGCCAGCTAATAGCTTTAATTTATTGTTTAATGGGAAATATAAGCAGTGGAATTACCCAATTCTAATTAATTACATCAAATGGCAATGATTAGTACTTTACTAATTGATGAAACCATATAAATCTATGACAAGATTATGCTGCTGGAAACGCCTAATAATCCCTGTGTGATAAAGACGAATAATCCTGGAATATTTCTAAAATCAGGAGAGGTTTAAAGTCAAAAACAAAAGAGGGAGGTATGCCGAAAATTCAATTTAATTTGACAACTTTCTTAAAGTGGGGAAATGTCCCACAGTTTTCAATATATTTTTTTTTACGTGAGCTGGAGCAGTAAACTGATCAATTATATTTATTTGTACACTGTTAAATGTTTGCCTTAAATTTAAATTACTGTCTATTAGTTGCATTACTTTCACAGTAAGCTACTCTATCATTTTAAATGACAATAATTTAGTACTGTGGAATACTAAGGTATTACTACTGTATTTTACAATAAATTACTGTAAATCTTACACATTTATATATGTAGAAACTAAGATGCTGATTTTTTTCCAGGATCTAACTTTAATATTTCACAGTAAAGTACTGTAAAAGTGATACAGAGACGCAAAGATGCTGAGATTATTTCCATGGTTTTAAAGGGCATAACTATACTATTTTACAACAAATCACTGTAAAAAAAATATACACTTATAAAAATACACTGTAAAAGTATTGGACACAGTACACCGTTAATTACTGGCTATTAGTTGCATTACTTTCACAGTAAGTTACTATATAGCTCATATATTGAGAAATGTTACAGTTACATCCTGTAAAACCCTGGAAATAATTAACAGTGTACAAATAACATAAGGAAAACAGCTATGCCATAAACAGCTCATTAAATAGGGTAAAACATAAAACTCTTGAAGATGCCTGCGCATTTTTGCTAATTTCCACATGCCCACAAAGTCTGAGCAATTCCCTTCAACAGTAAATTCGTCCCAAAGAGCTTCTCAAGTTTTAACATGGAGAACATATGCTTCAGACAAAAGAGACTAAATGCATTTTTCAAACACGCACTTGTCTTTTATACACATGAGAAGAGCTGCATTCAAAACTGACCTGAGTGCGGACCCATGGAGAGGTGGGATGAGTAGTATTTCCCGGGCTGGAAGTGAGCGGGGTGCTGCACGGAGCCGTGGCCGCCTGGCGCCATCCGAGACGCGGCGCTGTGAACCAGCGCGCTCCGCTCCGTCAGGAGGTGGTGCGGAGGAGCGAAATCTCGGCTTTCCATCCCGGTGAGAAGCGATAAATCCCAAATCCGAAGTAAAAAAAAAAAGATCCGGAGGCACCGTAGGTCTCAGGCACCCAGATGCAAATAATCCCTTTTTATGAACTTCGGGCTCCCCTCGCATTGAGCGGAGTTTGGGCTTTGCAGGGAAGAAACTGAGTCCCCGTCATGTCCTACAAAAGAGAGAGCAGGAGACACGTCAAAGCGCTGACAATAATGAGCCAAGCAGGGGATGCAGTGCTGAAGAAAAGGCTGAGCTGAGAGACAGTCGCTGTTCATGTTTAGACAAACAACCAGCATTTACAAAAGCAATTCAATTTTCACAAAAAAAAAAAACCTTTTAAAAGACCACATTTACATATTATTCTCCTTGGTTTGGTGCTGTCCTCCACGTTTCGTGTATTTATGCCACAACCAGGAAGGTGAATAAAGTCTGTTCTGCAGATAAAAAGGTGGTGGAACTATGTGGATTTACCCTGCAACCTCATCGTTGGCCCCAACAGGGGAGTCCTTGCTCCCCCCCTTTCCTCCTCCTCATCCTGTGACCAAACACGATGCAAATAACGCACACGGGAGCTTTCTTTATCAGCGAAAAGAATGGAAAGGAAAGAGGGAGGTTTGGCTCAGGTACAAACAAATGGTGCATATAGTACAAGAGTTCACAGCGGTAAGAAGCCTCTCTCGATGTTGTAAAGTATTTAGACTGAACAAGGACTGGTCATAAACAAGGTGGAGCTCGGGGGCTCTTGCACTAAAATATGAATTTGCACAATACTTCTGGGCGAGGGTGCGCAATCCCTAAATTATGGCGACTAATATTGACACCATGGTGCCAAAAACTGAAAGAAACGCATACGTTTATGCTTTGATTAATGGTTTTTGTTTATGTAAATAGAGTTTTCTTGCCTCATTCAGTTGTCATAAAATCTTATCCATTGTGACTCGCACATTGCATATGCACTTAACACGTGGTTGTGTCACCTTAAGACAGGATATTCTATATTTATTTATTTTATTTAAAAAGGAAATCCATTTCTGCCTGAGATCAGTAGTGTTTGATGCTGCTTTCCGGAATTAAATCTTACTTTAATGTTTTTTTTGTGTGAATTAACCAAACTTGTTTCACATTTTATGTTTGCCTTTTTTATAGCTGGTGCCCAATTCATATTTGCGGAATTGCTTATTAATATGAAATAGTGATGAAACAGCTATTTCTGTCAACTCCTTCGGGGTCAGCAGCAGTGGCCCCTCGCCTCCTGGCAATGGCAAACGCCATGCATCTCTGCCACATACATATACAGTGCGTATAGGCTACACTGTAATCACAAACACAAATCAAATCACCTTTATGCTCCAGTGCGAAAGAGCGGGGCAATAAACAGTGAAATAGACTAGGAAATCATCGACTTTATATGTATGCCTTATAGCCTAGGTCATTTACTTAAATAGGGCTCCGTGTGACGCTCAGATAGGGAGAGCTGGGCGCCTGCGTTCACCAAACACACCTCAGCAGTCCATCTATTAGGCCTCTCAATGCATGGCACGTCCATCTAGCGCTCTGTAGATGCTGATAGCACCTCCCAGGAATCAACGATAAAGGAACAAAGAAAATATCAAATGCTCTGGTGGACCTTATGAAGTGCACAGGGATATAAGCTCGGATATTCTCCTTTACGCACACTCTCTTTCTCTCTTTCTCTCTCTCTCTCCCTCTCTCTCTCTCTCTCTCTCTCACACACACACACACACACACACACACACACACACACACACACACAGACACACACACTCAAGGACTCCCAACTTTCAGGAATTGTGTTAGTAGAAAAATCTACAAAGTTCTCTGACAGTGTGGATGCGTGCGTCCAAACACAACATAACAAATGTATGCAAATTTCTAAATGCCTCCCATAAGAATATAAAACTAAACTGTGAGTGCATTAAATAATTTAATTTTCTTTTTGTTTGTGGGCACAATGTTATCGTTTTTGACCACATCTAGTGGACAGCAAGAGGAAAAAATGAGGTTGAAAAAGGGAGAGAAACGCAGGCTACTGCAAGCGCACAGGGGAAAGGCAAAATGGACTCTCTCCTGTCCCCTAGGCTGTGAGAAACAATGGCCCTTCTCTACGGGACATCAATCATAAACCACTCTCGTCTGACATTTGTCTATACATTTTTAAATTTTCAGGCCGTAAACACACGTCCTCGGTGTTTACATTCCACGTCAACAGAGAGCCACTCAGGCTACATTTAACAACCTGAATCTAAATCCCGTGTTATCGCTCGCCACGCAAACAAAACGACGTGAGCAGATCGCGCGTAACAGTTTGGGGGGGAGAAAAAAATGATCATTTGGATCTTCTGTACTGTGTGTGTGTGTGTGTGTGTGTGTGTGTGTGTGTGTGTGTGTGTACGTGGAAGGCGTTCAGACTTCCACTTCCCCCAGACTCCCCCAAAGCGCATACACACCGCCCCAAACACACACACACACACACACACACACACACACACACACACGTACACACGCGCATTTCCCAAACAGGCACACGCACACACCTCCAGCAACATTGCCCTGCAAAGGGTCAAACTATCGTCAGACGAAAATCCCCTTTAAAAAAGTATAAAATACTGGCCAAAACGACTTTACATTGACCCAAAAGCCAGCAAATCCACGAAGAATTGCGTCTTTCAGATGTCATGCAATCCACGTTTCAATCCAAAAACATGCGCTTTTTTGTGCTATTTGTAAAGAAATCTATTAAATCATAAACGCGTGGACCTTTGGACAAAAGATAAAAAGAAATGTTAAGACATTCAGTTTTAACGTGGCTCGGCTGCAGAGGCCAACTCGCTGCCTTCACCAATTTTGCAATAAAGTAAAGTCACAAAGCATAACCGAGACACTAAATCCGGATATTCAGAGGCCGGCTAAACAGGAGAGACAAGCCCGGCCGAGCCGAAGACAGCCCGGCGTCTGCACAGCCTTCATTGCCGAGGAGGAGGAGGGGGGGGGGGGGGGGGGGGGGTGCAGGGAGCACTGCAGTTTGTAATAAACTGTCTCCATCCCTCTCAAACACACACACACACACACACACACACAAACACACACACACAATAGAAAACTAACAAAGAATAATCTACAATTTAGAATCTAACAAACTACAGGCGTGAGGAGGCGCGCTGCTTTTGAATAGTCGTCTGAATGAACCACAAGTAATTTGGCTGTGAAGAGAGGTCAGATCAAAAAAAGTGATACACATTATCGCCCACAGCTCCACACTGGACAGGAGAGAACACAGTGGGGATGAGCTCCATAAAAAAATAAATCCTTTAAAATACAGTAAAATCTGGAGATATGTTGCTTTCGTGCAAATATTATAATTAATGAATTAAATATGCTTTTAGATTCTGTACAGTCATGGGCCTATCTGCTTGTATTTTAGTATTTACTTCTCTAAAGGTATGGCAATTCATAATAGCGGACTATTTTTTGAAAAAAAAATAGATCTCCATTTAAATAAAACGGCACATTTGGATGAGTCTGTCTTGCATGTATAGCACTTGAACGAAAATTTACATTCACTAAAGATTTATAAAACACGGTTATAAAAATAATTTGCCACTTACTGGTAAGTTATATCCATAGCGCGGTGAGTCGCTTAAAATGAAAGAAAAAGTACAAAAATATTCAAAGAGAAAATCCCCGAGTCGCAGAGATGAAACATGTGGGATTGATTACATCCTATGCTGCTGCAGACTGTGCTGTGCAGTCAGTTGAGGTATGGGAGAGACGCATCGTAGAAGTTCAGGCTTGTAGTGAATCGAGGCTCGTTCATGCAGCCGGAGACTCAGACACGCCGGGAGGAGGAGGAGGAGGAGGAGGAGAAGGAGGATAGAGGGGTGTGTGTGTGCGGGGAGGGGTGAACGCGCAGGCCTATTGGTTTGAGAACGACAATGTGAAAGCGTGCCCGTGAGGCGCCCCTCCACCCGCGCCCCCGCCCCACCCTACCCTTTCCTACACACACCCCCACCTCCCCCCCCCCCCCCTTCGACGGTAAACACACGTTGCTATTGGCTGCCGCTCCGAGCCAATGAGGAGGCCGCCGGAGCCGCGGAGCGAAACGGCGGGCGTTTGATTTGCAGCCCTCGGCGCACTGCGTGCACAAGCAAATGCGAGGAGACAGGCGGCACAGCTCGGCGCGCGGAGAGGAGAGGAGCTGGAGCCGTGCAGCGCTGCCTGCACTTTCTGATCACTGGTGGAGAGCAAACAGCATCTAGCCTATTCTGTGTGATCCCACTGCAGTTCAGTTCAAATGCTGCATGTGCTCTATCGTTATTTTGCTGTGTGACAGCGATGATGTGATAGTTTTATTGATGCTCCTTTAGGGAAATCCACTTTTTTTTCCCCCCACTCGCCCCACTGCATGTGTTTTGCTAAATAAATCCTTATTTGCGGAATCTGTGTCTGATTTATTGAACATGTACACTGCAAAATTTGACAAGACGATTTTACTTAAAATAATCTTGGGAAACGATTGCCTTGAAAAAAAAAGTAAATATTTATTCATGATTACTCATATCTAAGTATTGAGTTTACTTATGAATTAACCGTTTTTGCTTAATTTTGTGAAGTTGTTGCAATTTAAAAATGACAAGTGAAATTTACTAGTTCTTTGTCAGTTTTAGCAACTTCCCTAAACCGAGATAGTCTGGCTTAACCTGATCACAACAAAGATAATTTTGTCATTGATGAAGTTTGGAGATCTGTGAGTTCTGCTTTGTTAACATATTTAGGAAAATACAAACATGATTCACTGGTTTGCAAACAGCATAATACAGATTTATAGTAGAGTGAACTTGGTTTAATGAAGTTGCCAAAACTTAAAAAGACTGATTTAATTAAATGTGTTATTTTAAAGTTGCAACAACCTTGCAAAAAAGTACATATAACTAAATTTGAAGTAAACATAACAGTAAGATATAATGTTTAAAAAAAATAATACTAATACTTAGGCTATATTTACTTATATTTTTCAAGGCAATTGGTTTCCTGGATTTTTTTAAAAGTAAAATTAACTTGTCAGATTTTACAGTGTATGTTTTCATTTTGTCATTTCATGTCATTTTGCACACAGCCACATTAAGGTAATATAAGTTTAGGACCTTATGTGCAAAGGTAAGTGTAAGTTTGATATAGAAAATGTGTCCAATGGGAGTGAATCTAAAGGATTTAAATTGTATGCTTCGTCTGTAAAGCCTCCACTCTGAACAACTTTGATCAGCTCAGTTAATCCATTGATAGAATGAATTCAGGTAATTTGCGACACTTTTTGGTAGATAACCAAGAAATCTACATAAAATGGCAAGTAATGCTTTTCTAACTTGTTATGGTTCTCTGCTATATTTCTTTGAAGAAATTTATGATGATAAATAAAATAATTTTGAAACTTTGGACCTTTAAACACATCAAGAACCCCAGCCTCAGTCTGCTAACATGTACAGGTACAATGGGACAGCAGGTATGGTAATATGGAACAGTCATGTTTGTGTTTTAATGTAACCTGTGGCTGTTCCTGAAAAAAGAGTTGCCAACTTCCTGCTTTCACTGTTCTTTTAATGCCTGTGTCCCTGGTGCCATATTGAGTATTTTGTCCCATTTTACCTGAATGCATAGTAATCACTCAAAACCCTTTCCCATAAAAAGTAAATAGAGATGTGAAAACATTTTGATAGAAGTCAAACAAATAATATAATGCAATGTCCTACAATCATATCTGATGTTAGCTGCAGGACTTTTAGACCAAGATGAGATAATCAACATGCCACATGGCTTAATTGCAAGTTCTGTGACAAGTGGATTTTTTTTTTTTTTTTTGGCTTTTTGCTCTGCCCCTACTATCTCAGATCAATAAAAGTTGTTGTTTCTTGTAAGTGTTTCATGTAAACGACATTTGCAATAACAATGCAGTAACATATTTGGTTTCTGGCTGCTAATATATAAAGAGCACAAGATTTAAAATCGTATTTGTCCCATTTTACCTGATGCCACACATTACCTGATGTCACACATTACCTGACTTCACCCTGTAAGATATATAAAAAAAGGATTCTGTCCTTTTAAAAAAGGTAGAAAATGCACTTGAACGCAAAAAGGCTTTTGTTGGGAAAGGGTTAATAATGTTGCTTTATTTTCATCTATTTTATAGCTGTATGTCTGTTTACCTGTCTCTGTCACACACGCGCGTACACACGGGCAAATTGAATCACTGCATAATTTGAAAGCATTACTGTCCCCGGGGTTAGCCTTGCGCACGGTTCACTAATTTAGCCAATTAAAAGTGGAAGGATATGGGCTTGTGTGTTTCCATGTCGAAATATATGAGCTGCTATAGGCTAATATTCTCGTCCAGGTTTGTTTTATACGTGGAGACAAAGGGTTAAAACTCAGGGCTTCAGCCCTGCGAGGCTCCTGATTGGCTGGCACGGTGCCAGAACTCTGTCAATCACCGAGTGTAAACAAGGCTCTGATTGGCTGCTGGCCAGTCCGCACTGGGCTGCCTGAAAAAAGCAATTACTGCCCCTGCGGTTTCAAGGCGGCCCCGCGCTGAACGATGAAAGGAGATAAGGAGGGGCGGTTTCAAGGCCCCCCACGGCGAACCCCGTTGGCCCCAGAGCAAAAGGAGAGTCAAGAGTGACTAATCAAAGGGAATACGGTAAAAGGGGGGAAATTACACGTTGTATTAAATGTAGAGGCTAGATTCGCGGAATGGTGCAATAACAACTTTGTGTTTAGAAAATGGAGGGGAGAACGGCAACAAGAACCGGAAAACAGCTATAGCGCTGCTTCGAGGGAGCTCCTTTTTTCCACAAACACGGAGAGAGAAAAGTTTTTGTCGACAAAGGAGAAGGTGGAAAGAGAGCGATGGGTCTGTTAAGAAAATGAATTACAAGATTTTCTCATCTATATGTTAAAACAATGACTACATTGGATTATCAAGGCTTGGCTCTTATTGTGCAACTGAGCATAAAATGTTGACTTAAACTTTTTTTATTACCAACTGTTCAATAATTAAGTGGACATTTCCGCTTTAACGCAGCAGCTTAAACCGTAGGTCAGTTATAATAATAAATTACGTCATTAATTGTTTCTGAAAAAAGAGAACAGAAAAAGAAGTCATTGATGAACTGGTAGTGAAAAAATAGGCCTAGGCTATAAATTTACAAAAATAGGCTAAAGAAAATATTTATTGTGAAATATAGATGAGTGTAAATGTCTTTCCCAGTTGAGAAAACGTTCGCTTAGTGTGTCACATTAATATCACATAAAACAAATTATAATAGGAATAAAACAAAACTTGATTTAACCAATGTGAAAGTGACACAACTAGGCTATATATATATATATATATATATATATATATATATATATATACACACACATAGTGTGTGTGTGTGTGTGTTTGCAGCAACAAGGGTTTTTATCATAGTCTTACAATGAACTGAACGCAGCAAGAATTCATCCATGTACGGCTGCATGAAAGCAAATCATTATCCTTTCAACTGAACTTGTCCAGAGTTGACAACAGTGAACACGCACCTCATAAACTACATGAATATTGTTCAAACTGATGATGTCCTTAACATCACATACTCTCTTGCGTTGGGTCCAGCCCCCTCCAACAAAACACACTGGACAAAGGAGACCCAAGCCAGTATGCAGCCGATAGATAGCTTATAAATTGTATGCATGGAAGAAAACGAGGCTTTCATCTATATAGTGGGCTTAATTGATACATATATAATTCAAATCAAATAACGCCAAAGCGAGCAGATTTATCACGTCCGTAATTAGATAATCGTTACCCTCTTTTCCTATTTACATAGCAGCCTGCATTCCAAAGCCCTGCGCTCTGCAATGGGCTTCAGCCACCACGTGTCCACACACACGCGCACACAGACACTCACACACACACACACACACACACACACACACACACACACACACACACACACACACACACAACACACACACACACACACACAACGTAGATCCAAATGACACAGTATACAAAAGTCTGATCTAGCTATGTTCTTCCACAGTGGTTCCAAGTCGATATTTTAGTCACCCAAATATGCTCTGCAATCAGCGAGACAAGCATGAATTGTCATTTATGCATTAGCGTCCACTGAGATGAGAAAAAAACAAACTTTTGTGGAGTTGCAAAACTCGAGCTGGTGCTCCAGGTCCATCAAAAATGTAGGCTTTAAATTGTTTTTGCAGCCTCAATAATAAGAAAAAATATATTTTATTCTTGAATATTCTGTGTCACACATTGGATTCAGTCAGTGTGGATCCCAATAGGGCTATTACTTTATCCAACAAGTTTGCAGTGATAGTACAAATTCACAGTTCACTGTAATATTGTCAAATTAGTGCAACAAATTAATTTGTAGCCTTCTCTCAGGATTTTTGAATCGCTCATTGCAGCAAGTTAGTAAAATTAGTCAGTTTTCTCCAGTCTATTAGGACAACTTAGCAAAAAATAAAATTCCAGAATAAATGTCGATATAGTCTATACATTATTAGGGCCTATATTTTATTTTGTAATGACTTAGTTTCTAGTTTCTATGTTCTCTCCTCCAACAGTGTTGTCCTCGGCACTAATGACACAGGGACAATAAAGAATCCTGTTCCGCAGCTCACAAAAGGGGTCCGGCACTTAAAACAGAAATCTGCATTTAATTATTTAGTGACAAGGAAAAGCCTTTTATAGCTTGATTTTTATTGGTTCTTTTTCACTTAAAAGGTGGGGGTTGGGTGTGTGTGTGTGTGTGTTGATGAGTGTGTTCGTGTGTGCACGGAGAGAGAGCGAAAGAGAGAAAGCATAAACACACACACACACACAGAGAGAGAGAGAGAGAGAGAGAGAGAGAGAGAGAGATGAGAGAGAGAGAGAGCCTCCACTGGTCCTTGTGCCAGCGCGAGCTACCCTATACGGGGGGGTGGGGGGCGCGCGCGGATAATTAATGCGGATTGACTGATTGCTCTTGAAACAGACCGGTCCTGCGCGCGGATTGTCCTCGAGCAATGAAGCGTTCCTGACTGACACTTTTCCACCTTCCCTTCTTCGCTTCCTTCTTCCCTTTTTCTCTCTCTCCCCCTTTCTTCCCTCGCACCGACCGGTGTGTGCACGACTCTTCCTCAATGGCAAGGAGTCACACATCCCGGTCCCAGTTTTTCCCTGTTCTGGACATGTGGCGTCTTTACGCCTTTACTTTTACGTGTAAATTGATTTATTATGTAAGCATGCAAACATTACCTATAGTCAAATTTTGATGCTTTTGTGTTATAATTTTGACATTTTTTTGTGCAACCTGGCATGCAGTCTCGTGTTCTTTTTGAGAAACTGCAACTTCATCGCGCGGGGAGTTATGTCTCCGTGAAGCTATTTTCCACACATCGAAAAGTAGTTGAGGTGCCTTTAAAGTGGGTGCCATATTCTTCACTGCATCCGTAACATTGATTGAATAAACTTTTGAACGTCTAAATAGGAACGCATAAAAAACGCATAATTCACAGTCAAGGGGAAATACATTGGAGAGGCTGGTTTTAAATGAGGTCCAAATGGAGAGCTGTCTCCACGGGAGGCCCTCCATACGGGGCAGCCATCCTATTCTCTCCAGATATTCCTGATAGCCCTTTAATGATGCGAATTTCCAAACAGGGCCGTTCACCAAGGGAGACGCCCCGGCTGTCTAAAGGTGGTGCAACCTCATGAGACAATAGAGTCATATTAGAGTATAGAAGCATGCGTAATGTAGCGCTGCCAAGCTTTTGGGTTTATGAAAAACAAGGCTGTTCTGTGCGCTCTGGGCGTGTAACAGCGCTGATGTCGTTCAGGAAGCCTTTCTTCTCCTTTTGCTGGCCAACACGCTGTAAATATCAACCTCAGCAAACAACACTGGCACCGTAGTAGAAGAAGACGTGATGGAGTCAGAAGTTGACTGGACACAAAAACAACATGACCTTTTCTTCTCTGTGTGCGCACAGGACGGATGCTGCTATTTCTGATCATCTTGACAGATAGGCTGGAGAGGAGCCTCGCAACGGTTCATATGTGAAATGGCCGGCATGAAAAATGAAATGTGCCTCTGAAAAGAGACCTCAAATCTTGGGTGACTTAAGGTGCGTGCCATCAGATGAAGAGGATGATGGCGCAGTTAGAAGAACATGATGATGGCGGTGTTGATGGTGACGGAGGGAATGGCTTGGGCACCAAATTAGTGCCTGCCACACAGCCATATATCCGGCTGTAACCACCACCAGGCCTGTGTGGATGAGATGAAAGCACCAGCATCTATTTATGGGCCATCAAAAACACGCAGGTGGAGGCTTTAATTATCATTTGAACATGAGCAGCCATAGCGTGCCGTCCTGCGTGTGTTTGCGCTGTAAGCTTATGCAGTAGTTTGTATTCAGACAGGGAGGAGAATTGAATCTTCACAGCCGGGGAAGTGAACTGAGCACGTCGTGAAATGTTGATATTATACACGCAAATAATGGGATTAAATATATCGTACATCTGGCACGTGACCGACCTAATGTCATTTTATTCTTCCAGTATTTCTATAACGCTTTCTTTTCTGTCACTGTGTACACACGCACACTTAAAATTAAACACATAAAATTAAGGACGTTTTTGTTTTTGGAAAAGCAAAAGAAAAATGTTCAAAGTTTACCGGCCATGGGGTCAACAGGTCAGCTGACCTTCTGCAATTCAGCCTTCAAAATTTCAATCAATTGATTATTTCAACCAGGAAAAAGACTCACTTTGCAACAATGGTTTTTGCATGACTCAAAACTTCAACAGTGAGCCATAATGTGCTTTGGTGACGCACCAGCAATTGACTCCAATGAAAAAACTTTCAACAGTGAGAAAAACATTTTCAGTAATCAGTCATCGTCTCCTCCTGCAGACTGTTGCTGTTTAACCATGTTGGTCATATTTTGTTGTTGGTAGAGGATTACACCTAATCAGATCACATCTGGATCATCTCTGGAAAGAAAACTCATCCAACAACGATTTAATTTTGAGTTCTTGGTTAAGGCTGCATGTCGAAAGCAACAGCGTGTTACTGGATGATCACAGGAGCCAGAAACATTTGGGACTGAACGACCTGCTGTGTCAAACTTTCAAAGAAATTATAAATAAACTTTCACACAGCAACCTATCCACTGCATGATCCAGAATGCTACTATTTAATTGCTTGTGAACATTGTAATATTACTGCGAATTATATATTCAACAATATTTTTACTTATATGTTTTTAAGCTGATTTTCGGACATTTACTTTATAAGTGTTATCCCTAAAATATAAAAATAAAATAAAATAAAAAAGATACAGATAAACACAAACTTAATAATTGTTAGTTTGAGAGATGAGACGAAAGCAGGTGTTAAATGTAGAAATGTCCCTTCACTGGACATTGCAGCTTAACAGTAAAACCGTGAGTAAAAAAACAGTATGGACATTGTATTTGAATTGATTGTAATGAGTTAAACAAATTGTCAGCAAAAAAATATAATAAAATAAATCGAGACCTCTTGTATTTATTGGCACTTTGTCAAACTAAGTCAAAAATCATAAATGTGACCTAAAAAGACGTATGTCATCTCGCATGACTGGCTTTATGGCCAACGGTGTTGCCAGAAGCTATTGGTGGTGGTGTGTGTGTGTGTGTGTGAGTGTGTGTGTGTGTGTGAGAGAGAGAGAGAGAGAGAGAGAGAGAGCGACAGAGACAGAGATAGACAGACTCAGTATCCATATACAGTGTTACCCTGTAACTTAATACAACACAAGTTAGCCCGACAAACTATAACACCCAACTGTGGAGCTGATCAACTACGCTTTACATGGCTGAATCACCTTGTTTGTGTATGCGTACGTGCGTGCGTGCGTGCCTGCGTGCGCCATTGTATTGGCACATGCACCCCGAGAGGCCCCAACTGATAAACCTCCTTATAACTTCAACTTAAAACTCAAGAAAAGGTCGTGATTTTAAAATAAAATTTAAGAAATCATCCATCCATTCGCGTTTTCTATATTGCTAATTAACATTACAAGACAAAACACTAAAAGTTTGTGAAGTGATGACACATTGTTTGAGGCGTAAAAAATGATTGCGCAAACTTTTTTTCGTGGAAGTTGTAAATTTAAAAAAGTAGCCCAGTCCGCATGATCAGCACCACCTAAATACGCAAATAAGCACCTTTTTTCTCTTGGACACATATGAAACCCTGGAACTACGACTAAAAATACGGCTGCCATCATAAAAACCTTACAGTTTAGCGCTGTCCCCAAATTAAGCCGTTAGAAACTACAAGAGTGTGAAAACTCCTTTAAAAAACAGAAAATAATTCTGGTTTTAAAAAGTCCTCCCACTGCAAATGATTAAACATAGTACAAAACCCAACACCTACCTATAAAACGACCGTCTCCATAGATCACATAATTGTATTTATGGTTATAAATTCAAAAATAAACGAACAAAAATAGTCTTTCCTCCTTCAAAAAACTTGACAACCCGAAGAGAGAAAAAAAATCCTGCTCATACGCGCGTTATCCAAACCAACGCGCATTCAAATGTATGGACTTAAATAGCGCTCTGCTTCCTCTCCACGTTAGCTCTCTGCTGAATTTGTCCGCCGAGGGGTTTTCCCGACTACAAGCTCCGGATCCTGTAGATGTGAGTCTCCGTGAGGCTGTGTAATAGCAAATTTATGTCTGCATGACGCGTCCTCTCTCTCCCACAATGGAGCCGGAGCACTGACATTAAACAGAAAATTGATGGAGAGACTCTCTCTTTCTTCCCCTCTCTCTCTCCCTCTCTTTCCCATGCACTCTGTCTCGTCTTGTTCAGTAGAGCAGAATGCAGCTTTCTTGCATTTTCAGTTTTTTAATCAGGGGAGGGGGCAAAGGGACATCATCAATGAGTTCCACACCAGGAATACACCCACCTCCACCCAAAGAAACAAAGATATCCTACAAGAAGGCTTCACTCACACACCAAGACGCACACACCTTTTTTTCCTGACTTTCGTTTGTGATAGTGCTGAATCTGTGCATGGTGGAGGACGAGGACAGGAGGCCTATCAATCCTTCCACATCTTTCTGACCTTACAAGTTTTATCAAAGTGAACTATTTTGGGTAATCATTACTCTGTCTTTGCACCATGTGTTTAACCTATAACCGCGATGTGGTGGATGGCAAGCGACGCTCGGTGTTTTATTTGCGGAATAGTTCCGAGTCTGGCATGAAAAGGAGCAATCAGCACTTCCCTGAAAATCCAACTGATATTTGTTTATAGCTGTTTGCCAAATGATATCCCTAATTACCGTCTGGAGGTCACAGTTTACCCACCTTTTTTTTTTACTACATCAATGCTCGCTTATATAAAGGTGCTGTCCCGAGTTTCAGAGGCATTTTGTTGGGAGGATGACCGGTCGGCCCGGCGCACGCAAACATACACTGGTCGTGCACACACGGGTTCAATTGTAAGAGCACTATAAACGTTTAGCACAGGCGTTAAAGAGTCCACGGCATTTGTTTGCCCTGCAGCTTTGATCAAGTCCAAACGGTCCAGACAAGTTTGTGCGTAAAAGTGAATTTATCTCCCGGAGCTCAAGGCTGCTTCAGTGTGTCGCTCTGAAACAAAGACATGATTGCAAACAATCGTGGAGTTAAACACACACACACACACACACACACACACACACACACACACACACACACACACACAGTTTCCATTCGGGAGGGCGTTTTACTGAAGATGCGTAAAACAAATGTGCCGCAGGTTGGAGATGAATGCGGAAGAAGCGGAGTGAACGAGCTGCAGCCTGGAAATAATTGCAGAAACGCGGCGTGTTGTTGGAGTCTTCTTCCCTCCCCTACACGAACGGGACCTCAGCCTCGGCTTTCTCCTCTTCTCCCCCTGCAGCCCCCACCGGCTGCCCCCGTGGGTCACCGCTTCAGGAGCACCACGTCACCACGTTAACCCCTGCATCACCGCGGCGTCCAGGAGGAGCAGGGCCGAGGTGGGGGTGTGCAGAGTGAAGGAGAGGGGGAGCCCACTTTGGGTTGTGGGCACCTCCGGGCGGGTCCAGGGGTCTCCGGCAAAATGAGGAACAGATTTATTTCAATTTATTTCAATTTGGGGGAAATTCACCCAACTAGCTTATATTAGAATAACTGCTGTGATTAGTTTGCTTGGGTTGTTGTTTTCTCTCTACATACACAAGCTCCTGACTTACGCTTACTTTAAAAAACCCTTTGTATTGAAAAAGGTTGTGACTATTCTTAGGCTATGTTTACTTTACTTATATGTTTGTAAGGTTTACTAAAAATTTTGCTGCATTTATTCCATTTTTAAAGTTAACTTAAAAATGAAAAGTAAAACTAACTTGCTCTTTATAAGTGACAGCAACTTAACGAAACCAAGTTAGTCTGACTTAACTGAACAGTTATGTTCAATCCGCCACTGTAAATAAATAAATAAATAAAATAAAATGTTGACCCAACTTGACTCAGTTAAGTCATGTTGTTGCTTTGACTTAGTAAAGTTGTGTCAACATAAGGTGTCAAGTTTATTACACTCAAAGAAACGTGTTGATATAACATTTTTTGTTGACTCATCTTAGTATGTCAAATAATTTGAACTACAGAAGATTAATTAGGAGAACTAAAAATGAATTTTGGTAACCCCCAAACCCCCTTTGTTACAGTGGAGTATTTAGGAAACGGATTGCAATTGATAAATACAGTAAGAACAACAAAGAATGATTGTTTGCATCATTATTTTCTTTTTAACCAAACGCCATTCTGAACATCTTACGACGAGACTGGGGTTGGAGACAAACGAAATTATACAATCAAAACAAATCCACCTTTAAGTCTTATAAAAAAATCTTTAGACTTAATCTTTCTCTTTGACTTTACTTAAGATTTCAACAGGACTCCATGTCATGCATTTTAATCACAAATATCAATATAATACATCAAAATACATCAAACTGTTCAATTAAGTCCAACTTCCTTGGTATACTTAAAGTCTTAAGTTGCTATTAGGCCTACTTAAAAAAATAACTTGGAATCAACTTGTTCTTTGTAAGTTACAACTTCACAAAATTAAGTTTGTAAAATATTTGTAAAATAGTAAGTAAACTTAACAATTAGAAATGAAATACTAACTAATAGTTAAATTTACTTACTTTAATTAAGACAATCGGTTTCCTATATTTTTAGGTTCCGCATGTGAGTTTTCGGTTCACAAATAACTTTTTTCACTTGAAAATTTAAGATGAATGTCATTAAAATATTAATGTAGTCAGAAACAATAAAGTGGAGTAGACAATCTTCCTTTGAATCTATATTTTTCTCCTAATTTGTGTGAGAATATATATTTTCCCAGTGTATATAAATGGTTAAATGAGTTTGTCATATCGATCCATGTCAGCAGTTTTCAAATGTCATTTATGATTTATATTCATTCTATGCGTTATTACTGTGACATCCCAAAAAACACCCCAATAAACCCAAATGTTGTGATGGCACAATAACATCACAACAAAAGTAATCTGCAGTCATCGCTGTTGTAAATTTCTGAGCTGCATGAAAACATTTGAGTCGAGTGACATCAGACATTTCCATCTAACAACAAGAAATATGCTTCACCAAAACAAACTCACCAGAGCTCAAGCTAAGTAATTCTATTATGACTTTTCCAAACCAGCACTGCCCTCATCACAGTGTTGAAAAATAGAAACTATTCTCAAGACCAAAAGCAACAACAATACATCCATAAATCCCTCCAGTTTGGTTTTGGCTTTGCCTTTGAAAGGATTTATGGGAAAGGGAAGTAGGAGGGTCACGGCAGACCCCACCCACTCAGGAGCGTGACCTTTATTTGTCTCTGTAATGGCCTACTGTTGCATTGTGGGTTTTGCAGTTAGTCCAAACCCCATTTTACATTTTGGTCAAAGTCATTAAGGATATTTTCATCCTATTATTCTATATTTTTATTCTGATTTATCGTATTCTGTTAACTGTAAAATCTGCTAAGTTGATTTTGCTTAAAAAAAAATCTAGGAAACTGATTGCCTTGAAAAATATAAGTAAATATAACTATTAATGTTAACTTATGTTAACTTTATATCTAATTGTTAAGTTTACTTAAAATTTAGTTATATTTAATTAATTTTGTGAAGTGGTGCAAATTAGAAATGACAAGTTTAATTAAATCAATCTTTTTAAGTTTTAACAACTTCAATAAACAACTTTCACTGTGCCTCTGTTTCTGCTAGTTGCAAACTAGTCAGTCATATTTGTATTTCCTTAAACATGTTAACAAAACAGAATTTGCAGATCTCCAAACGTCATCGTTGGCAAAATCCTCTTTATGATGGTCAAGTTAAGTCAGACTAACTTGGTTTACTGAAGTTGTTAACACTTAGAAAGAACAAAGTCATTTCACTTGTCATTTTTAAGTTGCAACAACTTCACAAAATTAAGCAAAACAATTAAATTACAAGTCAACTTAACACTTAGATATAAAGTAAACACTGATTGAGATTATAGTTGGATTTAGTTTCCTTTTTCAAGGCAATCAGTCCCCAAGATTATATTCAGTCACGTCAACCTTACAGATTTTACAGTGCATTTAGATAAATGTTTGAATTTAATTTTGAAACATTTGCAGAATTTTTACCTGCACTTGTGACATTTCTGTTAGTCTTACATAACTGATGTGTGTATTTTTCTATTTAAAATCCCTTTTTCTGGAGCATCTAGGAAAATCAAGTGTTTGTCCTGAATGCATCCCAGCAGTGACAACTGACAACTAATAATATTGTCACAGCCTTTGGAACAAACCCAGCCTCTTTGTCCCATCTTATAAAGCCTCATCATCATTACTTTCCCTGGAAAACATTCACGCGGTTCAGTTTTCCTGCACACATTTACAGTTTCTGTGGTTGGAATGTATCAATACATAATGTGTGGCAGCTTATGCAACATATTTTTGTCACTTTTAAACACTTTTGAAGAGATCCTCTCTGTTTTAACACTCAAAGAATATCTTCATTACGATGGATATTCTTCAGAAGAGCGCATGGAAACTGTTGCTTACTTCCTGTCATAGTTGCGATGCCTTTGGTTCTCTTCTTTTGACCAAAGTTTCGGCTGTTAGAGAAGTGCAGCTGGCCTTACACCAAACCCTTAAATTACTGCCGTCCATACACTCACTCATCCATCTGATGAAGGACAATTCTGTTGCACTCAAGCCATCGCCTGCAGCCTGAAACGTGACCCTTCTCTCCTCATTAGAACGCTCCCAAACAAGACTAGTTTACAGCTAAGCCCCCGGCCAGCCCGGACCCTCCCTGCTCCACACTCTGCTAGTGTTGGGTAAACACACCTCACTGAGATACTATCACAGGTGTCAGGTGGTTTTCACTCCTGGATTCCTTCACAAAGTATGGATTATATATGTAGCATCTGTTGGGAAAAGGTTATGTCTCATGGCATTGAAACATCCTTGTTTCTTGAGCGAGTTGTTTCCCAAAATGTCACCTTTTACGTCATGTTTATACAGGAAACATCTGTAATATTCATTGCAAAACACAGCAGCTGCAGAAAAGACAATACTTGTCCTTGTGTGTGTGTTTCCGTCAAGCTTTTAAGCCGATCATGATGTTGTTGGCATATGGCAGTATTGATAAACGTGGACAAATGTTGAAGATTTGCTCTCTAGATGTGATGCTTCTCATTTGCTGTGGTGTAATACAGTTGCTCACTCTTAACCCCGTTCAGAGCCTGCTGCACGTGTGTGTATGTGGACGCCGGATATTTGTGTGCATGTGTGACACAGCTGCGATAGGTTAAGAATCAGACACTAAACCTGTTTCTGGTTCCAATTTGAGGCCAGCTCCTCTTTGGCAAATGGAAAACACTTCAAGGTGCCACCGGACCTAAAGATGGTGCCTGTTTCTGCAGTTTACGTGGTCATGTGATTTTTGGAGAATGGAGGTTGTTTGCCCCAGAGGCAAGTGCACTGTATACACACACAGAAATACACACACCGGTGCACTTCTTGAAGTTTATAGAGGCCTAGTGACCCCATAGGTGAGCATTGCTGCATAACTGAGACGGCCACAAAAGGGTGAGCTAAGAGAGCAAAGCATCCTGGGATATGACTTCTTGCCAAAGCACTAAATTCTTTCATCTGTGCTCTCATATTGTAATGCATATCAGTCATAAAAGAGTGTTACATCATTGCGCACAGTGGTGCCTTTATCTTGAATCCGCCATGTAGGTTTTAATCTCTCTCTATGAGTTATGGCGTGTATGCATATTCTATGAAGCAGCATTAAAACACAGTGTAGTGAAGTGACAAACAGAGACATCTCTTAAACGTCATGCCGGGCCATTCACCCCTCCATGCCATCGTCCACCCATCCTCTTCTCTGAGCTTTTTTTTATTGCAGCTGCTAATGCAGCAGCCAGAATTGAAACAAAGCTAGCTTTGTGGACCCCCACCCCTCCACGCTGTCTGCTGACGCGTTTGCTTGTTCTCCATGTCACCCCCTAGCCCTTGTTCCCCTTCCAATCTCTCACTAAAAACTTCTTTTCTTCCTTTTATAATTTTTTCTACCCCTTCTCCCCACATCTGCAGCGGCAGTGTCACGCGGGCCTGGCATGGCCGGCCCGGAGAGTCATGTGATCTCTGCAGTGGCTGTTGCCTGAGAGAAGAAAAGGGAAGTGTGTGTCAGAACCCTGTTTTCAGGCCCAGCTGGGAGGTCAGAGGTCAACTCAACTCTGATCCAATCAGTTCAAGCCACAACAGAGCCGACTCACTTTTACGCTGTCCTTCCCCTCTTGTTGCCATCTTTAATGCTATCTTTCCTTTTTTCTTTTCTTTTTGGTCTGTGGTCTGACCCAACGGCCTGTGGCTGCAATTAATACACCCAGATAAGGTTAGTTAAGCTAAACATCACCAGAATATCAGGTGCCTCACCACAACGAGGCCCGGAGCTGGACATAGGCTGTTTGAAGAACAAATACCTCATGCGGTTCATTCGCTTGCAAAGTATCAAAAATATCAGAAGTGTAATGCCTTGTAGGCCTGTGTGTGAAATCAGCAAAGGTTGACACTGCTGAGTTTTTAAGTGTCCTCCTTCCTAAACACTTACATTTTTACCGAAACCATTTAAAACACTTCTGCATAAACAGTCGTACGCACAGACTAGTAGCACCTTGACAAGCGTGTGCGTTTGACTTCTGCTCAGTGGAATGCTTGAGCAGAGTTCAAATGTATGTGCTTGCCCAGGCATGCTACTAGTCGTGCGTGAGACTGTTTTTGCCAAAATGTTTTAAATAGTAAGGTTTTAGCAAAAATGCATGTGTTTGGTGTGTGAGAAAAACAAAGTTTTCTTCACAAATTCAATGTAACACGGTATGAGAAGTATTGGCTTTAAAAAAATGTTGCGGGTGAAGAATTCCTTTAAAAAACACAAATTGTCTGATGGTGGAATTTTGAGACCTAGATGACCATTAAAGGCTAATAAACTCTAGTAAATTTTGAGAAAAAAATTTACATATTTTATTCAAACATTTGCGTTAAGTTTTCATGCAAGCTTTACGTAATGGTAAAATTATAATGCAGAATGCAAAAGAAGAAAAACCTCAGTCATTCAGCTCACTCAGCATTATCGAGGTTAGCACAGGTGTATTTGCTGTAACGCAACTGTAAACTGATGCTGCTACAGGTGTAGTATCAGGAAGTATGGGTGTATTGTCAACTGACAAAGCTGCTTCATTGACACAACCATCTTCCCCGACAACAATAGCTTGTGTATACACACCCTCTGTTGATCATGGGACTTAGAGAATGCGGTGATACCAGGAGGCTGAGGAGGAGAGTGAAAAAGTTCAGAGGATTTACTGAGCTGATGAAAGGGAACTGAAGAAAAAATGGGATAGTTTGTGGGTTCATGGTTATTATAAGCATGATTGCTCTGGGTTTGATTTGATTTTAACCAAATGTGGTTCAAAGAAAAAGCCTTAATTGCCCTTTGGTTTCATCAGCCCAGAGCTAATCCACGTACCAGATAATACAGAGATCTGTTGAACTGTTTTTTTCGATGCTACTAAGAAATAAACTATTAACTAACACCAATTACGCACTGACTCAGTCATTACAGCCGGGCTGTAGAGACTGACCCACACAGACACACCTGGCTGCCTGGAGAAGACAGCCTGTGTCAGATCTGTCCACAGAGACAGGTGGAGACAGAGCAACATCTCCTGCTACAATGTAGCACGAATGAAGACATTAGAACAGAGTCCTTTATAAAAATTACATGTAAACTCTAAGATTTTGATCACTCTCTGACCAGATTAAAATGCAACATCTACTTGGAGAAAACAGTATCAACACCACAGAAACAGGAATATGTCAGTGCATGTCAGCCTGAGAGATAACCAACACCACACATAACAGCTGGAGTTCACCCCCTCACAACTCACTCTCTGCCTTTTCATTCATTACTCTTACATCACTCCTACTTTACTTACTTTATTACTGATTTTGAATTGATATATTGTTAACTGTTACTTTGTTGATATGTATGTATATATGTGTGTGTGTATCAGCGCTTTCAGTGTTAAACACAATGCCATTTAGGCATTGATTGATTAATAGTTAATTTTTTTTTAAACTCACGTTGAAAAGAAACATTACAGTCTTGTACAGTCAATTTACAGTCGCTGTACTGGGCTGAGTTTTAAAGCTAGAGTGGATGATGAGCCAACCACGATGAGCCCTAATATATATATATATATATATATATATATATATATATATATATATATATATATACACACACTGAGAGGGAGATGGACCTTTAAATTTAATATGTATATGTAATGAATGAATATATGCAGTTTGTTTGTTTAGAAAATGCATAACATTTTTGTTCATGCTAATAAAGCTATTTGAATGAAATTAAATGAAAATGTCTTATGCATGAGAAACGCATGTAGAGAAACTGCATAACTGACAACTCTTCACCACCTTTCTACTCCAATATCATCCCCGTGTCCATAAAGACAGATATGTTTTATTTGGCACGTTGTGGAGGACTTCACATGACTCAGATGCATTAAAACATCCATCTTACTGGAATTAAATTATTCTACCTCTCCCACTCCCTCCCTCCTCTCTCCCTGTTCCTCCTCTTCCCCAGCCGGCTGTCGTCATCTCCAGCAACAAGTGGCCTCTTCCCCAGATGAATTTTTACACCCGTGGTAATGCAGTCTGCTCCTGACACGAAGCAAACGGGGGCGTTTCATTGATTGTGCTCAGGGGTGACAGGTATACATGGAGGAAGTGGGTTTATTGTTCACAAAAATATAACAAGTGCATACACAACACAGCCACACCGAGGCCTTCTATCTCCCCCCTTTTCCTCTTGATCAACCTGACTGAGCGGGCTGCTCAAATAAAAATTTTAGTGCCGTGGTAATGTTGCGGAGCAGCATGGCGCCACAGCTAATGGGGGATCATATCTACACCCCCCAGTTCCTGCACCCAGCTCCATGTTAAACCACAGCGTCTGTCATCATCTTGTGCGCTCTGCACGGGACACAACGGGCCCAAAAGTTCAAATGTCCGCACATAAAATAAAAATAGAATTACAACAATGTGATATTTCTGTGTTATAGAGGTCATAAAGGAAGTTGGGAAAAGTCGGTAGCTTTTCCTCTTCTGTTGTGGAAGAAAGGTTGGTCACTGTGGTCGTGTGGTTTGTGAAATCCCCGAGCAGGGCTTGATTTGATTAAGGAAGCACTCCATTATCAGAAAATACAGAAAATAAACAAATACAGGCACGACTGTTAATCAAGTATATCTGTGCTGTTTTATTGCTCAGAAACATTGTAAAATCTGACCAATTGAACTAATTTAAAATAATCCTGGAAAACAATGGCAAGTGGAATATGGAAAAAAAAAGGAAAGTAAATGTAACTATTAATCTTCATTTATGCTTCATCCAAATCTAATTGTTAAGTACTTAAAATACAGCTATATTTACTTAATTTTATTAAATTGTTGCAACTTAAAAATAACAGTTGAAACTACCTTGGTCTTTTTGAGTGTTAGCTTCAGCTAACTTCTGAAAACCAAGTCAGTCTAATTTAACTTAATCATGCATGATTGCCTGTAAAAAGTGATTGCCCCTACTTGTTGTACAATTGAAGTTATTTTAGCCTACTTAAAATAGTAATATGAAATTGTTTAAACTCACAGTACCAAGTTAAAACAACAAATAATAATATATTAAACAACTTGTAGTACTTACCCCTTTGTCTTAAAACATAGGTAATCTTGAAGTTGAACTTACTTATGTTTTTAAGGCAGCAGGTGAACTTTCGTTTCTAAGTTTAACCAACTTGAAAGTTATTACACAATCACAAAGAGAATTTTGCCAATGATGAACTTAGGAGATCTGTGAGTTTTGTTTTGTTAACAGGTTTAAGAAAATACAAAAATGTATCTTGTTTGCAACTATCATTATACAGATAGCACAGTAAGCTTGGTTTACTGAAGTTGCTAAAACTCGGAAAGATTGATTTAATTAAACTGGTCATATTGAAGTTGCAACAACATCACAAAATTAAGTTCATATAACTACATTTTTTACAAATTTAATATTTAGATATAATTAAGCATAGCTTAAGACAGTTTCATTTACCTTATATTTTTAAAGGCGATCAGTTTCCCGAGATTTGTTAGAATAAAATTAACTCATCAGACTTTGCAGTGTAAACATGATGCATATACACTATAGTGTACATGTTTTGAGGACTAGTCAAAATGTTTTATCAAATCAGAGGCCTGTCAGCAAAAGGGTGTGTGTGTGTACATCATGTGAGTGGAGCATTATTAGGCCTTTCTGGGGAGTTATCCATTAATTCGGGGTTAAAGTCCATTTGCATCTAGACAAAAGGGACATGGGCCATCCATCTCCACACTGAGGTGAAGGGGGTAACAGGGAGGGAAGGGGGGGGGGGTGTGCGTGTAGTCTCGTGTGCGTGTGTGTGTGTGTGCGTGACACAGAGAGAACGAGAGAGAGGGAGAGGTGAACCGTCCCTCTTGCAGATAAATCTGTTGCCCTCAGGGGTGCGTTTACATAGGTGAGGACTGACTGTTCTGCAAGCCGAGAGTGATTTATCTGAAAATACCACCAGTAACCACACACACACACACACACACACACACACACACACAGACACACAGACACACAGACACCGACACACACACAAACACTGAATCAATTCCTTCACTATGGATGAAGCAGCCTATTTCACTTCCAGTGTTTGTGTGTGTAGATTAACTCACAGCTGCACACTTGCACATGCAAACACTAATGTACACAAAAAAGGGAGACACGCACACACTGCTTAACTAATCCATATATGATAAAAGGAAAAGGGGAAAAGTCCAAAATCTATATTCAAAGGAGGATAAAAGTTGATTTTGGGTTTTTTTTTCTTTTTTTGCAGAGGATTTTTTACTGCAGCTGCCTTCTCATCCTGCTTGTAGATCCTCCCTCACACAACCACAGAAAGGATTTCCTAGCAACGATTATAATGCGCGCGCGCGTGGGCACGCACGCACGCACACACACACACACACACACACACACACACACACACACACACACACACACACACACACACAAGCTCAACGAGCTGGGGCTCCCTCCAGCTATCAGCGTGGGCTCCCCCTCCTTCTCCCCTCCTCCTTCTCCTCCTCTTCTCCCTCGCTGCTGCCGCTCCGCCGTTGAGGGAAGGAGAGAGACAGAGAGAGACAGAGAGAGAGAGAGAGAGAGAGAGAGAGAGAGAGAGAGAGAGAGAGAGAGATCCCCTCTTCACAACTCTCCCCTGGAAGCCCCAGCTGCTGGCTAGACTGCGCGGTTACACGGGCTGCCTGCCTGCTCACCGGAATGGCGGTGTGTGGATGTGGAAATGGTTCGTTCTGCGCCAAAAGCGGCCACGGAGCGAAGGAGTGGACGAGAGACGGATAGACAGGGGGAAAAGAGGGAGTGTTTTTGTGCGCGCGCCGGGGCTCGTTTTCGCGTGAAAGTCTAGAAAGAAACGGGAAGCGGCTCCGTGTTTTCGTGGAGAGGGACAGTGAGAGGGAGAGGGGGGATGGGGAAGCTTGGAGAGCCACGGATGCCCGAGAAGTGCGCTTTTATTCGGTGCGTAATGACACGGCGCGTCTCTGCGATGGTTGTACCGACGTGCTGTTGACGAGAAGAGGAAGAAGGGGAGGGGGGAGGGGGTTCAACGTGTGAGGCTCTACCGGCGAATACCGGGGACGGTTTCATATCCAGATACTACAACCGACACGGGAGCAGAGGCTACAGCCCCATTGCGCGCAACTCGACGCACATGGCACGCCCCTCTCTGCCCCTCGCCCCTTCCTCCTCCACACTGACAGGGAGGCGTTTGCTGCAGGGCGCCATTTTCAAAAGCCTTCTTTGCATGAGATTTATTTTGCTGCAGGAAGGCTGCAGCCGTCCTGCCGTCTCATGTTACACTTGTATCTGCACAACAACATGGACTGAGGAGGAAGATAACAGAAAACTGGACGAAACTTCAACTTGTCATCTATTTTTTTTTTCTTTTTAAGATTAATTTAATTGCAAAGGTGAGAGATTTTATGATATTCTTTCAGTTATTTATTAACAGCAATGACATGTAGCTGTAGGTTAGTAGGGCACTGACTCCGGTGTGTTCCTGTTCGTTTTGATTTCCACAGCATTTACATTTTATTTTAGAAGAAAATGCAAATAATCATTAATTTAAACAATAACCATGTAATTATTATATGTCAAGAATTATGAAAGGTTATGAAAGTTAAAAATACAATCAACCTACACAAAAAGTGGTCACATTTATTTAAAAAAATAAAAATGAGAACGAATGCATATATTCAAATTTAAAATGTGAAAATATAAATGTAATGCGATATAAAACATTGCATATTGCATTAATTTCCCACCATTTCTAAATATAACTAAATTAAATGTAATATGGGTTTTTATTTATTCTGAACTTTTCTGGATTTCTAAATATTAAATATTACTATAAAATAAAACAATATAATACTATTAAATTCAGTTTAAAACACATTATGGTGCGTTCAAACTTAAACTAATAAAACCTAAAAAATCGATCATTGGCGGGGTGGGCGAGCCACATTCGCCATGTTGAGATCCTTTGTGTGTGTGTGTGTGTGTGTGTGTGTGTGTGTGTGTGTGTGTGTGTCCAGAGGTCTTATTACCCTGACCTTTTATTTCTACCCCAAATATATAGGTCATTTACTGATTAAATGTTGAATTAAATGTAAAAAGAAAATATTTTTATAAATGGTTTTACCCTTATTTCAGTTGCAAGAAACAAAAAAGATTTACACAAAAATTCGTAGAGAATTTGACACCAGTGCGAGAATTGTTTCTAAAAAACGAATTTATGGCGACTCCGTACTTTTTTTTTCACGCTGAAATATTTAATTTTAGGGAGGTCTCCTCTTGTTTCTTGCCGTATGATTCGATGTTGGATCTTCTTTTTAAGTCCACAGGCTTCAGAAAAATGTAAAATTACAGGCTGGCTGCAGGAGCAGGCCTACTTTACATAATTACATACGGAGGACTAGTCTGCTCACTTTTGAAGAACACGCTTTTAGTTTTACTAATCATCAGAGCACGTACAACAGCGGCTCATTAAAATGCAAACATATTATCCTTATTATCTTATTCGCAGTTTTTGTAAATCAGTTTGAACATTTTTGACAAAAGGCAACATTCTCTTCTCTCCTCTCTGTTCAATTGTCTCACTGCAAAACTGGGTGACTTTTAGTTCTGTCGAATAGTCTCTAATTTTCGTAAACAGTAATAAACATGTGTTTGTATTTAAGTGTGTTTGGTCAAACTTTAGTGACTTTACGCTGTAACCTTTGTGTGTGTGTGTGTGTGTGTGTGTGTGTGTGTGTGTGTGTGTGTTATAGGCTGCTGCAGTCAGTGAGGAGTTAACGTATTAGTGAAGTTAATTCAAAGTGACTGCAGTAGTACGGGCAGCTTTCTGTGGCAGCCCGATGAGGCGGTAATAGCAATAATAACAATAACAGGACGCAGACTCACAGGCGGAGGAGAAACACCGGGATATTAACGTTATAACTAGTAGAGACTATGCGATCACCAATATTTATTTATCTGTTTATTTATTTTGAAAGTGTCCGTCTAAAACCTAACTGATACCATGGTGCTTCAGAGAGCTTAATAAGTAGCCACACTAATAATAATAATAATGATATAATAATAATAATAATAATAATAATACATTTATAAATAAAAAGTGTCTCATATAAATATTATGGATGTATTTTACTATTTTACAGGCTACGTTATTCTAAAAGTATTATTACTACATATGCATTGATAATGCTTTGAGAAGAAAAAAGAAACAAAACAGAATATAAAATATTGTCAATAAAAAAAATAAAAATAGTCTAATAAATAATTTTGTTTTGAGAAAATAAAAATGTTCCATTCTTCAAACAAGCAAATACACAAACTGTCAATAATCACTAAAATAAATGAATGAATAAATAAATAAATAAGGCAAGAAATAATTTTGGTTTATTTATTTATTTGTATTTATTTATTTATTTTTGTAAATAGACTTTGCCAGTGTTTTTTTTTAAGCTAAATGTTGCTTTAATCCGAATGGAGATTTGACAGCTACACGTGTGCTTTTTTACCCCCCTTTCATGATTGTTTAGCAAATGTTTAAAATAAAATGCTTTTAAATCATTTTGGCCATTTTTGATTTTTTTTCCCCTCAAAACGTAGATCCTTAGTCTTTTCACTGTATTAAAAATACACAGTGTGTTTATTTTTGATCATTTTGATAATCTTGTTCATGTTTTTGTGCCACAATGATTATTAAGATTTACGATTTTCAGTTGTAGCTTATTTGCCTGTAAAATACTCCTGTACGTGCATGTGTGTCTCTTTGTGCATGTGTAATTATTATAGGCCTACCTGAACCATTTAAAAATTTGCAAGACAAACAAGCTTTGCGTGTGCGTGTGTGTCTGCGCGCATGTGTGTGTCCACGTGTGTAATCTATGCAAACTTAGATGAAGGCTTTTGCTGATAACTTTTATTGAATATCGCCTAAAGTGCAAATAGATTTAATTTAAAAGCATAAAAAAACGCAGCCTTTCAGCAGAGCAGAGAGGGTTATGATGGGCCACGGCAGCAGCGGGGCATGCTGGGATGTGTCCGCGCTGAAGCTGCGTAGCGCTCGGAGGTGATTCCAGCAGCCAGTCGAGGCCACTAACAGTCAGCCTCAAACCGGGGAGTCAAAGGGTTGATTTACCGGCCTGCACGCTCCTTCTGCTGCACTGATGGGCGTCATACACACCATCCATATCTCCATAATTGCATCGCAAACAATTAAGACGCAAATTAGCAAAGTGGTGTGCATATGAAGTGGAATGTAACAGAGTCAGATGTGCAGCCCGTGCAATGTGTGCGCTATCATTCAAACAGAGATCAGCCTGACAATAATAATAATAATAAAAAAGTTCTGCTAAGATAACTCAGACCCTGTTTCTTAACCTTATTAAATATATTTCGACTCATAAAATCAAATTGATTAAATGAGAAAATGGAACAAGTTGATGCTTTCCTGAAGATATAATCAATTATTTGTGTCTATTTTAGAATGGAGGTTACAATTGTTCACCTGTTTTTTTTTGGTTTTTTTTTGCCCATCACTATAATTTAAAACGGACCAATGAACGCTGTAACATACAAATAACAACTTTGCTATTTAGAGAACACAATATCTGAATGCTTCACTTTACATGA
Organism: Plectropomus leopardus; assembly: GCF_008729295.1. NCBI lineage: Eukaryota > Metazoa > Chordata > Actinopteri > Perciformes > Serranidae > Plectropomus > Plectropomus leopardus. The sequence continues at coordinate 18,637,076 of NC_056481.1, read as the reverse complement.
AAGATGCCCATTTTCGCTACCAGTTGATTGTTTGGTAAGACAGAGGCGGAGCTGAGAGGAGGAGGGGTGAGGTGGAGTGGAGGGGGTCCCCTCTCCTCTCCTCACCCCCCTCCACCTCCCCTCTCAGCCCCTGCTGCACTGGGATGGCCTGAGAGAGAATCCCCCACCCTATAGCGAGAAGGCACCCAGCTACGAAATACAATACAAACTCAATTAAATGCAGTCTCCGCTGCGATTTACTGCAATGAATGATAAATTGCTCGTCGTTCTCACACTGTAGGATCTCTGAAATTGCAATAATAGGCAGAATCGTTATGTAAAATATGCATAGGCGCACATTTACCAAATTTAGTCCAGGAGGGGTAACTGTCTGTCTTGGACGCCTTTGTTAGGAAATTCCTGCTCAAATAACCAGGTTTGTCTCAGAAAAGCTGTGTGTTTAAGGTCAAACTGCTACATGGGCTAAATTGCCACATTGTTACCCGCGAGAGAGGACAGGCCGCTGCAAAATAAAAAATGTATCTACGACTTTCACATATTGCAGGAATGCTGAATAATTTTGTGGCTGTCTAGCGTGAAATTAGTACATGGCAAAAGATGGTTTAGCAGTAAACAATAATTACAAACAGAAAGAGGGAGGAGGGAGGAAGGGAGGGTCTGTACCTGCAGCCTCTGGAGCAGGGAGAACAAAACCACGCAAAGTCATTTTAAACATTTATTCTAAACCCATAAAACATATTCACAATCATTTATTTGCTTTAAAGCAGAGAGAGTTTCGTGGTGAGATTCCAAATAAGTCAGTGAACACTAAACAGTCAAAACAAGACCGTCCTGTTACACACTCATCAAATGATACATGTTGAGGATTTAGAGATTAGATTAAAGAAAGAAAGAGAATTTAAAATTATTTACTAAGATTTGAATTTTACATGGGTTAATCTTGTTTAACTGCTTTATGAGTTTATGCTCATATAAGTAAAGCCTGTTGAGTGTTTGTATTACTTAGAGGAGATATTATAGACTTCTATGACAAGAACATTTTGTCCATTTTTAAGCTTTTTTGTTATTAAAAATCAGAGGATAAAAAGATGTCCAACTGGGGATCAATAGTGCAATAATGGATTAACTTCACCCAGTCCAAAAGATCTGGCAATCCAACAGTAATACAAAAAACACTAAAGTCAAAAAAACCCATTGCTATTAACCCACTATTGCCGCTGTTATAAATTGAGATTTATCCAGAATATAGTAATTTTATTATTGACGTGTGCAATTTTTTGTATTTCAGTGGAGAAATAAATTAAGTTACAACATTTTGTGTAAATTTAATATACAGAATCATTGCCCATTTTCAAGTTGAATTGGATTAAATTATCTACATTTCACTTTCACACTTCATCATCAGATAAAAGCACAAATTAAAATTTCACTAGTTTGCACCCTAAATGTCATTCAAACTGCTCACTTGGAACAAATCTCAAAAGGGTTGCATATGGAAAAGAAAACAAAAATACAATTAATTTATCATGTTAAAAACATGAATAATCACAGATTATATATGACTTGACACCACCTAAATCTACATTTATTTAAAATTATAGATTTCCAGCCTGAGTCACCTGGTGAGTGTGTAAATACGCTGAGGGTCCAAACCGCTGAAACTCTTTTTATGACTCACATTCGCAGCAAATATCACAGTAAGTGGCATCACACTGATGCCAGGTAGACGAAGCCCCTGAAGGAGGAGTGAAAACCACAATGACTTTTGAAAAAGTGACTTATTTTAGGTAACATTTAAAGCTTTACTGTCTATTTATTCTTGAAAACTTGTAGATTTTAAAGCAGAGACTGTTTCTGGCGAGCCACCCCGCTCCTCCTCCCCTCAGACTCTATTCCCTTTGAGACATTCAACGCATAGTTCAATTCTCTCCTTACTGAGGGCATAAAACAACAAGCCCACTATTCATTTGTGAACGTATCTGCACATTCCTTTTTCCCTCCTCTCTCCACACACTGAAATTTTCTCATACAAGACCTTCCCAATTACCCCGCTGTGCTGAAACACACTAATTTAATAGAACAGAAAAATCGATGCAGTATTATGCTCCTTGGGCTTCTTCTTTTTCTTTTCTTTTTTTTTTTTTTAATATAACAGACACCAGCATGCTGACATGATGGCAACATGTTGGAACTGGGTGCAAAATATCTGCAGAGTGAGCAACGACACTTACACTTTGCAGGAGTGTGTAGGAAAGCTGTACAGACAGTTTTATTATGAAAATGGAAAACCTCAGGAACACATTCATAAACAAATCAAATACTACAATTTCAAACAGACGTGTCTAATTAGTGCAGACGTCAGATTGCAAGTCGGGACAGCTAATATTTAGGTTTTGATGGGGATATCTGTGCGTATATATACGGCCAACAGTGAGAGCTGTGTATCATGGAAAAATATTGATTTTGCAGTGGCCTGAGAAAGACAGACGCACGCACACACACACACACACACACACACACTCGCCTCTCTCCCTCCTCTTTCTCCTCTTTATTCCATTAATCTCTCGGAGCAGTGTAAGATACTGGAGGGTTAGTGTAACATAGTGCAGCTCTAATATATTCCAGCCCATACTTTGCCTGTGGCATCCATATGTTTAATTCCACTACAAATGTTTTGACAGCAAATGAAACTCGTTTCTTTCTCCCTTTTTCCAACATTGTGGAAAAAAACCCCAGTTCTTTTCTTTCTTTTTTTACCGTCTCTTTCTGCATCTAGAGGGCTTCTCTCTCTCTCGCTCTCGTGTGTGTGTGTGTGTGCGTTTCAAAAAGAAGCACTGTGATGCTTTATTTAATTGGTTGTGGACCACCTGGAGTTTCAACATTTCCCCTGGCTGATTTCAGACTCCCTCAGGTCAACTATACATGTGATGTGTATAGCTGCAAAGAGACAGATGAAATGTGTCATTTGCAATGCTAAACTGGTAATAATGTTGCATTAACTGTTTGTTTGTTTTTGTATTTAAAAAAAACGTAATCTTTTTTTAGAATGAAGAATTCAAAGAGAGATTTTTGAATTTGCGGCTTTGTTGACAAACATGACCATACAGTGTACTTAAAGGCATGTATGCACACAAAGCACATAACCTGCAGGTGCGTGTGTGTGTGTGTGTGAGACAATGGACAAGACACTCTCTGTTGTGGTCTCACACACACACATCAGGATCTTGTGTGTGTGTGTAGGGAAGGTAGATGTGTCGACCAGGAAGGAAGGAGGCTTATAAGGAAACCAGGAGAGAAAGAGGAGGAGAGATGATAGTGGAGAGAGGGCGAGAGAAAGCAAGAAGTGTGTGTGTGAATGTGTGTGCGCGTTTATGTGTGTGAGAAGCAGGCCGGGGTGGCAGGGGGTTTCTAACGTGTGCTTCCGGTGCAGGATAGCCCATTCATCATTCTCACATGGTGGGTTTACTTTGCCAGTGATAGAGAAAGGAGTGAGAAGCAGCACTACGGGGAGAATTAATGTGTGTGTATGTGCGTGTGTTGGAGGAGGGGCACGTCAATTGAGAATGGGTCCGATGGCCAAACCAGATGTGAAGGTGTGCTGCTGCATTTGCCTGTGTATGTGTGTGTTTATGTGGCGAGGTGTGTCACAGGGTCAGATTTACTCCCCCTTTCCTCCCTTGTAGCTGACATACACATCACATGCCACCTCTCCCTCCCTCCTTTTCTGTCCCCCATCCACACCTACATAAAATAAGGCAAAACACACACATACACACACACACACACACACACACACACACACACACACACACACACACACACACACACACACACACACACACACACACACACACACACACACACACACACACACACACACCCCCCCACACACACCCACACACACACACACACACACACACAGCTAAGAGTTTGCTTTGCTACATTCCTCTCACACACACACACATAAAAAACAGTGACACACACAACATTACAGCAGAGCTTCATTTAAAGTTAAAGGTGTCTTGTTCGAGATGACATCACACCACAATTGTGTATGTGGGTTCAGAGTAAGGTCAGGTGACATAACAGATGATCCCGTCATGGTCTCAAACAAACAGCTGCTGCCATGACAACAACTAAATATGCAACAGGCCAGAAAGAGAAAGAGAAGAGGAGGAGGAGGAGGAGGTCAAAGGCTGGAGGAGGAGGACGGATGAGGAGTCACATCCTCCCGTCAGGGTAAACTTTAACCACCGTATAGTGACTTCACACCTCCTCTTTGCCTTTCTGCACCTTTTTTTTCAGTTAAATTCAGAATCAGCTTGACTGGAAGCTTTTTCCGAGGCCATCTAGCTGACCTCTGACCAGCAGAATCAGCTGGTTTTGTGTTATGGGAAGCGACAGGAAGGCGTCTCAAAGGATGAGCCACAGCCTCCCCTACTGGCCACATACCAAAACACACTGTGACGAAGAGGAGCGGGACTTGATCCCGAATCATCTGAATCTGATTAACTGAACCAATTAAAGGATCCGTATGATTAAAAGTCAGCAGAGGAGGTGAGATCTGATGGAGAGTGGAGTTTTTTTAATTCTTTAAGGGGAAATGGTGAAGGGTGAGAGAGGGGACACTGAAGCGAGGTCGCCGCGGTAACTGGGAATTGGGAACACCTGTGGGATTCTGGGATTCGTCATATCATAGACATGCATGAATAATACACTGATACAGTGTAAACGTGCACGGGTCGTTCTTCCTTTCCCCTGCACACTTAAAAAGCGCACACACTTCCCTCTGACCTTGTTTGGGGTCACACGGAGGGGGACTGAAATGAGTTTCAAATGTTCACATTATTTATTATTGGGTATCATCTCACTGTACAAATCCTTTACAGATGTAGCCTCTGGTGCATGCCTGGGTGTGTGTTGCTTGTTGTGCGGTGTGTGCATGGTTAGGAAATGCTATGGAGAGAGCATATAATACTTTTAAGAGGAGGTTGGGTATGTTAGTGATTGGGGAGGTATGCACGGAGGTCAGTGAGCTTTAAGTGATGGTGCATCTTTGTGTGTGTGTCAGCAGGAGGTGAGGCTCTGAGTGACTTGAGGAGAAATGAGGGATGATCTTTATGTGGCAGCTTATTTGTTTTTAAATGCAGGAGGCTGGGAGGCCCCTAACTGAAGGCATCAAGAGCAAGGGCAAGAGGGGCGTCCGTCACCAGTACTGTCAGCAGACACACAAGCCGCTTCGTCTTGTGATCGGCCCCTTGTGAGTTTCATTTGAGAGAAAACAGCTTCTCTTTTTGCAGAAGGGAAAACAAGCACGGTGCAAGATGATCAGTCACGCACAGGATGCTGTTTTACAAGGTGAAGAGTCAGAGGAGTCGCAGAGAAGTAAGAAAATTCACAGCGATGATGTGATACAGGATCACGAAAAGTTGAAAAGGGGAACAATATAATGTAGATTACCACAGTAAAAGGTAAATGTTGGGCTGTCAAATTCTCCTGATCACTAGATTTTTCTATATGGATTATTGAACAGTCAAATTGTATAAACATTTTTGCAAAAAATTAAGAATTAAGTAAATATGGTAATATGGCATCTAAATGTAAATGTCTCAGACATAGGACTCTAAGATAATGCCCTTTGTAATTTGTACTGAGAATTTAAAATTTTAGTGACCGCTCGGAAACAACAGCACATCTATATACATCTATATTGAAATCAGACTATTTTGGCCATAAATAAATAATAAAATAAAATACAATTGAATTGTATTATATTACATATTTCAAAATGTCCTCAACAGAATTTTCTTTCATGCCATGCAGACATTTAAAGTACGTAGTTTTTCAGAAAATACAATAAACAATTCACCAAATAAATAAAATACAAAAACTAAATACAGAATTTTTTTTACAATTTATTTTTGTGTCTGGTTGCATATAGGGGGAGTTTACTCTCAGGACCTTAGTAATTGTGAAATCCTGGCTTCATGCCTGATAACGTCACTGGCAGGCAGTGAAAATCACATGTCTGAAAATTTTAAGTTTCCAGATACACTGAAGGATTAAAGTGTTGAGAAAGGTTACTTTCTTCTTTGGCCAATAAAACCCAGAAAAATCCTTTCGATTATCTCAGAAAGGCGTTATCACAAACATGAAAGGCTGTTTTTCTTAGTAAGTTAACAACATTCATGCAGTTGGACACGAAGTACATGTTTCTCAAATGACAGTTACACAAAACTAAAATCTTAATGCAGAATGATCACTTACACTTTTGATACTAACAACATTCTTATTTTGCAATTATTAAATGTAGTCAAGGTAGTAATATCACAATTGTAAGTATATTATTAGTTTTATTAGAATTGCTGCTAATTTAAAATGTATACAAATCTAGATTGTCTCTGTTTTTTTTCTGTAAAATTGGTGGATTAAAAAAACCCCTGAATAAACTAGCTTTTGATATTAGTTGGAGATAAATGAGAGCTCTACATAAACAAAAAGAAGCACATCTGAGCAAAAAGATGGGCTGATTTTCCCGATGAGCTGCACTTTGTCTGAGGTCTGGTAGCAATGAAACTCTCTGTAAAGGTCAGCGGAGAGGAGAGGAGGAGCGGCACTGGTCGCCAGGCTCGCCTGAGGATAGAGGGTCAGCTTCGTCGCAGCCTGGACAGGACTGCTGACCTTTCTGATGTCAGAGCAGGGGTCTGTGTGTGTGTGTGTGTGTGTGTGTGTGTGTGTGTGTGTGTGTGTGTGGCCTGGCCTGGGGGAGGATTGAAGGCAGGTCATATATAAATGTGCCCACATGTTGAGAAGGGGATACATATCTCCCTGCCTCTGCATTGGGATTTTTGTTTTGTGGGTGGATCAGAGTTGGATATCAGCAAATACATAAAGAACGCACACATATAGAGGAGGAGGGGGACATTGGTACTTTGTAAAACACCTCGGGTTTCTGTTTTTGGCCCACACACTACAGAGTCCTTGGCAGAAGCTAAATGGACCAAAGTAAATAAAAGTGGCCATTATGTGTGGGCTCCAGTAAATAGCTGCTCTCTTGTCTCTCTGTGCTTCAAAAAGAGGGGCGGAAGATGCGATCACGAGGAAAGCCCGTGTCTTTTCTTCTCCGGCCACTATAGAGGGGGTCTGGCTCTCCTCCTCTGCCTCCCCCTTTCCTCCTCTTCTTCTTTACCCCCCTTTTTTCTCTCTCTTCTCTCCCCTTTTCAGCTTTCTCTTTCTGCTTCCTGTCTCTCTCTCCAGTTCACTTTCTGTCATTCCTCTCCTCTTCGTCCTTCTACTCTCGCTGCCTCGCTTTTGCCCGCCCAGTGTTTCTCAAACATGCAGGAAGGGAGAGATCAATGGTGTCCTCGGAGAGGGAATTACACAGCTGAATTTCGATGAGAACAGAAGAAAAGGAGGAGGAAGGGAGAACAAGTAGAGGCGGGGAAGGCATGTGAAAAGGGAGAGAGGGAAGAAGGATAGTATATCCTTCAAGGAAAAAAAAAAAAACAAGAAATGGGAGGAATGTGGAAAACTATGCAGAGGACTAGATGAGTGTGAGTGAGCCGTGCAAGACTTTAAAATCTAAAATTAAAATCCTTGAAAATTAATCTCTACGAGTGTAACTTAAGGTGTGTGTGTTTGCTTGTGTCGCTGGACCAAGACAACGCCAATAACTGTGAGCATCGGCCCATAATTTGTGCTGACAAGTGAATGTGCCTGTGTCTTATTTTCTGGGATTGAAGAGATATTTCCTGTTTTAAGGGGGAATCTGCTGTGTTTGCATCCACACACACACACACACACACACAATTTTCATCAGCAGGTGTGTTTTTTCAAGAGAAAAAATGTGCTTGTCATTTTGGTAAGCCATGAACCTCATTAAGGAACAGTTTCTCTGATGTCTTTTTTTTTTTATTTGCTGTTGAAAATGTGTAATTTGGTTTTATTTTCTGGGCTCCATAGGTGAAATTCCATTTACTTCCATTGAAGGGCATATGTTTCATTTCAAAATTAGGAGACACATATAAAAAAGGGAGTTTAGAGGGTCCTCGAAAGTTTGCACATCAAACACCTAATTTCTTACACTGTGGTGAATTACTCCAATTTGTGCATCAATTTACGGTGAAAATTTCTTTAATTTTGTCCTCTGCTACTTTTATATTTTTGCTGGCAGAAGAAAAATGCATGTGCTGTAAATATTTAGGGGGATGTGTCGCCTCGTTAGAAAATTAGACAAACTTCAGATTTGTTGTTTAAATTAACTCTGAACATCTCAGAAACCTCCATGTTCACATCCTCTGCCGATCCTAAAGCATTCTGCGCCTCCATGTGGCAAGATTCACTAGAGACTCACCATAGACTGTGAGAAAATTTTAGTTTTACTTACAGGAAACTCCTTTGCAGGATTTGGAAATGGTGAAAAGAGTTAAAAGCAAAATGTGGCAAACTGTCCGCCCCAGACCTCCAGACTCTTTCACCTCACGACTTTAATGTCAAACCGCTGTCTGTTTCTTGTCATGTCTCTTCTATGTAATCCTGCGGTTGGAAAAATTCATCTAACTTTCTGTGCACAGAGCACTTTAAGTAAATTTCAAGAAACAAACATTTAATAAAAGTTTTTTAGTCTGTATCATACAGGGCCATTTACTGAGTTTGTTCATTCAGGCTGATGTCTGTTCACTCTCAGTCTGTAATAAATCAGCAAAGCAATAAAAATGCAGGAATAATCCGAATATTCGTTGGGTAAGGACCTGACTGTTCATGTGGTAAGTGCCACTCCTAAAATCCTAATGATGCTGCTGGCACCAGAGAGCCATATAAAACAGCGTTTCAAATGAAAGGCCTGTTTTCTGGTCGACCAGCCGCAGACGGCCGCAGAGAAAGGAGCAGTGGAGGAGCCTGAGGAGAACCTGGGATAACACCATCTCTCCTGGCTCTGAACTCTGCACATGGCCTCGAACGCCGTCAATTACTGGGAGATATACGGGCCGGCCCGTTTCCACCACTTCACTGAGTCCCCTTCAGTTGCAACCCACTCGGACTGTAAATTATCACTCCCCCGTCCAAGCTTTTGCAGCAGTTTGGAGTCACCAGTGAGACCCTCCTCTGTCTCGGTCCGAATATGAAGGAATTCCCTCCCTCTGTGTGCCAAACCCCAAACCTTTTGCAAAGCGGAGCTGTGGAGCATGCAGCTGCACGCCCATGTGGACACGCTCATTCGCAAACATTGATTTAAACACACACAAATGCACACAAATGTTCGTATATGGGTATATAAAATCCCCTGGAGCTATAGATCATTGGGAACAGGTAGAGAATTTAACACACACACACACAAACACACAAACACACACACACACACACACACAGGCTGTAGATCATTGAGGTGGGCAGGGACGTCAGCACTCCCATACACAGTGAGCCTTATTGCAGAGTTTAATAGAGGAAAGCCAGCATGAATCCCCACAGTCATTCTGTTCCAGTCAAACACACCATTCACTACACTCTGGCCCTGTATGTGTGTGTGTGTGTGTGTATATGTCAAAACACACACATGCAAGTCCCTACTGTACATCATGTGTTTCAGTGTGAACTGTATGTGTGGTCAAATATGTGTTCAGTATGCATATGACTGTGAGTGAGAGTGCTTTAATGCAAACGCAACACATTGTGGACTGTCTTGACATCTGAGAGAGAAAGTACTTGAGTGTGTGTGTGTGTGTGTGTGTGTGTGTGTGTGTGTTATAGAATGGGGGCCATATTGACCCATCAGTGCTGCTCTGTCACCTCTTCTGTTTATGAGTCTGGCCTTTTAAAAACACACTGAATTTATGGTCAGTTTGGGCGCTATCTCAAACACGAGGGGTGTGTGTCTGTGTGTGTGTTTGTGCAGCATTGGGAAAGCTCCTTTGAAAGCATAGCCTTGCAAGCTACCAGTTACTTCATACTGGAAGAAATTCAACTACAGAAAAGATGCAGCTTGGTTAACAAAAGCTACTTCAAAAATTGTTCAAATTGATAAAATAAATAAATAAATAAAAAAATAAAACTGACAATGTGAATGTGATACAAAATTATGACAAGATATGATACAAAAAAAACACATGTGAGCATAAAATGCCACTCAGTTGAGTTAATCGCATTTGCTATTCATGGTAAAATGCAAGGAGAGTCAGCTCTAGTTTTGTGTATAATGTCCATCAGTCAGACACCTGTCTCCCAGAAGGTCTCAGAGTCCAAGTATTGCACAAAGCAGAGTACTCCATTAGCCAGGTAACTTCGAAAATGGCGTGCAACAACTTTTCTGAACATGCATTAATAAATAGAAATAACTGATACTCATTACTAACTGTGGTCAAATTACAGCGGAAAAGCGATGGTAAAATTTTTTTTTTGACCCATCTGACTGTAATTTCCGTAGTTAACTACACAAAAACTGGAAGAGAAGTAATTGAACTACTTCAATCACTATTAATATACAAATATATGAACACAGTTAAACTAACAGAAAGCTACTGCAAGTTTTACTTAAACTACTCGTTTAATTACATGTACCTAATTTCTTTCCAACACTGTGTTTGTGTGTGTGTGTGTGTTAAAACCAACCCCAAAGTAGGAAATTATCTCATTTGTTGTCAAAAGGGGAATCAATTACATAAACAGCCGAAGTGAATAGACATTATTAGTGCTGTGTTACTCTAAAGAACACTGAGAAATAAATGTTATGAGATATTTAAAGAGAGGTGAATATAGTAAAGCTGCTACAGTCCGAGTTACATGCAAGGTATAAAGAAATAAACCAAGTACTAGAATTTTTTGACCAATTCAGGTATTTTGTCTACAAAAAAAATCAGCAAAAAGATTCAGCCAGCTTCCTGGTTCCACTGTGAGTTATGCCATGGGAACCTGACAATCTCAGCAGTAACAGCAAAAAGGGACAATAGCTAATAATGTACCCATAATGCTTTGAGAGTGTGCATTTGCATTTATATAATAATGTGAAAGCACTTTAGTTTAGTTTGGGGTTTAAACTATCCAAGTTATGTTGTTTACATGTGTTGATCTAAAACCAGGTGACTGACTCAGAACAGAATTCCTCCTGCATCCAAACATAGTGATTAATGTCGATATTAACACTTACACACACTTTGCACATGCATGCGTACAGAGCTGAGTGGTGCAGATGGCGATTTGGCATCTCACTCTCTCTCTCTCATTCTGTGATGCAAAATCTCACGTCATCTTTAAAAAAAAAACACTCTGCTTCCAAATTGATTTCACAGAGCAAGAACCCCCCCTGGAGATTAACAAAGTAAATTCCACTTCTTCTCTCCAAAAGAAGCACCCACATTTTTTTTTCACTTGAACCTCAGATAAGCAGACGTGGAGGATTTTCTTGAGACTATACGTCCTTTATCTGTGATTCTAGGTGCTATGTAATTGTGGATGGAGTCTAATGTGTGGTCCATTTGCTTCATTAATGGGGCAGACGCAAGCCGTTCAGCCAAGAAAACGCCTATTGTTCCCTTTACCTTCCACGTTTTTAATGTGTGGCATTAGTCCAGCAGTTGTTAGTGCTCGACCGTAGTGCTTTGCTGATGGTCAAATGACAAAGTCTTAATAGAATATAGTGGGACGGGCAGGACAAAGGTGGGCAATGTTCAGCTGGATGCAGCCAATTTCTGTGTGAGAGGCCTGCCTAAAAACCCTATTCATAGGCCGTCTATTGCTGGTGCGTAATTAAATGTGATTACTGGAGCAGAGGGCTCCTCTCTCCCTCTCTGAGGGCCACACACAGGACTGGAGGCAGCGTGCATGCGCTCATTAAGGAGGCGCTAACAGATGTACACAAGCAACAACCACAGGCATACCTAAAAATCCAAGCCATATCTCTCTCCCTGGCACACAAACATAAACAGACGTACAAAATCATGTATCCCCAAAATGTCAACTTTTCAGCCGCTAAGAAAAGCAGGATTGGATTTGAAAGGGAAAAGGCCCCAGGGTGGCTGAATTTTTTTAAGCGAGGAGTATGTAATCCTTCAACTGAAGTTTAATTGCAGTTGCAAGGTTTTTACCTGACAGTTTGTAGCCTCCTAAATGCACAAAAACAAATAAACGCATACCAAGAAACGCAGCCGTAAATAAAAATCAGGCTAAACTATGACCTTCAGTCGCTGATAATCATAAAGCAAACAAGCAGAAATATAAACAAAAATCAATTATGGTTTACACACACACACACACACACACACACACACACACAAACACACACACACACACACCTTGTCTGGCCCGCTCTCCGGTCCAGTTTCCTGGGCAGACACGGTCCCCTGGTGCTCATGGGAAATAGTGAGCATGCCAGGCCCCACAAAGGCGTCCTTTCAGCCGCCCGCATGCTTGACCTGTGCAGGGTCAGCGCTCTGCTTTGTGCCCCACGACCCCTGACTGACCCGGGGTCGCGGCGAGGGCCCGAGGTCAAATCCAGATGCCTGCGTCTAATTTCGCCCCAACTGGGTTATCCGTCCAAATCTGCCCTAAAATTTGCCCTCGCCTACCCCACCCGAAAACCCACTGCTACCTCCACACATGACTGAGTCCCATAGAAATACATAGGTACTCTGTCTAATTGGACTACTGTGGAGTAGTGCTCACACTCAAGCTCTCTCTACTCTCTGTCTCTCTCTCACACACACACATGCTGGCCTGACCCCCTGTAACTGCACTAATACCCCATCCCATGGCCTTTGGTCTATCTTGAGGGATTAGGTGCAGAAAGACACACATACAAGCACAGATACATCCACACACACACATGCACACACACACTCAGGGGCGCAGCAGGCCTGGCTGAGGGTCTACCTTGAGGGATTAGGTGCAGAGAGACAGGACCCTCCAGCCAATCAACCGGTCTGTCACATTGATTTTGAGGGGTCACTGGTGCACAATGGCCAGGGTTTTCCTGTCTTAACCTCTCTGATCACACACACATGCACACACACACTCATACACATGCACATGTAATGAGAAAATAAACTTAATTTATATCATTTATGTAAAATACAGGGCTAGAAAAGTGCATTATGGGAGGGTAAAATGCCAAATAAGCGGGTAAAAAAGAATAGAAACCATACAAATGTTTATGCAGGGTTTGTACAGACAGGGGCAAGTCAAATTCAAGGATTTCAAACACTCACTTCTTCAAACACTCATTTTTATCCTTAAGGATGAAATTGTTTTCTCCACAAGCATCAGTTGCAAGAGAATTGAAAAAATGTTCTCCACCATCCACAGTGAGACACACATGGCTGCTTATTTACTGCTGAATTACAGCACAAAACTTGTGCTAACACCTGATGCAGCTCCAGTGTGAGTGTTTTGCAGGCTAGCAAAAGATCCTGGCGCAGACTATATTTACTGGCGTTTACCAACCCATCAGCACTCTGATCTTATATTACTCATTACGCTTTAAAATATAATTGCAAACATTAACATTTAGAAATAAAAAAAAAAAACATTTTCATTGAGAGGAAAGGTGAATGTGTTCTTCCTCACATGGCAACCCTTTACACACTATTTCAGTAGGATAAACCCATGAATGATACTTGATAACACTGTGTTTCCTACAATGGCATCTCTGACATCCCTTTTTTAGATTCTATTTTCATTTTTTTGTATTTTTTTCTTTTTCATTTCTCTTCTTTTATTCATTTATAATGTATTTATTTATTTAATGTTTGCCTGTTAGTACTTTTACGTGCTCTTTGTAATTAAGAATGCACAGGCCTCCTGCCAATAAACAGAAGTTTAAAGAAAATGAAAATAAATCCAATCATGGCCATTCTTGGATTCCAAACTTAAAACATTTATGTAATATTTTTCACATCATATTCAAGTACTTTTTAAATTAAAAATATGTCTGATTTTCAAGGTATTGCAGCACTTAAATATCTGAGTTTCAAATTGAAGCACCTCAAGCCCCTTGTATGATTAAAATATTTCACATCCAAGTCTACAAAAGTGTGTTTTCAGAATTAAAGATTATATTGAAAGAATGTAGAAATTCTTCAGACAGGACTTTGTGCAATCTTGCCACAAAGGCACATACACATGCAAACACACACATCTATACAATTCAAAATTCCCCCCTGTCCGCCTCTCAAAGCTTCATCATGTCTCTGCTTCTGAAAATCCTACATCCCCGGGGGAAAGCACACCCGGCTGGGGGAAAGCTCCCAGGTCAACCCCCCTTCCAACCCCTCTCCCCTTCTTCTCTTTCCTGGTCAAACAACACAATAGTTGTCTATCAGAGAGGGCACCGGACCTGACTGAAATAAACCCGCCAACTGCCAGCAACATTTCAGGTGCGAGGGCTCTGTATTTTCTCTGACGTCATCTGTGATTTGCCTGTTCTGTTTTAGTCTTTTTTAGTTCCCCCCTAACACCTCGTATCCCTCTGTTTGCCTGTTTCCCTTTCCTGAAGGGAATCTCTGTGGCATCTGGAAAAACAGGATTCATGCATGTCTGTTGGTATTGTTATGATTACAGATCTCGTCAGTGGTGGGAAAACTGGTCAGGTCATTTAGTTAAGTAAAAATAGCAACATGACAATCTTAAAATACTCAATTACAAGTAAAAGTCCTTCATTTCCACTTGAGCAGAACATGCAGAAGTATTGTAAGCAAAAAGTGCTTAAATTATCAGAAGTTTAAGTACTCATGCTACATAAAAATAGCTCATGTGAATGGTGTTTTATTATATTATATCACATCATCATTACATTGTCCCTGATGCATCAAGGTGTCAGCTTGGTTTTGCTGTTGTAGCCGGTTAAGGTGGAATTAGTTTTAACTATGTTATGCAGTTCTGTAGTTATTTATTGATAAATCTGAGGGGCTGGGAGGAGATTACTGAAGAACAAACATGAGTGCTACATAGATGTGCAGTTATATTTGAAGAAAACCATATGAAAAGTCAAGTGGGTAAATCACTCTTTGGTAGGAGTGACAGAAAATCACAAACTTCTGAAACATAACACACGGCCCAAAGTAGAATAGGCCTAATTCTGTTGTAAGAGGTCAAAAGCTGAAAGCTTGAGAGCCACTTGTTTAATTTTTTTAAAACCTTATTTTATCACAAATCAGAAATACTGATTCCTGCGAGACAATTGAAACACATTACAATTGCTCTTATAGACCTATTGCACATAGAGAAATCATATGAAAATAGATATAAATAGTATGCAGGAAAATTGTTCATTATGCTACAATACATAGCCGAACACAATAGACATGCATATAAATATAATAATACGAAATATGTAGTTTACGAAATAAAAAGTATGAGAAATATGTACAAATATGTACATCATACTACCAGTGTGCTCAACATAAATGTAATAATAGAAGAATGGAATAGATCAGAAAAAAATATATATATATATATATATATATATATATATAAAAAGAGAGAAAGAGAGAGGAGAGAGAGAGAGAGAGAGAGGCTTGTTTTAATGTCAAATACTCTGAATGTGGACAGTAACGTAGTGGTGGAGAAGTATCCAGATCCTTCACATAAGTAAAAGTACTAATACCACCCTATGAAAATACTCTGTTACAATTTGAAGTTTCTAAAATGTTTCTTTTTTTAACCTTCGAATATACAGGGAAATGTACTTAAAGTATTACAGTAAATGTATCTATTTACTACCAGTACTACCAGAAAAAAAAAAAAAAAAAAAAACACTGCCCCCCCCATGACTTAAATGTTTATCAGAAGACTGGAGGGCAATTAATTTTCCGTCAATAAGATAATTTTCTAAGTCACTAACCATTTCAGCTGTACTTGTGTAAATTGTTTGGTAATTAAATTTCTAACAAAATATGTTTTACAAAATGTTCTCCTGTTTTTTAATGCAAAAAAAATCTTAATTTGTAAAGTAAGTGGTAACCAAATCTTTCAGGTGCATGTTGTTAAGTAAAAAGTACTATATTTTCCTTGGAAATTAAGTGGAGTAGTATAAAATATAAAGTGGCATGACAAGAAAGTACTTAAGTAAAGTACAAGTACCTCAGTCTAGGCACTTTGTTACATTCCACCCCTGTGTGTAACCATAGCTGTCAGATAAATGCACCATCTTAGGAAATTGCTACATCATGGAGCTTTTTCACAGCAGACATTTTGACCTGTGGTAGGTGAAACTGGTAAAATTAACGATGGGTTACTTTGTTCCATTCAGTTTTCAAGTAAACTACACGACAGTAGAAAGTTCTTAAAAACGTAAAAACCTACGAATATGTTGAATAAAAACAACGAGAAAAGGAAAAAATTGGACTTACCCTCAAATACGTCCAATGGCACTAGAGACATGACCCATTTGTTACCACTTGTGGGCGCCCACATATTTCACCCGCCATGAAACCAGCAGCCGTGTTGTCTCCTTTCTTCTCGTCGACTATAAGCTCCACTTCCTGGATACGCGTTCAGAAAAACAGCCAGGTTAGGTTTGTCATAATTATCTCACACCGAGGTTCCGTTAACCTGTAGAAAACACACATTAAGGCGCGAATCTTCTACGATAAATGGTCGTTTAACACCAGGAAAATACCGAGGATGACGGAAACAGGATAGCGACGCGGCGCGCGCAGAAGTCGTAGAGAAAGGTGACTAACTAATACCACTAACGGTTACTTTAGCCTGATAGCTAAACGCTACAGTCTTTATTATCTTCATTTTGATACGTTTTTTATTTATGTTTGTGTCAGTGTGTATGTTACCAGACGACGAAAGGATAAAGTGTGTCAAATGTTGAACTCAGTTGTGTCTGTGTTTTCTTCCAGAGCGCCACGTCATTGATCGGCGGAGGAGTCAGAAAAACACACCCGGGATTTAGTCGGAGTTGTTTGGACCAGATATTAGACGGTTACGCAGTTCACCTTCAATGAGCTGCTGCCTCCGTGTAGTTTAACATTTACTCACCAAAGCAGGACCAGTCGATAAGCGGTTCAAAATGACGGCGTCTAACTGGGGTCTCATCATGAACGTGGTGAACAGCATCGTGGGAGTCAGTGTGCTCACCATGCCCTTCTGCTTTAAACAGGTGGGTCACCTGCAGCTGCATGCGCACCTGCGGATGTGCACATGCGATAAAAAAATCGTCTCTAGAAATAGGACCCTTTATTTTCGACTTTCGTTACAGTCGCTTTGATGCCAAGCATAGAGAGTTACAGAAAGTAGAAACAAGTACCAGCACAAAGTTTGTAAAAATATAAAGTATAAATACATTAATAATAAAAATAATTGGCACTAGCATGTGTGTATTTAAAAAAAAAAAACCCAACCCATTAATAATTAAAACAATCAGAACTACTATGTGAATATTTGAAATAATGTGTACAATGTGCTAAGTGTGTGAAGTCTGCCAAAATATAAAATATAAATACAGCAATTAAACCAACAGTTAGCAATATTTTGAAAATATCTAATTATTATAAATGTGTATAATGTGCTGAGTCTTTGAAGTGTTTAAAAATGAAAAATATAAAAGTAATAGAAATACAGAAATAAAACAATTAGCACCATTGTATGAATATTTGAAATAATAAATTTGTATAATGTGCTGCGTTTGTAAAAAGTGTAAATATAATGTGCTTTATGCTACAATGCCACACATAAAGTCAGTATGTTTATTTTTTAGAAATGGAACATGTGTGATGCAACAATGTACAACAAATATAAACATAAGTAAGAATAACAAGAATATATTCAATATGTGTAACTCGTTAAATATAGCCTACATTCAAGAACTGAAAGAATACTGTGCATTTTAATAATTGCGCAGAGGACTGCTGTAAGTGAATTACTGCACAAATTATTGCACTTAAGACAGTGGTACAGCAGTGACATTTAGTTTTGTTTTTTTTACTTTAATAAAAGTATCACTGTCACTTAATAATAATTGCACAGGATAGATTTAAACTGTAAATATTGAAAGAATTTTGAATGATTTAAACCAAAGTACATTTATTTTACTGTATCTCCATCATTTAATAATAGACCCAGGTCAGCAATACTTTTATTTTGCCATATATCATTAGAAAGAAGTTTACCACCAGCTCCTCAGCTTGATATTGATGACACATTTTGGCCTCCTTGTGTTTTGGCATGTCATTGTACCCGGAAACAAGTGTGAAGGGAAATGAACGTAATGAATGACTGTCACCCTTTAAACTTCCTCATAAGATCAGTGGACACTTGTTCGAAAACAAACATCATTTCCATCTGTTGTTAAGATCTATTTGCTCTCAACATGTTATCGCTTGAACACATTGTCTTACAGGTTTTGGTGCAAATACCAAACTTTTGGCAAACAAACGTTTTGTGTTTGCAGAATTCTTGTTGAAGTAACATTAGGTTAAATGCTGCAGAGCAAGGCTGCCCCTCTGGCCTCCTTGTGGAAAACGGGGCATAAAGATATTATATTTGTTGTACATTGTTGCATCACACATGTTCCATTTCTAAAAAATAAACATACTGACTTTATGTGTGGCATTGTAGCATAAAGCACATTTTATGAAATATCACTGTCATGGCAGATTGAATTCAGGAAGCTGTGTTGTGAAGCGTTTCTGTCTTTTTCCTGTCTTACTGTCTCTCTGTGGTTGTTGTTTGTGGGCTTGGCCTGTTGAATGTAGCGTGTATCATTTGTAAATTGTCCACGTAATGTTTTCACACAGGTGTCTCTGGTGTTTTATTGCCCACACTCTTTGGAAGCAAATCATTCTGTTTCTGTCATTGGTCAAACTTCATTTCTCGATATTTTACGTTGTGGATATCCTGTACATGGACAAGCTGTCAATTCTTAAGTTATAACTTGATATGTATGTATGGCAATAGCAATTTTTTATGTAGCAGGTTTCATTAGACGTACACCCAAAGTGCTTTACAGACAGATAAAAGAAAAATATGAGAATATGAGAAAGATAAGATACAATAAGATGAGATAAGATAATCCTTTATTAGTCCCACAATGGGGAAATTTACACTGTTACGGCAGCAAGGTGTTAAAAAAAGATGCCAAACTTGGCAGTTAAAAAGTAGCAAGAATTCTGTATTATTTTTGTGATATTTTGAATCTACTTAATGTAAAACAGGCAAATGTGTTTCCTCCTTGGACTGAATCCTTGGTAGGATTTTGTTGTTTGCCGTGTGTTTTAAGAGTGGCTGTGCTCTCTTTTCAGTGTGGGATAGTGCTGGGAACTCTCCTATTGTTCTTCTGTTCGTGGATGACCCACAAGTCTTGCATGTTCCTGGTCAACACGGCGAGCAGCACCAAAAGAAGGACCTATGCAGGACTGGGTGAGTCTGAATAGCACAGAGAGAAAAGAAGTTACTACTGACAGTCAGCAGTTGCAACAACAACCACCACGGCTGAACACACAGATAAAATCGAGTCAGAAACTTTATTTACAGAAAACCACATCACTACCCACAGTCATTTGCCCGCCGCTGCCATCTGTTTGTCCACATGTTCACACTGACGTCTCTCTGCTCTCTGCAGCCTTCCATGCTTACGGGAAACCAGGGAAAACAGTGGTGGAGATGAGGTAAGTCTTATTATTAATTCACGACATGCATTACGCTGTGTTTGCGGAGTGTGTTACGACGTGATTCCTACAGATAAGCATCATAGATGTAGAAGCATAAGGTGTATTTATTTCCAAAACCATAGACACTAATAATAATAATTGATATTTCCGCTCTCTGTCTCTCTCCCTGCAGTATGATTGGTTTGATGTTGGGGACCTGTATCGCCTTCTACGTCGTGATAGCTGATCTGGGCTCAAATTTCTTCGCTCAGCTGTTGGGTTTACAGGTACTGTTATTATTGTTGTAATTATTTTTGGTTTTTGTTTTCAAGAAATAAGAAAGCATATTAAGAAATGAGCAGATTGATATAATAATTTTAGATAAAAAGCTAGGGAACAATTTACATAAAACTATGTTCTAAATATAACCATTATACAGTACATCAAAAAATATTTTACCAAATTATTTTACATTTTTAAACACCTTTTTTCAGGTTATTTCTGTTTTCCTCTCTTTTATTATATATATATTTACTAATTAAATACTTTGGTGATTTTTTTTTGAGTCACTTATTGCTTTCTTCCCTTATTTTTTTGGGAAAAAAAGACAATTTGAACAAGTTTCAAAGGGATTAGGAAAGGTTTAATCGTCCCATGTTCCACCTCCAAGCTCAAATCCTCCGAGCTAACACTTTCCTCACCATCCATGCTTAAGCAGTGAAAGGCATCAGTGAATGGTGCGTGTGCATCAGCATAACAAACGCTGCTGCTTTCTGAAAATGGCTGAGTGGGAGTTTCCATTTTAAAAAAACACGGATAGAACACAGAAGGACCCACCCTTTAATTTTACTGTCATGCAATCAAAACTGCTTCCTGTAGTAAATGTCAGAGAAATTTTATTTAGGTAAATAAACACATTTATCAATAGGTTGAATCAAATCTGTTAGAAGAGAAACAATGTTGTATTATTGTGTCACACAATCCTCTAAAGGTGACTGGCAGTTTCCGCGTGCTGCTGCTGATCGCCGTGTCCCTGTTCATCGTCCTCCCGCTGAGTCTGCAGAGGAACATGATGTCCTCCATCCAGTCCTTCTCCGCTATGGCTCTCATGTTCTACACCCTCTTCATGTTCACGGTACGTCCACCAACGCACAGACAGCTGCACTCGAACGCAGTGTGTCCGCACAGACTGCAGTGGAAACACTTTGGCCTTGCTTACAAAACTCGACAATCAAAATGCATGAGAGAGAACTGCCCTTGCGAAAGATGAAATGCTCTTATCTACAGCACACTGTGGGGCATATAAAGTTCATCTTAAAGTGCAGTGATAGTCTGACATCAGCAGTATAGAAACTTTAATTGAGCTTTTGTTGATGCATGTTTATGTTCTCTGTAGTATGTTTAAAGTATTAGAGTTGATTCTGAAGCCAGTTTGCTCATCATTTTAGTCTTCTTACTCAAATATACATTACACATAAATACTGCAGATGCATTTATAATCTGTAACATCATTTATTGACCTTATCGTCTGTTTAAATTGATTTGATTTTCAGAATATTGCTTGGATAAACGTTGTACTTTGTGTTAATCCCTCTGTTGTACAGGACTGTGTCTTCCTCACTGTAACAATATTGTCTTGCTCCTCTTTTTTTAAAGAGCAAATTCACACTGAATCACATCAGGCAGAAAACATTTGCTGCACTGCTCTTTATAGCTGAAACAAAGGCTTTCCCCTGGGAAGGAAACACCACGTGGAAATGGCCACTAGAGACATTTTAAGAGCTGTAAGTGCAAAGTAAATGGAGGTCACACAGTCAACTCCACTAAATCACAAACCATTGCAACTAAAGGGAATAATCTTTCTGTATTTGCTCATTTGTAACCAGGTATAAATATGTCAAAATGCAAGTACATTTGGCATGCTGTTTACAGAGCAAAACATGTCACTTTTTAGGGAAGACTTACTCTGTAACCCAAAGACAGCACAATATTCCTATTTGCACAAACCTTTTGCCCCAGTCAGTCAGCAGTGAGTAGCAACACGGCTATGTCTGCTGAAATATTTCTGAAATTCATACAAAACTTAATGATTAGCTGAACATAGCTCCTTCTGGAACAAGCAATAATTAGAAGATTCATGGTTGAAAACACACATAAGTTACATTTTTAGCCTTGCAGCCCTCCTTAAACCTGCTGATGGGGTTGTGTCTTTCTTTGGAACATTTGAATCATGTTGCACTTCTGGCTACACTCGAGCCGTCACTGTCTAAGCAGGGAACTGTTCAATATAAAACTGTTTTATACTCTGTTACAGAACCAAAATTCTCTTTTGGTTTTCTCTCCAAACTGTAGGCTGTTTTGAAATTACCTTTTACTTTTATTTTGAAAGGGGAAAACTTTGCCTCCACAGTGCAAAGAGGCAACTAACTTCTTTTCTTAACCAAATATTATTGTAGGAGCCATGAATTATTTTAGAAAGTAATATATATTTTTTTAAGATTAACAAGATTTGGGATGGTTTATTTTTTGGTATTGTTACACGTTACATTTTTTTGCCAGGTGCAGCCTCAGCCTCTCTGCGACTTTTTTTTATGTCCTGCTGTCGCTAAAACTATTTTGAATTTCTTGTAATTAATTGAATAAACTTCACGTAAAAAAGAATGTCCGAAACAACCTCAAATAGCTGTTTCAAAAGATTAATATATTGTAATTATACTGCTCCCAGGAGTAGAAGTTTCAGTACTTGTGCAAACTCAGCATAGAAATGCACATTTTTTTTATGTTAAAGTCAAGTCCAAACAACCATCAGTACACTATGAAGTACATTTTTGGCCAATAAACACATTAAAACTTTTTCTTTCAGTCTTCCCACAAATACTAAACTAGGACACTCACTATACCACTGAAGTAGCAAGTAGTACAACTTTTTCTAACAGGACTTCTGTGCGCTGCTGCTAAATGTTAAGCAGCACTAAAAACACAGCTCTGATGGGTTTTTGCTTCATAGGTTGGAAAAAAAAGCTTAACTCTAGCAGCACTTTTCTGCCTCATGCGATTCAGCTCGTTTTCTCTTTAAATGCACACACAGAGTGTGTGTGTGTGTGGTTCTGTTGTACTGACCCGTATCGCTGCTTTCACAGACGTCGGGCTGCAGGTCACAGTCTCTCTGTGTGATGTGACGTGTAGTTCTGTAGCATGGCAGATCACCTGGAGCAGTGGTGTGGTGTGTGTCTGGCTTTAGATCCAGGCCCGGCCCAGTCCAGACCCCTAACCCTCTAACAGTGATGTATCTCCTTCCCTCCCTCCTTTCAACCTTCCCTTCGTTTCTCCTTTCTGCTCATTTGCACCTCCTTTCTCTTCCTCCTCTTTTTCCTGGTGTCCTCCTGCTGTCCCTCACTCTCCTCGACTACCTCCTCTCGTCCTCTGCACCCTTTGTTTGCTCCCCTCTGTCCCACTGCTGCTGCTGCTGTAGATAGTGTTGTCGTCTCTGCGATACGGCATAATCTCAGGCTCCTGGGTGGAGCGGGTTCACCTGTGGCGCTTCAAGGGCGTCATTCAGTGCCTGCCCATTATCGCCACAACCTTCTGCTGTCACCCGTAAGTAAACCATGGCAACCACCCCCGAAATAACACCACCGTAAGGGCAGTGGAGAGGGGTGGAGAGTGAAGGAACTTGATTGTAACTTTGTGCTCCTTAAACTCGCCCTCCCACACCTACCTGAACCTTCCGCTCACCCCCTCCTCCCTCAGTCATCCCCATTTTTCACCTTTAATTCGGGTTTGGTCTGAGCCATTTCAGCTCTGTGAGTGTGTCTGTGTGTGTATGTGTTTGGTGGCAGTAGTAAGGCAAGAGGAGTACTGAAGCAAAATCTTTGCTGCCCTCCGACTGCAGCCCCACACCCAGGACGAGCAGCCTGCGTGTGGGAGGTTGGAGGGCTTTTGGAGTTTTCTGCTGTCTTTTTGGGGACTTTAGCAGGTAATTAAAGGAGCAAGACGTGAGAAACACATGCTGATCGACAACCTGTGGGGCAATTTTTTTTTTCCAAGACGACCCTTTCATAAGCCCTTTATTTTGATCAAACTTATAATTTCACTGTTATTCATTGCATAACTCCGTCATAACTCTGTTTTTATTTCAGCTGTGATGGGTTTTTTGTTCAGTATGGGGTTTCTCGTCATGTCTCTTTGTTGTTTCCCTTTCTTCATTTTCTCTTCTCATTGGTTACTTTCATTATCTGTCCGTGAGCCGTCAGCATGGTTGCAGCCCCCACTCCCTTCTTCTTCTACTTCGTGCTCTTCCCCCACTTCTCCTCATTTGGTACGGGCCGTAACCCACCCCCCTCCCCCCTCCTTCCCCTCAGATGGTGCTGTCCTCGTTCAAACACGGGCTGCTCAGCGGCTGGTGGCTAGTGCAGGTCAATGTGGTGCGCTGGGAGGGTGTGTTTCGCTGTCTCCCCATCTGTGGGATGGCCTTCGCCTGTCAGTCGTAAGTACTCCTTCCGCCCCCCCTCCACCCGCACAGGACCATGTGATGAAACTAATGTCAAACAAGATTTGAAACAAGCTTCATTCTGAGGAAAATCTGACAGTCGTCCCAAAATCATGTGGTGGGTAGATGCTCAAAAGAGGGCTTTTCCACTGTCTAACTCCTGCTGTGGCACAGTGACATGAATCCTTCATTGCATGTGGAAATTGAGCAAAATGCCACAATCAGTGCATATGCACTTGCATCTTTACTTTAAACCATAGTGGGGAGGGGGGTTTGGGGTGAGTCCTGTCATGTAAAGAGATGCACTAATTTGTGGTGGAGAAGAATTGGTTGTTGAGGGATTTCTAGTTGCGACGGGAGGCTACTTATTTTTGCTAATGTGCTTGTCACAGTCTGCTCTGCAGTTTTCATCAAAATTAACCCGAGACTTAAACAGATTTCTGTCCACACTGCTTTTGTTTTTTTCTAGTTTGACATGATTAAAACTCGATTTGGCAGTAAAGCAACTTCTAAAGCCAAGACACACCAAACTATACCACAGAACTAGTGGAGACAGAGGCCAACTGTTGCGTCGCCTGTGCCCCGGCCAAAAAGTTGCACATAAACACAAAGCAACAACTACGGCCAACAGCCACATCACTTTCCCCAAGGATCCTTAAAAATTCTTCAAAGGCATTTAATTAATTAAACTTAAAAGTAATGCTTTGATTGTTATTAAATATATTTTAAAAAATCTTTCTAAAGTCTTCAAAATGCGCTGACATGGAAAGTAGGATTTTATGCATTGTAAAATGTAAAAATAATCAGTAATACTATTATTATTATTATTATTGTATTTTATTATTATAATTAATATTATTATAGAAAGTCTGCCAAATTCCCCTCGCACGCACATCACCAAAAAATTCACATTTTATGTTATATTAAAAATACTTGTTAATATTTTATTTTTTTTTGTTGAAGTGGTCTTAAATTTCATTTCAAATCACAAAATTACAATGAGAATTTGCTGAAAAAAATGTTGAAAAAAATCAAATGTAACACATTAAGACAAGTTATTAACTGTTAGCTCACAAAAAAGGAGAATAAATACGTTGAGGTGAACTTTCAGTTTACAGTTTTTCCCCTATGACACTGAAATTGGGCAAAATAAACGCGGATACTGACTTAGCCAGTGTGGCAAATATTGTGCATATGAAGATATATATATATATATATATATATATATATATATATATATATATATATATATATATATATATATATATATATATATATATATTTATTTTTTTTTTTTTTTTTGCCAGATGATAAGAGGGTTTCCATTAACTTTCTCTACAGTGACTGCAAAGTTCACACTACTGCTCGTCACCTCTCACACTGTATTCATTCATTTGTCCATCCTCACCCATCTGCATGCTCTGTCACTGCCTCTTCTTGTCTTGTCCTCCACGCTTCAGTGCTTGCTCTGGGATTGCGGTGAGCTGAGGGGTAATGTGTGAAGGTCCGATGGGATGTGGGTGCACACAGTCTTATCTTTGAATTGAACGCGGCGCTGGGGAAGGATGTAGGGAGTGTTGCGGTGAGGTCATTAGGGGCCAGATGTTTGGGCGGTGCTGCTGTATGGGGTTATTTGTGTGAGAGAGAGAGTGAGGTAAGTGGCAAGAGTGGGTGACCGTCGCCCTGAGACTGAAACGAGACTTTAATTAACGTAATCGCACACGGCCAACATGACATTACGGTATGGCGGGGCGTTTTCATTAGAAGTGAAGTGCGCGCATGTTAGAAGAAGAAGCAGAAGAAAGTGTGCGCCTGTGTGTGTGTGCGTGTTTACGCCTGTGTGTTTTGTGCGTCGGTTCCCACTCGCAGCGCTGAGTGATATTTGGCAGGGTGATTTCTTGGCCTGCGGTCAGGCCGAGCGAGGCTCCGTTAGGCGGCAGGCAGCTAAAGCCAAACCACTAATCAACACATTGGACTGCCGCCACCTTACAGACACACACTGATGTATTCACAGGCTGATTAAACAGCTCTCAGCACATTGGATTTTTATTACATTCATGAAATGTGTTTACTTTCAGTTAAAACATTACTTAACATCACCATTATGACGGGATGGGAGCTGGCCCCGTTGTTTTTTTGGCTGCGCGTTTGAATAGCGAGGAGCAGTTAGCTCATAATAGAGGGACATAAGAAAAACATGTGTGGCGAAAATGTCCCTCTGTGATGCTACTGTCAGCATGCTCTCAACTCCAAGTTAATGATATTACCTACAGCACACATTTAACCCCTCCCAACACACACACACACACACACACACACACACACACACACACACACACACATACACACACATACTTCCCCACATTTGATTTGAAGACCTCCTCCATCATATTTCCTTCATTTAAGGGCAGCATTAAAGCAAAACCACATTAGCCTCTGAGTCAGGACTATTGAGTGACCATTAGATGCTTCAGCTCCCCACTTACAATATGCCATTTTCTTTAACCTTGGCTACGAGATTTACTGGTTTGCGGATTAAACAAGCATCAAGAAAAAGCACCACGGGACAGCGCTTGCTCATAAAAACCAGAGCGTGTGAAAGAGAGACAGGCAAAGAGAGAGCGAGAGGCAGAGAAAGTTATGGTTTCTTGCTCTCTCTCATGATCTCTCTTCTCTCTGTTTCTTGCTTTAACATATATAGGAGGGAGAAAGAGAGGACGCGAGCACAAAAGAGTCTGCCAGGAAAGTTTATAATGCTCTAAAACCTGCCAGGCACTCGCCATTATACATAAAGCCTGTAAATTCACAAGTTAATGTGCCAACGGTCGCCCTCCGCGCTGCCACGCTCTCTCTTATAGCACAGGACAGAAAATGACAAGAGGGAGACAGATACCTGTGTTTATAGACGGGGCCCGTCTCAGGTTCATCCTCAAACAGCCTTGACTGCTGTCACCCACTCTGTGTCACACACATACACGCACACACTCCACCCCCCACTGCCATGACATTACTCCCATCTATTGCAGTTAAAACATTTGCAAACATAAAATTGCCTGTCAGTAAATAATTGCATTATATTTACAATATATGAAATGCTTGGAAACTTGTTGCATTCATGAGCATGTCAGATGTTCTTACACAATTTGTACACTGATGTGCTTTATGTCAATGCTTATAAGCGTCCAAATTAACTTTGGTTGCATGGGTTTGGAGGCCCGTTTTTGCACATATTAAACAACTAATTATAAACAATTGCTGGATGAATGATAAAGCAGAGTTGATAAATGAAACAAAACAAGCACTTTTGTGAATGAGTCACCCTTATAAATAGGGATATAATGGAGAAGAAAGTCTCAAACTTGCAAGATCATCAGGTATAATGTTCAGACAATGAGTGGGAGCCCGATTTTGTGGACCCAGAGAATGTTTGCTTTATTTTCATACACAAATAAGCGTTATTCTATTGTAGGGTTCTTAGATCTGAAACAGAAAAAGTACCTATATAGGCAGAAACAGTGTTAATTCATAGCAACTTCCTCACGTCGTGTACATGAAATCAAGTTTCAGATCAAGTTTTGCAGAAGTTGTTAGTGAACTACATTCATAAACTATACAGATTGTCTGCAGATTTACATCAGTGAAACAAGAAATGTAACTACAGTTCAGTAGACAGTATAAATCTTAATTTGATGTGTTACTAGTGACTGTCTTGTAATTGTAAGAAAAAAATAATGGCTAATTAAGCAAAAAAGTTCTCACTTGTCTGAGTTGGATGCTGACAAGGACAGGAGGAAAGACACGCATCGTGTGATCGTTGAGTGGCACAAATGGGCCTCCATATGGCTGCTCATCAAAGAAATCGACAGAGCAGTTTCCATGATCAAATTTTAGTGTGATGTTGCATCTTGTCAGCTGTTTAAGCATTACGAAAAAATCCCAACTCTGCTGATTCACGTTTCATGTAGTATGGGACTACTTTCCCTGCTACATTTGGCTTCCTGTAGCCGATCATCCGGACAGCACATGAATGCACAAGAGCAGCACCAGTTTGGTTTAGTGTCACGCAGCATGCGGAGTGTTGTGTTTTTGGGCTGCTTGTCTCTCACAGGCAGGTGCTGCCGACCTACGACAGCCTGGACGAGCCGTCTGTCAAACGCATGAGCACCATCTTCACGTCGGCCCTCAACGTAGTCACCATCTTCTACATCACCGTGAGTGGAAATGCACTTCCACGCACACCGGCCACCCTCATTCACACTGGCTACATTTACCACAGTCACATGGAAACATTCATATTTATAATATTCATGTCTAAAAGTTATTGAATGCTGTCAGTTTCCATTTTTTAATGTCATAGTGTTTCACACAGAAAACACTGTGAGAAATCTGATTAATTTTATATTTATATCAGTGGTGGTCTTTTATTGTTTTATACTGGCATTAAAACAGTCCCCAATTGTATTGTTTCCATGAGATGGTGCCGCAGACATCTTATGCATGTGAACACAGTTTCATTGAGAAAACGTTGACTAATTTGAGCCCAGTTCTAAAATTCTCCTCCTTATTTATGTCTCCCACTTGCTTTTTTATTTCTTCCTACCCCATATTTGGTTTCCCTCCTCCTCTCTCTGAGCCAGGTGGGTTTCTTCGGCTACGTCAGTTTCACAGAGAACATTGCCGGCAACGTGCTGATGAACTTCCCGTCCAACCTGGTGACAGAGATGATCCGGTGGGCTTCATGATGTCTGTTGCTGTGGGATTTCCCATGATGATCCTGCCTTGCCGCCAGGCCATCAATACCATGCTTTTTGAGCAGCAGGTAAATGCTACTTTTAATAATAAATATAACAGCTATATGGGGAAGGCAATGAAATATAAAACAATACAACTTGCTGCCTTATTATTGTGGAACCAGCACTCTAGATTTGGCAACAATATATACAGTACAATGGCAAAAATGTGTCTACCAGTTAAGATTTAGTAATAACCGTTTCTACCCTGGGTGCAATTTGGGGCAGTCTATGTAACAAATCAGTCCTAGATTCTCATGTGATTTCTTGATTCTCTTGTAATTCTCATGATCTTGCAAATCCAGCTTCCTGTTGTAAAGCAGAAACACTTGAAATTATTGATCTCAACAACCTCAATGCTTCCATTTTGCAAAAATTTTAGTTGTACTTTTTTAATACATTTGTTTTTAACTCAAGTGTTGTCTCATTTGAGGCCATTTGTTTCATTTTTTATAGATATTCAGAATAAGAGAATAAAATAATCAAATATGATACAAGTACTGTATCGCGATATTTACTGTTTCCTTGATGTAATGTTAATATTAATCATATTATATAACTAGATCAAAGATTTTGCTCATATCACCCAGCTCTATGGCATTCCCATCCTCTCTATGCAGTTTGACAAAACATGAAAACAGAAACATGCTGCTTCGTGTAACCAGAGCACCAAGGAACCACCTGTTGTGGAACTCAACTGTGACGTCAATTGAATATTTATCACATCCAGACATTGCAGGCACATAACATCCTGTGACACACACAAGTCCTTTCACAGTTTAAAAAGGCATTGAATTAATGAATCTATGAATAAGGTAAATTGGTCTTAATTAAGTCTTAAAAGTGCTGTTTGTGCTGATTTTATGCATCTTTTTTTTTTCTGACATTGCATAGTTAAATCTCATAATAATAAGTAACTTAAAAAAGGGAGGAAAAAAAATCACTGAATGCCAGTTTCATTGCAGTTACCAAAAAGTTATATTTTATGTTAAAGTAAATATTTGGGCGAAATTCTACCTAATTGGTGTCTCGCCTTTTTTTCTCTCATTATAATTATCATTATTTTAATAATTTTGGTTATTGTGAAATCAGTCTTAAATTTCATTCAAAGTGGCACTGGAAAATCTTAAAAAGTCTTAAATCCCACTTGCCTTATGCTGTAGAAACCCTGAGATATGTGGCATTTATACAGCACATTTTTTTGTGAGAACAAGATCAGGATTAAAGACTGCTGATATGATGAGAAATTAGGCAACATTGTGCACACGGACAGGTGCGACCACAACACAGGGTGCCATGGACGGGAATATAATATATAATATATAATTTTGAGATTTGTGAGATCTTACTTATCTTTCCTCGCGTCCCTCTCATCTCAACTCTGTTTCCGTCTTCCAGCAGAAGGATGGGACGTTTGCTGCCGGGGGATACATGCCACCTCTGCGCTTCAAGATGATCACCCTCTGCATTGTGTTTGGCACCATGCTGGGAGGCATTCTCATCCCCAACGGTACATCCTCTGTGTGTGTGTGTGTGAGAACAATCAAGCATAGATTGAAACTGTATGTGTGTGTGTGTGTGTGTATACGTGTACAGCTTGCTGGCTGGAGGTCTTTAAGGTGCATGTGTTCCTTTATGTGGGCGGAGTAGCCGGGGAGCTTTACGACGTGTGTGAATGTGACTTTACGAGTCAGTGACTGTCACACTCTAACACAGTCCTTAAATCAGGGCCCTAACTTTTATCTCCTTTTAGACGGGCAGACGGGAAGATAGGGCTATTATTCTCCCAGACTCTCTCTCTCGCGCACACACACACACACAGACAGATATATGTACACACCAATATTGGCTCTCTGTCAGCTTCTTTGAGTCTTTCTGTCCCACTCACAAACGGCTCAAAGTGGTGGAGATGTAAAGGTTGGAATGAGTTAATGTTTTATTCATTCTTTTATATGGTGGCTGTTTGTTAAACTTTTGATTGGGCAGACACTCACACACACACACACACAGTGAGTTTGGCTGGCTCTTTGTGTATCTAATCAGACTAATAGACTGAGGAGAAGGGAGGTAAGGACCCTGGGGAGAATGGACACTAAATCTATGGGAGACAATATGGTGTCCGTCCTCTGGATGAACGATGGGTTTCCAGGCCCGACGCCCAGCCGGCCCCCGTCCACAGAGACAGGGGTGAGGCCAGGTCCATGGCACCCTGCTCCTGGCAGCAGCAGCGTGCCATGGACGGGAGCCTGGTGCTGGGCGGGTGCCGCTTATGAATGGAAGAGGCAGGTATGAATGGAGCTGGTGATGAAGAGCGTAGATTTGGAGAATTGCTTTGGGTTTTTGTAGCAGGAGAGATATGGGACAGTGCGCTCAGTGGGACAAAAACCCCTCAAACCTGTCAATGTTGGTGCAAGGTTTTGTTCAGTGAGCTCTGCAGCAGTTCTTCCCACATCTTATTTCAGACACTCAGCACCACTTTCCAAATGTGTTCATGTCACTTGATTGTAACGTTGATGATAACCATGTGAGTAAAAGACATCGTTCAAACATCATCTTCAAGCTTTAGCCCTGTTATAGACCAGGATTTTTGGATTTAAATAATCATCAGAAAAAGAAAAGACAATATGGAAAAATATTTGTTTCTATTGCACGTTCTGTCTAAAATATGAAATTCTTCATTTGTAATGGAAGAAAGAAAGAAAGAAAAAAAAGAAAGGATCATACACCCAGATAACCTACATAGTCAGAATGTAACATACATGTTAACAGCTTGATTTTATTTAAATTTATTTTATGTATTTACATATTAAACATCTAGCTATTTGTACTCAGAAGGCAAAAATGATCGGAAAAATTTACTGAGAAACATCTGGAATTAATTTGAAAAAAGGGGAACTCAGGATTATTTTTTATACTTTTTTTCATAAAATTAATAGTCAGTATATATAATAAATAATAGGAGTGACAGAAGTTGGATCTTTCAACCATTTATGTGTTATTTTGTCTTAATTATTTAAACTCTTTATTAATTATTTCTCTCTGATTATTTCAGCCATTTATCCATTATTTTTAGCTCACAATTTCACCTGCTCATCCATTAATTTTAACATGCATTATTTATTACTACCACATGCGCCCTGACATCTGCAGAGTTACTCTGTGGGTACAAGTACCGCTGGTTGGAAGTCAGTCTGGAGGTCCTCAAAATGATCCTCGTGTTTTTCTTCCCTTTCTCTGTCTTTAGTGGAAACCATTCTGGGTCTGACGGGAGCCACCATGGGCAGCCTCATCTGCTTCATATGCCCTGCTCTCATCTACAGAAAGATCCAGAAGAATGGCATCATCTCTCAGGTAACATAGTCAGAATTACAGGGTTCCCACAGTCATGGAAAACCAAGAAAAAGTCATGAAATTTCACAGTCACACTTTCCAGGCCTGAAAAAAGTTATGGTACTATTAAAAATCATTGAAAGTTTTGGAAAAATGTGTTGTGTGTATACCTCCTGCCATGTATGCCCACTGGACATGTACAATAATTATTGAAGCACTTTTGGCTCAGGGCATACAACTTTTAAATGGATGTATCGTGTACTTTTTTTACTGCTGATTTTGAAAAGAAAACATGGCTTTAAAAAATTGGCATTTCTTACTCCTTTTTTTAAAAGATTTTTTTTCTGTAAAATGTTTTGGTGTTTTTTAATATGTAGAAAACTTTAAACTTTAACTTTGATTTGTTTTTATTGTTTTGTTAATCTTTTTTGCATTTTTTTGATAACTTAAAATTTGGGGGCAATGATTATTTTTGTTGTATTTATTCAATGTATTTTATTTTTGAAGAAAATGGGTTTGGAAAGCATGTATTCTTTAAATATCGCCAAAATGACACCATTTAACACAGCCAGAAACTGGAAAAACAGGAATATTCTTATGAATTTTAAATTTCCGACAGTCCTTGAACACATCATATGGGATACTGTTTGAATCTTACATGTTTGAAAAATGCCAGGCAAGTGCAGCAAAAAAAAAAAAAAAAAAATTTGGTTCCTTGAAAAGTCATGGAAACGTTTTGAAATTTTGTCCATGAAAATGTGTGGGAACCCTGGAATGAGCACTGTCCTAATAAGTTGCTCAGTGGAAACATGTTTATTCACTGACCTGCTGTGCTTCTCTGTCTCTCTCTGTGCTGTAGCTGGTGCTTTGGGTGGGTCTGGGCATCCTGCTGATCAGCACCTTTACCACCCTCTCGATTTCGGCCAGAAGCCCCGGCACCAGGATCCAACCTCCTCCTCCTCCAGCACCAAAGATCAACCTGCAGCTCCCGGACCTCCCTGAACTACACGGTAAAGATCATGACACGGGCAAATGGCTGGCAATCACTTATTTACTTGATGGACTGTAGAAGAAAGTGGTTTACTAATGAGCCATGGAAACATTTACCTCAGCGGGCCGGTGCCAGGGTTGTCTGCAGCGTCTGAGCTTTGCTGCATGTGATTATTTCATGCAAAAGGCAGCGGCGGCACAAAAGACATGTTTATTTCTTGTTTTATTTTCAAAGTGGGTACGACAGTAACCTAAAACAACAACGTATAGAGAATATGAGCCAGTGGCAAGGGCCGAGCGACACTAAAACAAAAGCACAAAGCCACAGCAAAAGAAAGGGTTTCTTTCATCTGTGTGAGAAGAAAAGATGGAGACAGACAGAGCGACTGATAGACAGACAGGCAGGGTGAGGAGATAACCTCTTGATAATATCTGAGAGCAGGGCTGAGTGCTCGACATTGATGGAGCGAGAGTGATGCCCTTCAAACTCCAGTAATTTCTCTCCACCCCTCTGCCTCTGTTCATTTCTCCTGCCGCCCCCCCCCCCCCCAAAAACAGTGTTCTCTTCCCCCTCCTCCCCCCATATCTCCTGTGGCAGCTATAAAATGCCTGCAAGCTCTGGCCGCGTAAAGGGAAGAGGGCGATGTGGGTTTGTGGAGGGAATCAAATGGAGATGATACGGAGAGAAGTCTTCTGAGTTGATGTTCTCAGTTTTCGGGTGAAACAGTCGTGGCTTTTAGTTTTAATACCTCTCTTCTGGTTCTTCAGAGGCACTTTAATATGTGTTGACATGTGACAACATTTTGGTTATATTTTTGTTTATTTGTTCATCACAAAAGTTTTTTAATTTTCTCTCTGTGTTCTGCTTCTGGTTATGTGTGCCCGCTAGGCATGTCAAATAATTTTTTTTAAACACGTTTGGCCCTAGGGAAGGGGCTTTAAGTGATTGTATATTTTGTTTTTTGTTTTAGCGCCAATTTTTCAAGAAAACATGAAGCAATTTTCCTTCTTAATTAACTTTTTTGTCTTAATTTATTTTTTAAAGAAAACCACAGGTTTGGAGGGCATGTTTTCCTTAAAAAAAAAAAAAAAAAAAAAGATATTTGGCAAATTTTATATAAACTAAAAAGATTTGGGTGATTTTTCTTATTCTTTTCTTATTTTAATTTAATTTTTTTAAGACAACGAGTTTGGAATGCATATTTTTTTTTAGATCTCACCCAAAGTACTCTGCTTATCAAAGCCAGAAATGGTAAAAAACAGAAATTAGTGTTGGATTTCCAAATATCTGATGTTCCTTGAACACATTGTCAGGGACGCACACTGGGCGAGTGGGTGAAGGAACAAAAATCATTTTGTGTCTTTGGAAAAATCATGGAAAAGAAACTGAAATTGAAATTTTGTCTTTGAAAATGTGTGTGAACCCTGTCTTTAGATCCTTTCTCTCTTTGATTTAACTACCTTTTCTCATCACATTTTGACACTTTGTGAAACCCATGTGGTCCATCCTTCACACCTATTTCCTGTTTGCCACTTTCAGTTTTAATTAATCTCCCTCTTTCTTCTCTTTTCATGCTCAATTACTCTGCAACACTAGTTCCGCCAGTTTCACCATTTTCAGTATTTGCTGCCATCTAGTGGATCTACGCGTCAGAAATAATCAGCTTGAAATCAATTACATCTGAGAGCGTCAGCACACAGAGTTCATGTGAGATATGACGAGGTGTTAATTTGTTTTAATGCCAGCAGTTAATGTGTGTAATAAATGCAAGTGTACAAGAAAATAAAGAGCGCATGTCAGGGCCAGTGTTAAATAGTAATGAACTAGAATACAGTCGTTTTACTTTTCTCAGACAAGAGAAAATAGTGGACTAAATGAGGTGTCAAAAATATGGTTTCTTAATTTAGTCGCAATAATGTGCATCATATTTTTATATGTTTATACTGGCTGTGTGAGAAAATGCTGCAAAGGCAAATAAAAAGCAGACAAGGGCGGTACTAAACAAGAGTAAAAAATGATGCAAAAACTTTTTATGATTATTTATATCTATTACTAAGGGACTTATTTACTTATTTTGCTTTTAAAGGAATACATCACCTGCTAAATGACCATTTGTTTTTCAATTACTCACCCTGTGTTACTATGCATAGAGGAATTTGTTTTTCTCTCACGCCTCCACGGTGAACAAAGAATCCAAAAATTGAGACAGTTCTTGGTGAATTGAATTGAAGTCATAGGGGTCCACGTTTAAAGTCACAGTTGCTAACTTTAATGTAAATAATGCTTCATATTTGCTCTTACAATATATTGACAGAAGTACTTGAGGCAGATAGCCAGTGAAAAAAATCTTATCCCTCCTCCTTTTCCTGCTGCTTCTAATGACATTTGTCAGAAAAGACCACAGCGCACCAAAAACAACCAATCACAACGCTAACGAAGCTGTCTGTCGTGTCAATCAATGTTAGTGTGCGGTTAAAGTGCTGCATTGCCTTTTTCTAACCTCAAATGTTTTCAGAGACATATTTTAATGTGCTGTTTTATCTTTAAAATGGGAAGCACTGAGCATACGACTGGATAAATGAGACTTGGATTATGCTGCGTGAGTTGTGAGAGTTTGTAAACAGATGTTTAAACGTGGACCCCTATGACTGCAATTCGTCAAGAATTTTCTCTAGTTATTTTATTCGTTATTTTTTAATTATTATTTTATTGGGTTTTTTTTTATATTGGAAAATTCATTTTAGGTTTTATTAAAAAAATCTGAAAAAGTCTTAAATCTAACTTTCCTTAAGCTGCAGGAGCCCTGTGTTACAGGGAATCCTGCTGGTTAAGGGATCTGTGGAATTTGTTTGATATTTGACTTTTCCATAGAGGTGATATCGAGTAGCGCTGGTCCTTGTTGTAATAAATTGTGTTTTGTGTTTCTGCATGTAGACAATCCTTCAAACAAGAAGCCAGCAGAGATAGAAAAACCGAACATTCCAGCTGTGGATGTGATACAACCTGTTGAGAGGGCCCCGGCTGAACCTCCCCAGATTAAGGGACCAGTGGAACTCCCTGAGAGGAAGAAGGAGGAGGAGGTGCAGTTGGACCGCCCCGATGCTGGTAAGGGAGCTCAACCAGAGCTGGAATCTTCACTGGATCTCCAGTGGACCGTGTAGATTGAGTATTGTCTGTATTTCTCAGGTGTTGCCGTGCCAGAGGCCGAAGCCCATCGCCACGAACCACCCATTCCTCATGACGAGGTCATGGTGGACACAAGGAAAAACAACGAGGAGCTGGAAGAGGAAAAGAAACAACCTGCAGGAGGAGGAGAGGAAGACCCAAAAAGAGATGAAGAGCAAGGCTTAGGGCACGCTGTGGAGGCAGCAGACAAAAAAGACAAAGCTGAAGAGAAACCAAAGCCCGCAGAGGTGGCTGTGCGGAAAGAGGAAGTGGATTTGGGTGGAGGTGAAGTCCAGTCTAATGAGGTGGTGGAGAAGCCGGGTGCACAGGGAGACAAAAAGCAGGACGTTGCCCCGCTAAAGGAAATTGAGAAGCTCGATCCTGTGAAAGATCCTGTCGCAGGGAATGTAGTCGTCAATCAGGTGGATAAAGTGGGCAAAGCTCCAGATGCTGCAGGGAAACGTGAGTATTTGTTCTTGTTTAACTGTAGTTTAAGGGTGGGAAAAAAAGTTGCAGAAAAATGCCTCATTGACCAGGTGATATTTGGTGATTGCTCAGCTCCACTTCCTGAAGGAGAGCATCATCCTGATGCAGACGAGGCTCCAGCTGCAGACAGCAAAGACACGGCAGACGAGAAGATGGAAGGTGAGTGGAATAGAAAGCTCTCAGGGGTCCAGGGGCATACACACCATTTAATAGTCTTATGTCACTTACATAGCAACAATGTGTACACATATTTTTAATGCAGTTGTTTGGATGTGATGTAATCTAAAACAGTGGTTTCCCACTGGTCCAGCCAAGGGGTCCACATTTGTCCTTAATCGTTAGTTCAAGGTCCACACAGTTTAATTTAAGTGGCTGTCCGTAATTCACTCACTCTACAGCAGGAAACAGCATTTCAAAATAAGAGCTCTGTGCTGTAAATGCATTGCACTTCAAAGTAAAGGGTTTTTAATCGGGCTGTCAAGCGATTCACTTAATCAATTGCAATGAATCGCAGAATTTCAAAAGTTTATTGCAATCAATGGCATTTTTTCTATCACATCGTTTTGAATTCCATTATATTGAATTACAAGACAGTTTTGAAGTCCACGTTGACAAGGTAAAGCAGTTCTGACCGGATTGTCTTAATTAGGAGTCAAATTAAAGCAGAATTTGCATGGAACTGGCATGAAGTGGACATGTCTGTAAAGGGAAGACTTGTGGGTACCCACAGAACCCATTTTCATTCAAATATCTGGGGGTCAGAGGTCAGAAGACCCCTTTGAAATGGTCATGGCATTTTTCCTTCACCAAGCGTAACCTACACCCCTTCCCGAAAAGCTAGCATGACAGGGTTGGTATCAGTGGATTCCTCATGTTTTATAGTTTCATATGATACCAGTGTCATCATGGTACGGCCTCTAAAAGACAGGAATGTTACTCGCGGTCCATTCAGAATAGACCCGCGATCAACTTTTGGACAGCAACCCAGCAGTTGGGAACCACAGAGAGTCGCTCCACATGTGCAACCAGCATTCAACAATCATTCAGCAAGAGTTTGTTGTAGGAGAGGCGGGTCTGCCAGTCTCTCCACTGACAATAGCCTTCATTGACCAGAATGCAGTGCAGCCGCAGCTTTATGTGGATGGTGTTTAAAGCCTGTATTTGGTTGTATTTTGATGGTGGAATGCAGCACATAACTGTTTTCTTTCTAGACCTCAGTGAGGGAAAAAATGACAGCATCACTATTAGATTTTCCACCTTGTACTTGACTTAGAGGTTTTTCTTGCAAATCCAAGAACTAAATTATACTAGACTGATCAGGCTGTGTGTAACAGGGTATTGGAAATGTAAGTAAAATGATCACTAAATAAATGTCACAAGATAAAAATGATTGTTTTTCTTTAATTGGCCATAGTGCAACACACCGCCTCCGCCACCTGCCTCTCTTCTCCTTATTTCCCCGTTGCTTGTTTTGTAATCCCATCTCTGTGAGCTGTGTTGGTTTATTGTGCCTTTTTTGTGACGGGTCATATGGATTAAAACAGCAGAGAGATTCAAGTCCATTTCTTTCTCCTACTTCTTGACCTGGCATGATACACCATGCAGTCTTTTTTGGCTTTTGTTGACTTTCTTGTTCTGTTCACTTTTGCCCTCTTTTTCTCTCCTCCTCCATCTTTACCCCTGTCTCTCTTCCTTTCTCTGCCGGACTCCTATCACAGTGATAAAAAAGCTGGTTGCAGGTATGAATTCCCTCTTGCCTCTTCTCCTTATCTCAGTCTGTCGCTCAAATTTCCTGTCATTCACTCAGTGGGCAAAGTTAGTAGATATTTACATACAGTACATATATTGATTAGCGTCTTTATCATATAACTAAATAATGTACCAGTGTAGAATCCAACCACTCACCTTGCCCCCCTAACATAGTTTGTGTGTTTCTCCCCTGAGTAAGTTTGATATTTTTCAACCTTGACCCTATCTCGCCATACTTTTGTGCGTAAGTGACTAACAGCAATGATTGAAGTTGATGCAGTATTGAGCGAGAGCAGCTGCAGGTGTTGAAACAGACTACAATGTAACCACTTAAGGCATTTATTATCATACATTCACTGAAATTGCTTGTTTTTGAGACTGGCAGGCTCAGATTTTATTCGAAGTGTCTGAACATTTATGTCAAGGATCCCTACAGAGGTGGAGCCTTTTAGTTAAAGAGTAAGAGATTTTTTTGTATAACCAGAAACGGCCCTGAAATCGCCATTGCCAATTCCACCAGACTACATTTAAATAAATAGTAATTTTAAGGTGCCTGGTAGCTCGGTGGATAGAGCGGGCGCCCCATGTACAAAGGCAGTGTCCTTGACACAGCAGCTGTGGGTTCACTCCAATTCGTGGCTCTTTGCTGCATGTCATCCTCTCTCCCCTTTTCATGCGTAAATTCTGTCCATCCGTCGTTACTATGATAAAATTACTGTTTTTTTTAGATGGAGTCTGGTGATTAGCAATAGCGATTTCAGGGCTAGATGAACATTGACAGTGTGAATATGACCCGAGTGTTTACATTGCAGCCTGTTTCACTGCAGCTGTCATGCTCAATACTGGACCAATTTAAAGAAATGTTCTTCCTTTTAGTCACTTAGACACAAAAACATGAAAAAATAGCATCTACATTGGAAAATACCAAACATACCCAGTAAGGCTACAATCTATAGTTGTGTTTTTGATGGATCGGTGAGACAGTACTAAGCCATAGTGGGATATTTCCCTTTCCCTCTCACCTAGAGATTGGCCCTACATCAGCCTAACTAAGCTTCTTAACTAATGCAAAATGAGCTGGCTTTGACTTATTTTAATTCAATGTTTCTGTCGTGTAGAGGGCCAGCTGGACCACGCCGTGCTACTGCAGGTGATCAAGGAGCAGCAAGAGCAGCAGAAGAGACTTCTTGACCAGCAGGAGAAACTACTGGCTGTCATCGAAGAGCAGCACAAGGAAATCCACCAGAAACAACCTGCTGGTGCGTGTACATGTAATGTTTTGCTGGCATGACACTTGATATCATAGGTTTTCACTTTAAAACTTAAATGTCACAATGTGTTTTTAACTTAAGGGCTTGCTGAAGGTGAGGCAGAGAAGGGCATCCAGGAGGGGGTGGAAGGTGGAGTAGCAAAACCCAAAGAGTCTGACCCGGACTCAGACCTGAAGCAGCCAAAGGACGCAGCAGGAGCGGGAGCAGCCGAGCCTCATGTCATGGCCCAGAATCAAGCGCAGGCTGGAGATATTGTTGCTGAGGTTGGGGCTCCTAAAGTAGCTGTTCAAGCAGCTTCTAAGGACGACAGCCACGCTGTGATTGGAGGAGAATCCCATAAGCAGAGTGAGCTGGGGGCGAGAGGAGTGCCACTGGGAAAGAAAAAGCCCGATAATCGTCTGCCTGTACCTCAAAATGATCAGGTAGCTCAACTAAAAGACGAAGAAAGAAGCCTAGATAAGGAAAAAGAGAAACTTGAAAGTATTAAAAAGGAACAGATAGAGAGAGAGGTTCAGGCAAGACTGGAAAAAGAGCGAGTGGAAAGAGACAGAAAAGAAAAACTGGCTAAAGAGCAAGAGTTGGAAAAGGAAAGACTAGAGAGAGAAAGGATAGAAAAAGAGGTGCAAGCGAGGTTAGAAAAAGAACGGGCGGAGAGGGAGAGACAGGAAAGGGCCAGACAAGAGGAGTTAGAGAGGGAGAAAGCGGAGAAAGAGAGGATAGCAAAAGAAGTGCAGGCGAGGGTGGAAAAAGAACGACTGGAAAGGGAGAGAAGAGAGAAGCTGGCCAGAGAACAGGAGCTTGAGAAAGAGAGAGCGTTGAAGGAGAAACTGGCACAGGAGAAAGCTGCAGAGGAGAGACTTCAGCAGGAGTTGCAGAAAGCAGACAATGAAATACTTGAGAAGGCGAAAAAAGAGAAACAGGCGGAGGAGGCTCGGGAGAGGCTGGCCCAGCTGAAGCAAGCCGTGGAAGACAGACAGGCTGCACAGGGGGCTGAGAGAGAAGACGGCGAAGCTTTGAAGAAAGGAGGACGAGACCTCAAAGAGAAAGTTGCCGCTGAGGCGGACCCCAGAGAAGGTGTGGAAGACGGGGCCGTCAAAGCAGAGGCTCACCCCCAGGGCTCCCACGAGAAGGTCAGGGACCAGGGAGACATGGATCTAAGGCGGAGGCGAAGGGCACTGGGACTCGGGGAAGCTGGAGGGCCCCCCGAGGAGACCGGGGTGTCCAGGGGGGTGCCGGGGCTGGAGCCCCTGCTGGAGCTGGGGGGCTCAGACCTGCACGCGGCCCTGGAGGAGCAGCTACTGGCTGGGGCAATGGTGCACTCGCGGCAGATTAAACAAGCCTCAGAGGATGAGGGAGCGAAATAACACACATCACACACACAGATTCTCCCTCAATGATTGGACAGCAAGTTCAACACACACTGTGCACCTGCAGAAAACTTCTAATACTGTGGACCATAATATCGATGCCTTACATTCTTCACTGCCTTTTGAAATGTTATGGACAAAGAGGAACATTTTCTCTGTCTTGATACTGTGTACTCCAGAAATAACCCAAAGTTTTTACAGAGAACCCCAGTAATGACTCCGAAAACCCGGGAATTAATTAGCATTTTAGCACCTCAGTTCCCTCTTCTTAAAGTCAATGGGTTTTTTGAATGTCTTTTTGGTTAGATGCCTTAAATGAGGTCTGTGATTAACACAAGCTCAAGAGACTCTCACGCTATGTTCTACGACATACAATTTGTAAGTAAACACTCCACACGCAAACTCCGAAGCTTTCAAGTGTCTTAAAAAACACTGTCGCCAACAAGTGACTAAATGAGACTACAGAACATCATCACGCTGAAGCGCACCTACACGGTCTTACAGCCTCATAGTGGCAGTGATGCAGCCGCAATGTAGTTTGAGTTAGCCTAGCAATAGCTTTTTACTTGTGGCGATTGCTTTTAGGCTTCAAAAATCCTAAAAGTGGTGTTCATTTGTGATGAATATCTTGCAGAACAAAACGTGTAAGTATCATAAACTTCTCTTTTTACCATAGAGCTTATTTTCTTCAAAAATCCAATGGAAAAATCCCATGGGCTTTTTGACAAGGGAATCGGGGTGATGCTAGCTTCCGGGTTGGTCTATAGAAAAATGTCATGCCTGGGGCACTCTATTGAGGAGCAAAGTGCATGTAAATATTAACTTATTTTTGTCTGTAGGGAGGAGAATATTAAAGAGGTTATTATTGAAATGTATATAAATCTATGCAAATACCATTCTGTGGAGTGTTAAGACAACGATGTGTTAATGTTTGTGTCTGAGTCTCATTAGTTCTGTTTTGTTCACCTTTGTGGTGTCTGTGCTTTGTCTTCATATAAAGTGGAGTTTGTGTTTATTTGTTACTTTGAGGTGTAAATATTGTAAATGTATGTTAATTGTGAACCTACATGTGTTATTATATTAGATGCAATGTGGGTTCAGGCGCCTTCGTTAAGAGTTATTTCATTATACTTTCACATGAAAGTAACTGAATTCAATCTCATGCTGGAGCTACGAGGTATTTAATGTAGCCTTACCGTTAGATAAACTGTGGACGATGAAGCAGCTGGATCCAGACCATCAGTTTCAATCATTCCATCTGTTCCATGTTGATTTAATAGTGCCTTCAAATCCATATGCTGCTGTTATATCAAAACAAAATGTGGCCGTTTTCCCTCGATTTGTGGTCTCTTTGCTTCCACTCTTACTGTAAAGAGTACAGTAATTATAGAAGTGGAAGGAAATATGGACAGTTTGTAGTAATTCTTTATAATCTTTTCAACTTTTCTGAAAATCACCTCAGTTGGCATTTCAACGCATATTGGACCTTTGCTTTGTACAAGAGGCTATTTTTGTATTTTTCTATGTGCATTGTATTTCTGTACATTTTGCTGATAAGAATAAATAAAAGGACTCTATTACATCCATGTCTGTTGGTCTGTGTTTATTTTTTTATACTCTTTATTTTATTTCTTGCCAGTTTGTAATCCCTTACAGTATTTCACAAAAGTACAGAAACAGAGGTATCAGACAACTTTTTAGCTACTGTATATCCCTCCCATGCCATAATCCCAACACCCCAACAAATAATAATCACAATAAAAGAAGAAAAAATAACAACATTAACAGTAATGATAATATATTTGGTTAAGAAATTGAAATAATGTGAAGGACAAAAAAAGGAAAAGAAAAAGGGAAAATGGTTGAATTTAGAAAAGAAAGACATAAACAAACAAAACAAAAACAAATTGAAAATTTGAGGAAAGAAGAATGGGTTTGGCTCAAGGAGTGCCTTAATATTCAAATACAATATTTATTTTCTGTAAACTATTCCATCTCATGGTGTGTGTTTCAATAATAGGAACAGATAACATAAATAGCTATATTTTATTCACGTCTGTATATCACATTCAGTCTTGCATATTAAAGAACATAGCAGTACTACATGGTTGATTGACAATGTTGTAAAAAAAGTACATATTCAGTTCATTTACAGTGACTCATAGGGGAAGTGCTAGGAAGACAAAATAATATGCCGCCTGCACCTGAGGCCACTTAACATGTGCTCTTTTCACAGTCGAGGACGGTCCACTGAGTTTGCTGCTCCAACAGCCAGAGCAGTTTCCATTCATTTGACTTTTTTCTTGGCCTGTAATAAACCAAAAAAAAATTTTAAAAATTAAATGATGACCATCTATCACCACGATATAAGACCAACAGGAGGGGTAGTAACTTGTCACTTACTGCATTTGTAAAGCAGGTCTTCAGGGCTTCAAATTCCTTGGCACACATGTCCTTACTCAGCTCCTGTCTGCCTGTTGTGGTCGCTGCCACACACTTTCCGTACGCTGCTGCCTGAATCACACACAAGTTGACAAGTTGAAAAACAAAGTTATCTTTTTAAACTGTCTGTCTTGGCTAGTGGGCAACTTCGTGATTTACAAGAAAATTTCACATATAAAATGAAAATTCACTTTTTTCCACTCTGCTGACCTCTTGTGTTTGTTTTTAGCACATCCTTCACCATTCTCACTGCCTAGTTTCGTTTAGGGCTGCAACTAATGATTATTTTCATTGTTGATTAATCTTGATTAGGTGTTTGGTTGATACAATGTTAGAAAATGGCGAAAAATGTCAATCAGTTTATCCCAAAGCCTAAGATGACATCATAAGAGACAAGTTAATATAGTAAGTGTTGTCTTTTCCTGTTTTTAAAGGCTACATTACAGTAAAATGATGTAATTTTCTGAACTGACCAGACTGTACCAGCTGTTATTTGCCTTTACCCACTAAGTCTTTATATCCACATTACTTATTATTATTTTATTTTTATTTTTTAAAAACTCATCGTGTAAATATTTTGTGAAAGCACCAATAGTCAATCCAGCAATAATGTCAACATATCAGTGGCGAGGTATTTGATCAAAACGATTATGATATTTGATTTTCTCCATATCGCCATTTCTACCAATGAATTTATTATCAAATTAGCTGGCAAGTTTAATAGTTTACAACTAACTGTTTATTGTTGCAGCTCTAGTTTATTTGCACTACAACTTTCATTATATTTTACATAATGTGTGTATACTACGTGTATATAAACATACATTAATGCCATTTTTCTTCATTGTTGCTTTTACTTTATTAATGTCTTGTTTTGCTATCTTATGTATTATTTCATAAATGTTTATTTTCGTTACTGTTTGTGGAACAGGGAGGCTTAACTGTATTACACTTTGCAATCTGTTTTGAGTATTG
Organism: Plectropomus leopardus; assembly: GCF_008729295.1. Lineage (NCBI taxonomy): Eukaryota > Metazoa > Chordata > Actinopteri > Perciformes > Serranidae > Plectropomus > Plectropomus leopardus. The sequence continues at coordinate 18,592,435 of NC_056481.1, read as the reverse complement.
AAAGTAAAGCTCAATCTAGTGACCCCAAACTAAACCCATAGCCTACATACATTAAGAAACATTGAAACAAATACAAAGTAATAATAATCTTAATGACTGACTGAACAATAACTATATAACCATACAAACAATTGGACCCAAAAGTCTGATATGTACTCTATAATTTAATAACTTGCATGTTCTCGTAACCTGCACTCTACAGCAGTGATACTCAACTTATTGTGCACCATTGCCAACATCAATGGGAATTGTTCTTGTACTTTTAGTATACATAAAGTGCCACAGTGCATGGAAAAGCATCAAAAAAGAGCTTGTTTAGCCAAACTGTGTTTTGTAACGTCTGTGCAGTCATGTAAGAGGCATGGGCAGGAAGCTGGAATTCATGTCAAAGTTAATAATGTTCAAAACATTAATTAAATTGCAAAGCGCATTTTTCTTCACAGTGCTTACCTCTCCGGCACATTGTGCAAAAAGTTCAGGGAAAAGTCTCATTTTTTCCCGACTGCGACTCCAGGCATTTGACCCAGACATGGCTGCTGTTCAGTGGTCCTTAAAGTTTTCAAGTCAGCTGATGAGCACGATAGAGGTGTACTGATAATTCTCCACAATTTTCTGAATGTGCTGGCAAACTCATAAAGCATTCAAATAAAAAACTTACATCAACTAGCATATGAAGCATTTCTGTAAACCACGGACAGCGCCATATTGTTGACCCTGTCATCAAGGAAACGCTAGGAAGGATATTCTGGAATCTGATTCGCTCATCGCTCTGTCAATCACAGCGTCAGCGCTTGCTTCCCTGACGACGATTCGCTGATTTGCAAATTTGGGCGTAACCAAAAACGCCAATAGAAATGAGGATTGCTTCTTGCTGTTCCGTGATTGGCTAGCTGTCAGCTCGAGCCCCGCCTTCCCCTCGTAGCCCTCGGAGGAAGATGAGTAACCCGCAGCCAGGACTGCTAAATCATGGCAACATTTATGGAGCGACTGGCTTTTCTTCAGAAAGTAAGTGCTGTTTACGGTCATTACTAGTTGCGAAAACCAGTAACAGCTGAACGAAGCATGTCGAACATAACATACGGTAACGTGTCTATTTGAAGTTAAGTTGTGCCATCATTAGCTTGCTAGCAGCCTGTTAGCTAACAGCAAGAAGAAACATTTGGTGACAGCATTTAATGTCATTTTCCTGTTAACATGCCAGCTTGTTCCGTTCAAGTCTTAAAGAAAAAGACAGCAATACAGGGCTGTCATAACTGCCTGTTTGGCCAAATCTAACCTGGTACTCAGACTCTGGTGTTATGCCAAGTTTGTATCTATGTCAATGTCTGTTACATCGTTAATCACTATGTAAAGTACACAAGTTGAGTTTTAATCAAATGTTTTGCGGAGTGTGCAATATTCATGGCATATAGCAGTATCCCTGACTGACAGTTTTGGATGTTTTATTTAGAATCACTTTTTTTTTTAACCATCATGTTGTTGTTGTTGTTTTTCTTTAATTCTTTATTTTTCTGGGCAGCATTTTATGGTACAGAACATACAGTTCAATTTCCCCTGCTGTGCGGACTTTTTTTTTTTTTTAAATTACCATGATGTTTCTTAAGTCAAAGCTAAAAACGTTCCCTCTTTTACACTGCCCACTTCACCCACTAATGACTGCAAACATATTGGATTTTAAATCATTTTACATTAGATTTTTTTTTAATCTTCGCATCTCACTTTTGCTATTTTTAATGGTGATTTTTATTGTAAAATTTTAAAATAATTTAGTAATTGATTTTAACTTTTAACATCTTATATCTGTACTCTTTAATCATAAATCTGTATCCTTTATTATGTTTTTATATTTGTAAAGCACTTTGAATTGCCCTGTTGTATTAAATGTGCCATACAAATAAAGCTGCCTTGCCTGGCCTAACATCTGTAGGTCCCGACTCTGATGAAGGCTACAGCAGATGATGAAAACCCCTGTCCTGGATACCTTTTCCAAGAGATTGGAAGTATCCTTTGTCAGATTCTGTTGTGGTTCTGCTATGCAAATACAAGGAATAACTGCTGAATGGTTAAATTTTCTTAAGTATGAAAAAGGTCACATTTTTTATCATATTGTAAACTTATTAAGAGAAAATGTATAGCTGTGAATATATAGTTCAAAGGGTTAAAAGTGCTCAAGGATATGTCATAAAGCAAAGCTCTGTGACAAAAATCTCCCATTTAATATAAAGCATGCATGTTCAAAGTCTGGCCTGGGGGTCAGTTGCAGCCCTCAAACCACATTCGATGTTTGTTCATAAACAGACAGTAAACAAGCAATCTTACTTACTTACCAGCAGACATTTCCTGCTAGGTGGCAGACACGGCCACAGCTAAGAGGTGAACAAAGAAACAGCTGTGTGTCTAATTATTTGAGACTCTTTTTTAATAACCCATTTGCTGCGAGAAGCAGTTGGCCCCCAGGCATTTTTCATCTAATCTGGCCCCCATTCAAATAAGTCTGAAGACACCCCGATAAAGAAAAGTTTTCAAATTGAAAGCATCATTTCAAATCATATTTTTTGTTTTCCAGCAAGCCTAAAGTGATGGAAAATCTTGAGTTAAAAAACATGGATTGGAATCCATTAATTGGTTTTGAATACAAAAGCAGGTCAGGATTTAAAGTTTATTAATCTGAGCAGGAGTTGATAATAAAAAAAGCACATGGGTAATTTCCACGCAAGACTGACTGACATAAACATGCCAGCAGAGATATTTTCTTCACAGTTACCTTATTATCCTCTGGTATTCTAGCCAGGGAAGAATCACATCGCCCAGATCAGACATAGAGTCGATTATGCTGTGGTGGTAATATCCTTAACCATCACCACACTGTAGAAATCTCCCATGAGTCTTCAGGTTGTGGTCAATGTTTGTTGGAGTACCTTCTGGAAAGACTGCAGGTGGAGTCTTGTCACGTCAAACTCAAGGTGAAAACAGTCTTTTTACTCACATTACTGTCTGTAAAATAACCTGTCAAAAGATCTGTGTCATGTCACCATAATTTATAAAGTTAAAATGTTGGTTATTTTCTCCTATTTCCTTCATGAAAGTAACTCGAGGTTCTGTTTATGCTTCTGATGTTTTAGGTGCTGAAAATCTTTGTCCATCTTTGTGGTCATGGCTCAAATCATTTCCTCACAGAACTCAGAAGGAATTCCACCTTCATCCAGCAAGCGTCAGGTTGGACGTTGATCACTTGAGCTTTTAGCTCCATTTAGCTCTCATCACACTGTGGCCGCTCTGTTGACTGAATACTCATTTGCATACTTTCATGTTTTGCTTTAAAGTTTACAGTGGGCCTCCTGATCCTATCCATGGCACAGCATTGTACCAGAAAGTGAGAAACACAGCACAGGTGAGACACAGCTGTTGTTTGTGACGAGTACTGAAAAAAAAAAAAAAAGTATTTTTGCTAGAACTGTCACTTTATTCACAGAGCACTATGTTCCTCTGCCTACTTATTGCCGTGTAGCGCTTCTAATGGTCTTTATAGCGGTTTTCAATCATGGAAATTATGGCTCATGAATTGCGGTCAAACTGTCATAACAGGCAGCAGTGTTGGAAATTAGTTCCAACCACAAGCCAAATGCTGGTAAAATATTAAAGTGGCTGTTAGATTTGCTTCACTCAACAGCCAAAGATACAATGGTAGACAAAAATGTTAATTTCCAACCCTGATAGGCAGCGCTGATCAAATGTGGAACAAGATTCTGTCAATGCATTTGCTATCTCTCACCTCACCTCGCCTCATTTTTAGAAACGTGCTGTATTTTAGTGTACTGTTTAGCTGTGAAGTGAGAGGGTTGGTCTGGCAGGTGGGTGGTGCTTGGTACGTCAACTGTATCCAACATTGCGGCCTGGTCATAAATGTTCTCATTTTACAGCAAAGTAGACTAAAATATCTTTCTGAAAGTATTTAAAGCAAGAAATAGACAATGCAGTAAAAGGGTTTCGATTCATATTTGAACAGCGCTGCCCAGTTTGACCACAGTTCACGAGCAGGGATTGACATGATTGACAGTAGTGTTAGATGCGGTATAGATTATGCAGAAATGGTCCTTCAGACCATAGACACAACAAATATGACAAAAAAAGCTCATTTTATGAAGGTTATCAACTATTCCTTTAATGATCAATCATACATCTGTGACTGGTATGCAGACACCCAATTTTATTTTTTTCTATTTGCAGGAAGTGGCCAGGTTGCTTTTCACAGATACAATTTCCACCAAAAGCGGCGTCTCTCCGCTCAGCCTCGCACCCCCAACAATGGGTGAGTATAAACAAATGCTTAATTTAGTAATACTTTCCATACTCCACGCACTTCATATAACCCTTTGAAACCTGAGCAATTTGGTTTGATTTCTTTCAAAATCAAAGCAGCTTGGAAAGAAATGTCCCACAAATTGTAAAAGGTTACAAGAAAATGACCTGAAAACTAGTTATTTTATTTTTTCAGGTCATTTCTTGTTTGTTTTTTACTTTCATCTTTTGCTTATTTTCAGGTAATTTTCTTGGAAATTTTAAATAATTTCTGCCTAATTTTTTGGTACATGTCTTGTGAAGCTGCCCATTGGATTCTCTCCATATTTTTGAAAGAAATCGGGTTTCAAAAGGTTAATTACACTGTCAAAAAGGTTTTACAAAACCTGTAAATATCTTATACTTAAGTGTTTTATTGAAACAAGGGGTTGACATGTAGAGCAAATAGAAAAAGACAAAATTTTATTTATTTATTTTTTTGTACAGACTTAGCAGAACCTTAACCATGAACCTCATTCAGTCTAACCCCATCCCATTCAACAGACCTCTTTCATGTGTAGCAAGTGACCAGTGGAATTATGAAATAGTAGAAATGTATAGTAAAAATAGGAAAATGACAGAAAATTAAATCAAATATAATAATCCCAGATAGATCATTAGTAAAGGTAGTGCCTAGCAATAAGAATAAGCAGAAATAGTGAAAAAAAAAAAAAATAAAAATGAAAAAAAAAAAGTAGTCGCTGATGTCAAGGGTATCAGGCCTGACTATTGAAGAGTAAATATCGTAAAGGCCCTGTACACTCTCACAGGTGTTTTCACTTAATCTGGTTAATTAGACTTCAGCTCAGATTGAAGTTGTGCTTAACTACAGTGAGAGCTATGTGAGGGCCTGATGCAATCCAGAGGAGAGGGCTAATCAGGCACAAGTGAAAACACCCGTGCAGATGAACCAGGGGTGTGTGTACCTTTTAATATTAAAGAATAAGAATTCAAAAGGTTGCTATAAAAGCATCTATCTGCTGTTAATCTAAATGACCACCTGAATGTTCTTAACCTGAATGCTTTAAACCATTAAAAGGGACAGGAGATTTGTTGATAAGAGTTTCATCAGATATGGAGCTGAATCAGTCAAACTTGTCGGAACTCATTCTTACTGTTATATGTAATAATACCGTCCATCATCTGAAATATTAGCAAGAGCACGGGTGTCTCTAAGGAGCTTGAATGGTTTAAATCAGCTACAGAAGGTTCTTTGTATTTTGTGAACTAAAGCTTTGAGTACAATAGGTCTCCTGTGTTTGTCTGTCCAGGTATGGGCTCAGCGACTTCCCACAGGTCGGGAATGCAGGGCTTTGGCTACAGTCCAGGGAAACAGGGGGCAGGTGAGTGACACACCACCGCACACACTGACTGCACACAAATCCAGTCAAGCTTATCTGCTGTGTAAGTTTCTGTACCTTTATGTCTGTACCTGTGACTCCCAGCAGGCAGTGACTCGCTGCTGGATAAGATCCAGAAAGCTGCAGAGGTTGTGGCCAGCGCTGTCCTTCCCCCAACTGAACACCAGGGCATCCGTCTCCATGACAACCATTACCGGGCCGTGGTTGCGCCGTCAGCTCCCATAGAGGTCGCCGTGCCCGCGTGTGCCTATAACCTACCTGCTCACACACAGAAAGGTGAGACATTGTCGGTGTAATGTGGTTCCCATCTGGTGGGTAGCGGGCCTATTCTGAATGGACCTTAAGTGACTCACGATCATTTCAGTTTTGTTCTAAACGCATTTTATTTTGAAGGACAGTGAATTTCTGATGAATAGCTTTTATTCTGAAGTGCTGTTTCCTGCTGTAGAGTAAGATTATTGTTTTTTTTGGGTTTTTTTTACAGCAACAATTTAATAACCCTGATCTTGGTATCATTTGGCCTACTAACATACTGTACTTTTACAACTTTTATCTGTTTTCTGTGTTTTATTTGATTTAAAAGGAATAGATGACAGTTCATTATACAATTATTACTTTCCAATACCCACTTAAGCCTACCCCTCAACAACCACCCTCTACCATATATATATATACCCTGATCTTGGTATCATTTGGCCCACTAACAAACTGTACTTGTACAATGATTAGAATAATTTAACACTTATGTATAAGAGACAAAATAAACACATTAAAGAAAAAAATGTAAATAATACAAAGGAAGAAAAAAAAACAGTTTTCAAAGATTGGATCATAAGGATGTGTGCCAAATTACATTACAATCATGGTGGAGATCTAAACAAGAACAAACATGACCACAAACGGCAAATACATTATAACACACATCATATTGCACCTAAAGCTGCCCTTCTTGCCATAAAATCTGGTTGCTATATTTTAAAAAAGTCCTTCAACTGGTTTTGAGGTAATAATATGCACTTTTTTGGTTGCAGTTTCTAACCCTTAAGTTTGCACTTTGTTATATGTTATTTTTTCATTGTGTTCTAAGCCCATGTGTTGTTAACATTTTGTAAAAATAAAATTGAAAGGTGGAAATGTATCATATGAATGGACCTTGAGCTAACGACATAAGTCTGGTTCCTGTAGCTGGACCAGTCTGAAACCACTGGTGTAATGGACACGTGGGCTCAGGTTTCTAAATAGAAGGAGAATATTTTTGCAGATGCGGTGTATGAATCATTGATCTGCTCACTATGTAACAGCATCAAGATTTATGCAGTTCTGATTAAAAATATTCATTTGACACCTGGGTTCTACTGTGTGTCTTCACCACAGCATCGACCCGGCGGTGCCCAGGACAGGTAGGAGGCGGGTGGGAAGAAACCGACAGCGGCAACAGCTCCTCTCACAACTCCTCTCAGGATATCGCGGCTAACAGCAGGGCCTCTGTGGGCAGCAAGTCGGCTGGTACTGGGAGCCAATCGGGGGCCAGCAGAGAGAGCAGTGGGGACCTATCTGAACGGTGAGTTGCAAAGTCGTCTTGTTAAACACACAGTTTGGTCACATTTTAGAGCTGTGACATAAACAAAATGAGATAAGATAATCCTTTTCAGCCCACAGCTGGGAAATTTGCAAGATTAGCCCCTGACTGTCTAGTGTCCTCCACATTATTGTCATTTTTGCCTCACATACTGACTTTGTTTACATGCACAAAATATTATGTTCTTTATCCCTATTATGAAAAGGACAATATTTCTACTTAGCTGTTTCCATGGCTAATGTAAATGAACATTCAGCTAATATTTCTGTTTACATGCAGCCCTTGATACTGTGATCAACATGTCCTAATGTGTCATTTAGTCCTTCAGAAAATGTGAAAATGGAACGGCTGTCGCTTATGCCATTTTGTGGCTTTGCATCAAAATAGGATTTTTAAAAAAGTTTTTCTTCTCACTTGTTCGACCTTGTGAGCACAACTTCCCATTTTCATTTCTTTAACCGACTTGAAAAGATATTTGCAGATATCCAAAAACCTATTGATAACCAAGTCTTTCATAATGTCTAAAAATAGTCGCATTTCTCCTTCCCACCAGAAATGTGGGCTTTTTTTTTGGACATGTACAACAGCCTTGCAAACTTTTGGCAAGTTGGTTTGTGTATCCATGACATTGCACATAGCTAAGCAGGTAAAAACCAGTGTTGCAAACTGTGGTAAAAAACCCAACACACATATTCCGAATGTGCTGTATTTATTTTTTTAAAGAATGCTTCTAAAACCCCAAAAAAACACGTTCAGAAAAAAAAGGTTTAAATGACGTGTCAAAATCAGATAAGTGTCATATTTGGAATAATAGTGGGATATGTGTGTGCATGTAAACGTAGTCACTGTCTGGTCTCCAGGGTGGAAGCCTTGCAGCTGGGGGACTGCGGCCAGGAGATGGCGCTAATTAACAGACTGACTGAAGGATCCAGAGTCTTTCTGTCCAGAGAGGAGAGCCAGCACTTCATCAAAGAGTCAGTGCATCTCAAATCAAACTTAAAATACTTCTGATTCTCCCTATATCAACTGTTTTATTTGCCTACTTTTTGTAAATGTCCCTCTTTCTGTCTGTTCATCCTGTCAGGTGCTCCACTCTCAACTGTGAGGTCGTGCTGGAGTTGCTCTCAAGCAAGCTTCAAGATCCCTCAAACACTGTTAAGATGGTAACAACTGATATGATTCACAGACGATCCAGGTTTTCCTCATATTTTATTATAAACCTAACATACATATTTTGTTTTCCTCCAATCCTGCAGCGGGCACTGTGTGCTGAATCATGCCTCATGACCTCTGACCTCCTCTCTCTGGAACAAATGTTTGGAGCTACACACAAAAGGCTCCACCAGCTGAGTGAGGGACCTCCAGGACCCGTGGCCAACAAAGCCACCAAGGTACGAGAGACATAAAGAGAAAGCGACACATGGTTGACGGCTGATAGGACAGAACTAGAAAATACTCAAAAACTAGTGTTTTTTTTTTTTTTCTTATCTCTGCTTACCAGATCCTGCGACAGTTTGAGGCTTTGATGGGTGGATCTGTGCACACTCTGAGGCGGGATACAGCGAACAGCAGCCATGTGGCAACAACTAATCAGCTTCCAACATCTACATACTCAGACACTTTACTACCAACCCACTCTGCTGACACCACTAACAATTATCAAGCTGACATCTCACCCACAGGTGCCACCCAAACACCAAATCACCCATCTTCACCTTTTAGTGCGGCCATGGCCCAGAGAGACTCCTCATGGGAGCCGATGAATGACGGTAACGAGGAAAAACTTTCTGCAGCTCAGCAAAAGTTAGTGCCAAACCAGTTGGAGCCAGTCAGGACTGCCGAGTTAAAATCTGTCGCTGAAGAATCAGAGCTCCCAACGGATAGAAGCTGTTCTCCTCCAGCCGAGCCCCCGAGTGAGCCGCCCTGTCTGAGTAGACTGTCCCTGTTCAGCGGTATGGAGCTGGTGACTAAGGGCAGGCCCCTGTGTAAGAGAGACACGTCCCAGACAGAGATGGACACGACGGGTGACGGCGGGCGAAGGGAGAATCTCACTGTGCATAAAACTGGTGACGATACTCCTTTATTTTGCAATTCAGTCGCATCTGATAGCAGCCAACCAGTATCGGCCTTCTCATTTCTCAACTTTTGACCATGGACCAACTTTTTACAGCTGGAGCTGTCTCGGTTTAGCCAATGATGTCATCACGTATTAGAAATCTATTTAATTTTATAAACCAAGATCAGATCTGTAAGCTTATGAGAATATAGTCGGCAGATTCACTTTTTTGTTTTGGATTTTCTGTTCTTATTTATACGGTGCCTCCTTTAAAATTGTATTTGAGCAGCAGATTGGGTGAAGAGACGAGAGATTTTGGATGCATAGTAACTGTAGTCCTTTAGAGTGCAGTCTGAAGTCAGCATGAGAAACAACCTCAACTGTCCTATACAGGAGGACTGGTGTCGAAGCTATGTTACTGTTTGTTGGCTAATTCCTCAATAGTATTTAGAAAGAATGGTTGTCTTGAATTACAGGTTTTTATTGACAGTTGCTTTATCTCAGGATTCCTTTTAATGAACTGAACTGTTATGCCTCTGCAGCACGCCCGAAACCTCTGAGGGAGAATCCCTCTGTTTGTAATTTGCACTACAATTGCTTTCCTTATGGACTCATAAACCTACAGAAGAGAGTTGTCTTCCATATCTTTTTTTGGTACTAAGCTAGTATGTCAGTGTGATGAGTTTTAGTTTACAATTTATTTATCATGTCTGCCCTGTATTGATTAATCATACCAGTGAGAGTGGTGGTAGAGTGCATGTATATGATTAGACTAGTTTAGAGAACTAATGGATGAATAACTTTTGAGATATTCTGTGCGCATTACTGTCTGCCGTCAGCATAATGCAAAATCAGCAATTTCATGGGTGGTTGCTCCTGTAACCAAATAAATTGGTTGCTTTACCATCTCACCATTGTTTTTCAGTTGCATACTGTCCTGTGGTGTTGAGGACTGTGGAATGTGGTACACACTCCACGCCAAAATGGTGATCCAGCCTACCGACTGGTACGTACAATGAACGCCACTGATGTATTTTGTTTGAGTGAACACAAGCTATGCTGCTGCATAATGCTGAGGAACAATAAAACCTGCTGTATTTCTGTTACAGCAATAACTACTACAGAAATGAGTCTTGTTAAAATGTATTTAAAGGTACAGTGTGTAGAATTTATTTGCATCTAGCAGCGAGGTTGCAGAACTGAAACTTCTTCTGTGTGGCAAACCATGCAGGTGAACTATGTTGAACAATGCATAAACACAAAAATGGGAATGGCTCTATCTATAGCCAGTGTTTCGTTTGTCCATTTTGGGCTACTGTTAAACAGCTCAGCAGACTCTGTGAGAGACAACTCACTCTGTGTGTAGATATAAACAGCTCATTCTAAGGTAGCAAAAAAAACCAAGTTCTGATCATTTCAAGTGACTAGAAACTAATGAAAACATAGCTATGAATATTATGTAAAGGGTTCCCACACATTTTTACCAACAGATTTTCAAAAATTTTTTCAAAAACCTTTCAGAAGCTGGGTCAACATTAGTTTTGTTGACCCCTTCTGCAACTGCTATAATCTAACTGGGACCTGTTTCATTTCTTTTGAAAACGCAGGGAAAGGGCAATGAGCAACTTGGCAAGAAATGTCCCAAAAACTGCAAAAAAAAGAAGTAAAAGGTGACAAAAGAAAAAAGAAAATTAACTGTACACACCTGTATACACCATTTCTGCCAATAGATGCCCCTAAATCCTACACTCTGTACCTTAAGATGGTATCAGTGACATGATGCAGATATCACTTTCAGAAACGTTTTATTTCAATGTCAAATGATTTCGGAAAATTACATAAAATATGAATCACTTTCACATCTCTCATCTTATTCGCAACACAGTGTACTGGTCATATTAAACCATACATTAAAAAAATAACAAGTATGGCTGACAGGCGTTTATGACGCATCCACACTCATGATGTGTAAAATGTTAAACACATGGTTACAAACAGATTTAGAGAGCTTTTTCTTGTGGCTGTTTTTTTTGAGACGCACTGAGCTGAGCATTACACGGCCCGAGCCACAGACTCCAGTGCCTACTCTCACAGCTCTATAATTAGCCAGGGTCTAATCTGAGATTGGATTTTGGTTGGTGAGGCGCATGAGGAATCTCTGTTCTATTACCTTGAACCCACTGACGTGCCACACCAAAACACAGATTTCTTTAGATAGTAAACGTAACTGCAAATACACTATAATTTAACTCTGTGACTTTGGTTAGGGAAAACAAAGAAGGCCTAAAAATTTGATTTAACTGGATTGTTTAATAATGCTCCTTGGGAGTGAATCCATTGGCCGTCATGAACTTCCTTTGTGAATGGGATCGCAACAGTTCCCATTTCACAGATACAAGCATGTGACCGACTTCCCCAGTCGAGAGTAAACAGAATGAGGAGTTATTGAGTAAAGTGCTTAGCTTTATTTAGTTTTGCAAGCACTTTGGATCATCACACGTTTCTTGATATTAGCACCAATGAAAATGTCCACGCATCGACGCACGCATGTAAAGAGAATGATACCTCTTTATAAAGTGCACAGGGTGCGTGCAAACACACATACACACACACACACACACACACACACACACACACATACACACACATCAATACTGCACAGAAAACCACAGTGGCTGGGCCATGGAAAGGCGGATGTGCTTATGGTCTTGACAAATGGTACATGGTGAGGTGGGGATGAGCCTTTGTGCCCAAAATCTGTAAACCTCCCCACACAACATCCCCTTCCCCCTGACCCCGAGTGTGTCGCTTGAGGCCTTCCAGGAAGAGCCGCTGTGCCAGTAGTGTCGGCACTGATGGGCCAGGGAATAAAGGTCAGGAGAGAGGTCAGGGGTCACGGTCATGTCGAGCCTGGACGCCCTCTGGTCTGCAGACTACTGAAATGCGCCTCCCTCAGGACTCTGTTGATGTAGTCGTAAGAGACACTGCTGCCATCGCCATGGAAACCGTGCTGCAAGGAGCTACTGGAGTCTTCGGGCTTTGGGCTGAGGGAGTACTGGGTGGTGCAGTTGTTCTGGCTGTGTATGCACGGCCTGGTGGTGGCCACTATTGCTCTCTCTGGACTACTGATCCCGTTACTGCTGTCGCTGCTGGAAGACTGTAAAAGCAGAGCAGAGACAGGCTGTGGATTGTAGCTTCACGTACTGATGCAGAAGCTGTAAATAAAACATTCTGTGCCTTTTCTGACAGTGGTGCATTGCATATGCAATGCAGCGTCACGTGTATTTATATGCATCATGCCAGGCTGCTTGCACTGTCTCTAAATGTCAACGGGCTTTACATTAGAAAGAGAATATATGACCTTGTCAGTAAACTTTCATCACACAATCAGATGAAATCTGGGTAAACTTACGTCTGAGTGATGGTCTTAAGATGAATGCAAAGTTCAATTCGGTCTCACCTCTGAATCCAAATCTGACACTAGCAGGCTGGGACCCCCTCCTGACCTCTTGGCCTGAGGACTCAGCTGTTGGTCCTCCTCACTGTCACAGCTACGGTGTCGTTTCCTGTGTGAAACAGAAATGGAAGGAACAGAGAGTGTTGTGAGTGCAAAGGACAGTAGAGCGAACATAAAAGTGTGAGTGTGACAGAAACGATGCAGGCAGGAGGAGCAAAGAGATGGGTGGAGAGAGGAAGACTATCAAAAAGAGAGAACATGAAGAGGAACCAAAAATAGCAACTCGTACTCAGGCAGTTACATGATCAGACATGTAGCACTCCCATTATGTGAATATACTGATTAACATACCTTCCCCGGGGTCTTTAAAGAGATAAAACATAAAGTGTAGATACTGCATTTTCAGCCTCAACTGTCTAGCTCTTGGTTTTTGATCACTGGTATATTTGAGCTATTTACAACATTGCATTACATTAAACCGATTACACAATTATTAAATGTTAGATAAGACTTTAGTTATCCCTCACTTTGAAAATTCACATGTTACAGCAGCTAAAGAGTCAGAAACAGAAAAAATGCAAAAAGTGATTTGAGTGCCAAAGATGAAAGATGAAATAAAAATATATAATCTATATACACCTTTTACTTATCCAGATACTGTATGTTTATGATTGACAGATGCACCGGATAACTGAAATACACACATGGTGTGTAATATATAAAGATACATAGCCTATAAATATTATTGCACAGTAAGTTGTAAGATAATGCACAGTGGGAAATTGCAAGGCATGTGACATAGTATAAATATAACAAATATGTATATATATTTGGCGAGTATTTATAATAATGGTGAAAAAGTGTATATATATATATATATATATATATATATATAATATATATATAACTCTATCTATCTATCTATCTAGCTCTCTATATATACTGTCATGTTGTATGTGTTAGGTGGTGTTGGAGAGATCTAGTTACAATGTTGCATTACAATGAAGTAATACAAAATAAAATGTAATACTGTATGTAATGATGAGCCTGTACTCATGGCGAAGATGTGTAAAAATGCTTTTTCTCGTTACCTGCTGTCGGTCAGCATTTCTGCAGTCTTGACGGATGTTTTTGGCAAAGAGACAGATTGACTCTCCTTGGATTCTCGGATTGAGATATCTTCTCTTAAAGCTTTGGCTATGTCACAGCTCCACGACCATTTTGTAGAAACTCAGTATGGCAAGCTCCCTCTCATGTCATCTGAAAGTCTCGGGTGTGTGATAGTGAGCGATCACCAGACGGCTACAGCACCGGTCGGAAGCCCTCAGCTATGGGTGAGTTCAGACCTGTCACTGCTTAAAGTCCAGTCCGCCCTGCCTACGCCTCGGTGGTTAACAAACCGCTGCTGAAAGCTAACCAGCTAACTATCAGGTGTTCTCGTTTACGCTGTGAAATCTCGGGGAGCTCCAGGCATGACAGCAAAGGGAGCAAGCTAGCCGGCTAGCTGCTACCTTTAACGTTATATCAGCTGCCTGTCAAGCTAACTACTTCGGCTAACTACTGCTGCACTATGCTAACTCAAAGTTCTTCCGCTTTCGTATTCCGTCCGTCCACTTGCCGTTAACAGCCGTTAACTGTTGCCTGTACTTGGCGGCACTCCGACGCGAGAAATTCAATAAGTAAAGTTTAAACTACATTCATTTTTAATGTTGTCCAGAGCAGGATAACCGGCACCGTTAGCTGGTTCGGTGTGTCATAGCGAGGCTTGTCGTGTTTTCTGGTCGTCAATGTTTCCAAAGTGAAGAGCTCCACCCCTGTGTTTACCTGACGTCATCAGAGCAAGGCGGAAACGGCTTCCGGTGTCAACATGGTGAACTGCCTCTCCGCATTGGAACACATTATCCTTTTTTTACCTAACGAATTAATTAAATTAAAAGTTAATTAAATTGTCGTAAAAAGAAGTATTTTGATAGTGTAGAGGACAGGCTACTGCGTTGCAGAACCAAAGTGTAGGCTAACGAATATATTTTTATACCCAGGTGCGTGTAGTTAAAGGTTTTTACGTTAATAATACCTTGTAGAACTTGTGTATAACCTCTTGTGCTGTATTTTATACACTATCACACATTTCCATACAATATTCAGGGTTTCATAGACAGTATTCTGTCAAATATTTTCTGCAAGTTAATTTTCAAACAATTTCCTTTGCTAGCAGGCTCTTATTTGGCTGCCACAGGTGGCTGGATATGCCAAGGCAAAATATGAGTGAGGGCAGCAACTGTTAAAAGATTGTAAACAGGCAATTATTTTTTTATACATATTGATAAATATTAACTGGCCCTGGTCTCTTGTCATTTTGCAAAAGTGGCCCCTGGGCAAAGCAACCTGAGTAACCCTGCCTTAGGGTGTCAGAAAATGATCTCTACGTGAAAGCAAAGCTATATTTAATATTTTACTGTGACTTCATCTGTAACCATATTAATGCTGTATATCTCTGCTGCAGATGAAGGTGATCCGGCACTCAGCGGAGACGCTGCAAACAGCTTTGGTCTCCAATTGTCAGGACTTGGTGAAACTTTACAGCAAGTACACCAAAGAAGAAAGGCATCTTCTGGAGGAAGGGTTCTACCCAGGGCAGCCGGGGTCCCTTTTCCAACTCATCACAGTTCACTCTGACTCAGACTGGATCTCCGCTCACCCTGAGGAGCCTCAAGACTTCGAGAGATTCTACAGAGACCCCTCCCGCAAGGCCCCCAGTGCATGCCACAATACTATTTATATTCAAACCATAGGTGAGTGTGTTTGTGTCATTCCTTGTGAGGTGTGTGGGAGTGTTTGTGATAATGTTCACAAAGCATTAGCAACATTAGCCTATTTCTCAATTCCAGTGTAATGACGCACATCCCGTTAAAATAAACATGTCATCAGAGTTCATATGACTGAAAAATATCTACAGGAAACTACATTCACACTACATTTTAGTCTCAATGGATGAATGATGTATTTACAGTATGCTGTGCAGCAGTTTTTGGACTCCATGTGCAGCATGATACATCACCTGCTGCTTTAATTGTACACTATATATGTGTCTTGTAGGGTCCTTTGGGGAGGCGGGGGCCCAGACAGACCAGTATGTGGAGTGGCTCAGAGAATATTGCCAGGCCTTCTTCTATGGACTTTCTGTCAAGTTGCTGCCAGCGGTAACTGTGGCTGAAACAAGATGCTCTTTCAGGGTCAACAGTAACTCACACAACCTTCAGATCCTCACTGGTATGTTAGGGAGTCCATCACTCTTATCAAAAACTAGGGCATATTTTTGTTTCAATGTTGTGCAGCAAACATATGAACCAGACAGGTGGAGGTACAATCAGTGATCGCCAATCACTGAATTTCCTCCATTCTGGCAATTTTTGTAAACACAACCACTTACAGTGAACCAGCATGCCCACTCTATATTAAATTAAACACACATATTCAAAGATCTGTTTTTTTTTTGTTTTTTTTTTCAAAACAGTTTAAATCATGTACTGAGCTAAAAATCAACTATTACTTAATAGTATCCAAAAGTTGTTTCAAATGAAAGAAAGTTTCCATTATTTGTTAGGAGTTTAAATGTACAATAAACTGTTAGTGAGGACTAATGCAAAATAACATTGTATCACAGTCAAAGGGGTTAATTTATGAAACAGCTTTAGTGTGGAATTGAAAACATGCAGAACATTTAACAAATTTAATTTTTATAAACATCATATTGGAGGAATATGAGATGGTAGAACAGAGAGGGAAACAATCAAAATAAGACAGGATATAAGAGGTAGGATGCTTTTGATAGTGTGACTTTGTTCACCATATTGATGTGTTTTCTTTGTTTTTTAGTGTGTGTGTGTGTGTGTGTGTGTGTTTGTTCAAATTGATCTGTTCTTGTTTTGTCTTCATTCTTGTTTGTTTTGATGGAGGTGTATATGGTGAATATTGGGGCAGAAATTGGGAATATTTGTCTTTATCATTAAGTTTTTTTGCCAACATTGAAATAAAGGGGGTAGGATTAGATTAGTATTCTTTCTACTCCTTTGCAGACATTTTGCTGAATATGTCCGATGGGCATTTTGGTGTGTTTTATTTTTTATTTTTTAACTTCTATTTTATTTTATTCTCCTATCTCATTTGGCATGGTTGACTGACTTTGTGCCTTTTCTGCGTAAACGGTATAAATGTCTTTAATTTAGTCAGAGTTAAAGTCCTCCAATACTTTCATGTTTTTATTGGGGGGATGGAAAGAGCCACATGTTCTAAATATCCAAACATCTACGTTTATGCCATACCTGTTGTTTTGTTTGTGCTTTTTGATCATGCTCCATGTAAAAATCCAAGAGGATGAGGTGCAAAGTACAGTGATCCCCAGCTGTGTATGATCTATTTTGCTTTATTATTGTTTTCTCGTGAAATGTAGGCGACCTGCTCCGGTTCCTGGGGAACAGGAAACCAAAAGATGCTTTTTGTATCGTCGGCATCACAATGATAGACCTCTATCCCAAAGACTCCTGGAACTTTGTCTTTGGACAGGCTTCCCTCAGTATGGGTGAGATAATACTCCTGTGCACTATAACATACTTTAAATCTGCTGTTAAAATACCCTAATAGGAGTGCTACATTAAAAAATGGTAAAGAAACACTGCTAGATAGTTGAGGAATATTTTGTCAAAGTGAATCATAGAAATTTAGAATGATCAGTAGTGTGGTTGAGCTGCCACTAGATGGTGCCAATGTGACATACATACAGTTCAGGAGTGATTGTTTTTGTTACCCTCATCATAAATGTCTCTCTACCCTGCTTGCAGGAATGGGTGTTTTCAGCTTTGCCAGGTATGATGACAACTTCTACAGCAGAAGTTATGCTGGGAGGCTGAAGAAAAAGCTTCAGCCAAAGCAGGGGGACTACTCTGTGTTTGACAGATATTATACTCCCCCCATCACCAGCACCCTGCTGCTTCGATCCTGCAAGGTATCTCACAGACCCACTCCACCACTCACTCAATTTTGGTACTATGAACCTTCAAGTGGTTCTGCCAAAGGTCGCACAGCTCTTACCTTAAATCAATACTGCTGATAAGAACACTCAATACTGCTGAATGGTTGCTGATGTAATATTTTTCTTTGCAGACAATGACCCATGAGATCGGCCATATGTTTGGAATAAAGCATTGCCAGTGGCTGACCTGTGTCATGCAGGGCTCCAACCACCTCGACGAGTCTGATCGTAGGCCGCTGGATTTCTGTCCCGTCTGCCTTCGTAAGCTACAGAGCGCTATGGGCTTCAAAATAGCTGAAAGATACAAGGTAAAATAATAATAGTTTTAAAAAAATATAATAGAAAATAAATTATGATGATAAACCCAAATGAATCATTTGGATTTCTTTTTACAGTGGACACTTGCCGACAGTTTAGTGCTGCTCTGGTGTTAAAATAAAAACAGCATAATTTCATCCTAGTTAAGACAGCACTATCATGACTTTTATTCAGAATGACAGGATGAAGTTAAAAATCATAAAAACTCAATTTTAGATATTTTAAAGACCAGGGGTCAGCAACCTTTACAATCAAATGAGCCATTTTTGACAAAAAAATGTTTTTTAAAAACCTGTCTGGGGCCGCAAAACATATTTGAGCCTTAAAGTTAATGTAACACAGCCTATAAAGTCTAAATAAGTCTATCAACATTATTTGTCTAAATAAGTATTTATTAATATGTTTAATAACAATGTGGCTACTCTACAGTGGGCTATTCATGATTATTTGGTACTTTAACTTTCTAGAGATGGCAGTTAAAGCAAAGAAATCTTTTTACACACTGTCAAAGCCAACGTCAATGAGTTTTGGCAAAATTTTAGTCTAAAGTCGCCAGGCCATAGATGTATGACACAAAGTTTAGTCAAGTTTAATTTAATTATTCAGTGGGTTTTCTAAAAGTGGACAATATAAGTATTTATTTAGACCTAGAACAGAAAAATAAATAAATAAATATGAAAAAAAATCATTTCCATCTTTTTTCTTTGGTGCTAAAACCACTGGAAGCCACTAGCGTGGGGCTAAAGAGCCGCATGTGGCTCCAGAGCCACAGGCTGCCTACCCCTGGTACAGAGAATGTATGTATAAAAATATAAAAAGATGAAAATGCATGCATGTTTAATTTTGATAGAATGCTCCCTGTAATCTTGACGTCATGTGTGGTGTAGTTGAGCAGAGAGCTAAACTTTAAACTAGCTTTAAACTGGATTATATTTCCTGTCATTTGCATCAGAATAAAGTCACGATGCTTACAGCTCACCAGTGGCTCTTTTGACATTCAGAAGAAATACCACTACACTGTATTGCTTTTTGCAGCATGTGCTGCGGTTTATACAGAAGCTTCTGGTTGTTCTGAATCACCAAATTTGGTCAAATCTAAAGCAAATGCTAGACGACCCATACATACAAATTGAAAATAACTTAGAGCTGCTCCTGAATGTTACAAAAAATGTCTCAAGACTTGAAGCAATTTATACACATCTTTCCTGTGTCCTTTTGACCAAGGTCCAATTCATTGGATTACAGATTAACGCACAGACAACATCGGATGCATTTAAATTCTTTCTTTGGAAAACTTCCTTTAAGTGAATGTTTATCTGTGGTCAACAGGCCTTACTGCAGTGGATAGAGGAGGATCAGAGTCAAACAACCAGACCAGAGGAGGCCTCTGCCTGTCGTTCTGTGCTCCACTTTCACAAACCCACGGAAGCTTTCCAGACATCCAGACTGTGGCTCCGCAGGTGCGTGGACATACTGGGAAATGGTGTAGTATAGTACCTAACCATAAATCTGGATAAATTCTGGGAATAAATGCAATAGCTCTGGCTTATTCAAGGTTACCATGCTAAAATATGTACGTAATGTTTCTGCTGCTGTTTGCAAAACAGTCTTTATTATGTTTATGGCTGTTACGCCCCATTTGAAAATGACCACAGGGCCCTCTTGAGATGCTATCAGGTACATATTAATGTACTTATTTATGAATTTTATAGATTAATGTGATGTAGATTTTTATAGATCTACATTAAAGATGCAATGTGTACGTACATATTTTTCAGCATGAAAGCGTATCAAAACCTTTACCATAATTTGCCCTGAATTACATGACAAATGCAAGAGCAGTTGAACAAGTTACTGTACATACAAAACATAACCTTTAAACATTGTTGAGTGATTCAAATCACTTTATTGTGATTGAACTCGTTTTCATTACAAAAATAGATCAAATCTGACACGTCACATAACACTTCATTACATCAAATAAAACATGTTTAATTACACAATCTCCTGAGTTTTATGTATTTCTATCACACGTTACAGAATCTGTGCAAATTATTGTTCTCGCAGCTACATTTGCGTCACAGTTTTCTGGCACTTGTTATGGTATTAAACCGGCAGGTAATTAGTTCATCAAGTATCAGTGTTACATCTTGCTTCTGGAATATCTCAAACTGAGGCACCTTCATTAAGGCTGCGTGGTCTATTTTTAACACGTCCATACTTTCCAGCTATATCTCATAAGATTGTTAAAGGACCAGCGTGTATGATTTAGTGGCATCTAGCAGCGAAGGACCCAAGGGACCCGAGACCCTACCCGGGACCGATAGGGGCTTGGCTCCACATTTCATAATGATCAATCAGATCCAGATCAAGATTTATTCTATTACCCCGAGTCCTGGGTCTATTTATCAATATGTATAACATCCAAATGAATGCGAGACGACCCGTGATCAGTGCTAATCACCAGAGAAACACAGAAGCACTGTGAATGTAGCTTATGTGATGATTAGGCTGATTTAGGATAAGATTACAAGCTCTAAAGTAAGATGAAAAAAAAGGTTAAGCTGCAGCACCAGGAATTTGGATGTGAAGCAGAGGAAAGGTGGATAGTGAGGATGACAATATTCAAAATTAATTTTTCTGAAGCCTATTGATTCTTTTGATTGGTTGACACTTACGGACTAAAGGAATATAAGTGATTGAGGAATGGACACATATTCTGACTTTATGACCTTCATGACATTTCTGTATGGCTGTTTCAGGCTGCTTAAAACCATCATAAACTCGCATCACAACAGCAACAACAAAATAAGCTGTGATAGAATAAAATTAAATAGAGACCTAAAATAATATGAAACATTATATACAGTAAGAAAGACCTTTGCTAGGTGCTTATAATTGACCTGAATCTCAGGTCTATCTGCTGGACATGCACCAGGTCTGGTCAAGAATACACTTATAAAGATATCGTTATAAATATTACATTCCAGTTTTGCCAACAGTTCCCGCTACATCCTACACACTGGTCCTTTAAAGCAACATTACATCTAAGGCTTTACTCACTTAAAGCTACTTTAATTGTATACACTTTTTTAATTTAGTGTTAACTCTGGAAAAATACTGTTTGGTACATTAGATATGTAAGGCACAACTGCTACATACATATTGTAATGTAAAAGGCCTAAAGATTGCTGTCAGCGCCCAGATCTACAACGGCAGATCATAAACACTTTTGGTCCTTCTCTTCATTGTATTCGTGTCACTTCAGCACTTGCCAGCTGTAGTCTTTAGAAAGCAGTTTACCCTCATATGGCTTGACCGTTTATCGCCCTTATCCTTTCTTGTCAGCTCAAGCAAAGCGTATAACCTCCTGGACGTCTCTTGTGGCCGCTGTCTGGCCTTCCACTTCAGAGCAATTCTGAGGACTTTCAGTTGTACTGTACTTCACTGTACTTTGTTCATCTGAGGCCATTTTCCTTTCTTCAGGGTGTTTTGAGTCCCTTCTCCTACAGAGTAATCCTCTCTTAGCAGGTTTTACTAAACCCAGGAACAGGGCACTAAGTCCCATGCCGACTGCACAGGAATAGAAGGCTGATCCATAGTTCTGAGTCACATCCACCAGCACACCTGGAGACAGGAAGAGACAGCATTAATAGAAGCTCTCAACAAATGAGTTGTCATGATGGGAACAACTCCGCTTTTGGCAACAGTCATATATTTTTTAAGGAGCTGAGAAAATAACCCCAATGATATCATGGTGATGTCATCAGGGTTACTTTATTTACTACAATTTTTACATAAAGCACTACATTACAAATAGAAGGTGTGAACTTTACTAGACATTTACTGAGCTCTCAATTTGCATTATGGGAAATGTAGGATCCAGTGTGGAAATTTCAGCACCTGTTGCACCAATTTTGACCACTTTTTTTAATGTCTCTTGCAAGTCCCTAAACTTTATAGAGATGCAGTACTAAAAAAAATTGAGTGGCCCTTTAAAGCAGACAAAAGCTATTTCACTTTAAAGCCTTATAAAAAGATAATACATCTGACAATACTGATTATTAGGTATGCACAAAAATAACAGAAAAAGGGACCCAAACACATGCCAACCCCCCACCCGTCATCAGCTACCGCCACACGTGGATTCTAGTTCAGTGGGAAACACAGCATCATCCTTGTGTGTTAGGAAGATTAAAGCTGTAGTAAAGTGAAACCATAGCCAGTATTTACTATTTATAGTAAACTTCTCACTATGAGATAACGCTTACCTCCCAGTGGGGGTCCAGCCAGCCCAGCGAAGCTGTGTATGAACACATAGACACCAGCAGCTGAAGACATCCTCTCTATACCCACCACATCATCCTCAGCCAGCATGGGGATGTGTGTGCATGCGAGGGTTCCCATAAAGAACCCATACAAAGCGCAGCACACAGCCAGGCCGTAGAACTCCCTCACCAAAGTAAATCCAACCAGATCCGCAGTCATCGTAATTACACATGCCAGGAGCACAAGCAGCTTCTTCTTCCTGAGCCGCTCCCGTGTCAGAATCCACCCGATGGAGAATCGGCCTAAGATTTCAGCCACAGCCATGGTGGAGAGCATGTATGTGGCGCGGTCCCGCTCCACACCTCGACTCACACTGAGCTCGATGATGTAAAGTTGAGGTGCGAAGAAGCCAAGTGTGGCGAACAGTCCAAACAGAGAGTAAAGAATGAAGCTGCACTCTCTGAGGATGGAGAAGTCTATGAGTTTTGTATTCTTTATGGAAAGCTTTTCATCACCGGATTTAATGTCCTCATCTTTTATCACTTGTTTCTCTGCGTCTTCGCTCGTTTTCTCTGTTTTAGATTCTATAACCTCAGTGTTTTCTATAGACTCTCTTGTTTCCTCGCGCAGTAAAGTCTTCTCCTCTGCGCTGCTGTCCTCTGTGTCCTTTAGAGACTGGACACCAGAGTCTCCAGTGCTCACAGAGCCTCTGGTTAGCTCATTGTCCAGACTGTGGGAGATATTTTCTGCATGTGAGGTATTGTTTATTACGGAGTCCTCTGGGTTTATGTCCTCTTTGTTCTCTGGTGTACTGAGTGCTTCCAGTTCCTTCAGGGACAGTCCATCAGTCTCTGTCTCACAGGTGGCTCTGGGTTTGATAATGATTGGTCGAAGCAGAGCACCACAGATGATGATGGTGCTTTGCAAAGCTCCAATCACTGCCATGGTACGTCGCCAGCCAATATGGTCCCTCAGTGCGGAAAAGGCTGAGGGGCAAGAGCAGGTATTTAGTAACAGTTCATCAGTAAAAGTGCAATTATTAAGGGGAGTGTTCCAAGTGACTGCTATGGAAATGGACATAAGAAAGACAGATTACCCTGGTGGTCTTAGTGATACTTAAAGCTGTGCTTCTCAGTATTTAAAGGATAAAGCTAGCAGTGTTTTCTGTCAACAAGTCTAATGAAAAGACTTAAAACAACATGTTTTTAGGGTATGTCTCGCAATACCTGTCTGTTAGCCCAAGCCCAACGGTTTTCAATTTAAGCAGGAATCTTTAAAAGTAGGCAAACTAGAATTATGGCTTCACATTATAAATGGCTCCTCCTACTAGTCAAATTTAGTAATATTATTTTTAGCTCCGATGTTACAAAGATAACCGGATCACTTTCCATTGTTCCACCATCTCCCATTTCTGCAGCTGGGGATAGTGACTAAGAACTTACATTGATATTCTGTGGTAAAATGGGATACAAAAGCGTTGTCCTCTTCCTGACTCGGTTGTGCAATGGTTGACACGTTTCTTTTGTGCCGTAAATCAGGCCTTTATTTTCCTGGCTTACGTACGTACTTACAAACAGATGAATCACATGGTTCTCCTTAAGTGAAAACTCTTGTCCTCACCTGGTGCTAAGGCAAACATGGACAGGGACTCCCCAGTGGAAGCTACAGCTGTAACCAGAGACCGTCGACGGTTAAAGTAGTGCGAAAGGATGGTCACAGTTGGCAGGAAGGTCATGCAGTAGCCCAGACCTGCACAGAAAAAAATGCACATTTTTAAACTGTGATGCAGCTATGAAGACAAGCTGCTAAAAATGAATTCAAAGAATGACAGCATTATGTGATGTTCATGTAGGAAGACGAGAAAAAAGGAATACCTGCAACTAATCCATAAGTGATGTACATTTGATTGATTGAACTGGTAAAGCTGGTTGCGATGGTGCCTGAGGCAATTAGTAATCCTCCAAGCATAACAACAAGCTGGAACCCAAAGCGGTTGGTCATAACAGAGGAGAGAGGACCTAAAGACTCATGGAGAATAAAACACTGTTTAGTGGAGACGATGTTATAGTGTTATTGTCATTTTAATCTATAATCTGTGCTTTATTTGGTTTTGCAAGGTTGCACCCTGGTAACCTCATTAGCTCTACTCACCATTGAAAGTCATGACAAACACGCAGATGGAAACAATCCAGGAGACCCGACTGTTGGTCTCTCCGAACTCCGCCATTAGATCCTGGAGGAAAATACCGAAGCTCTTGATGGTGCCATAAGTGAAAACCTCCACCAAGAAGAAGGCGATGGCCACCACCCATCCCCAGCCTCCATCGGGGGCCTCTGGGTACACGTTGGGTCCTAAGAAACGTGGCCCCTTGACTCCACACAGTGCCATGCCCTGGTAAGAGGAATGACAGTTTAGTGACTGGTGGGTTAAAGGGGTCAAAACAAAACAAATGAGCACCCACACAACAGCTTTTGTGCAAAAATTGGTGGGGAAAAATGTGAACACACACTGCACAGGATTAGAGCATTTTAACTGGGCTGTCTCACATCGCTGGGACCCGCAGCGAGAAGCTACACATCTGATAGCTTTGTTTACCCTACAGAAACACACATTTAACGCAGACATACAGGCAACAGTTTTGTGACGTGAGCTGCATTAGCAACACATTTAGGTAGAAGTACTGAGTTGACAACTGTTGCAGCTCGGGTAAAATGTAGTATAGAGATAAGATACAGAATCTCATCTTTTCTAAACTTGTAGAAATATTATGAGTTTGTGGGACAGAATACATGCGTGGTTAGTTACAGAGAATGTAGGAATTGATTATCATACTATTAAATTTGGTGTTTTTCTTGTGTAATATTTTGATTATAGGTGATTTTGATAAAAATGGACTGATTGATAAAAATGTCAATCAAGTTGTGTTTATAAGTCAAATTTAGCAACAACAAACATCAAACACAGGCAGCAATGCATGCCTCTGCCCTGTGCAGCCTGTCGCACACAAGCTAAGTTTAACCAGTTCAGGTAAGGCTGACTCATTGTGCTGAAACTGTTCCTGTTCACCGCAGAGAGGTTCAGTGGTAAACATGCTCCTGGCCTTCAGTTACAGAAATAAGGTGGCTCACCTGTGGGGTTGTAAATATGATATTTTGATTTTAGTTGCCCCTCTTATATCTCTCTTCTAATGGCTCCTCACCTTCTAAACAAAGTGGCTCTGTGAATCTGTAGCAGGCTGCTGTTTAAAGCAGGCTTATACACGCTGTCAGTGCTATAACCAAAGACGGTAGGGAGGAAAAGGTGGCAGTAGCTGAAGTTCTGCCTGTATTTGCACAAGGCTCGGCTGAATCAATGATTAATGCAAAAGCACATGGGGTAGGATTAGGGTAAAGCATAGGATTCTGGGTAAAGCACCACAGGAGGAAGGATATATGGGAGTGGAATGATGTACAGCTGTATTTACAGTTTGTTGTGTAAGCCCTTTTGCTGTTGAGTCTTTACAGTAAGAGGGGGAACACAAACTGTCTATTACTTTAATTTTACTTAAACATAGCATAGCCTGATTTTAATTTTTAAGAATGGACAAAATAATGATACAAAACCAGCAACTCAGTCCTATATTTTGAAGTTGTTCTGAAGTTATAAGATCATACCGCTAACAGCCATGGATGAATTAGGCTACTGTAAGATATAAAAAAAACCCAAGGTGTCAAAAGATGTACTGCAAAGACACATAAACAACTAAAAAAAGACACAAATTACATCCCAGAGACAAAAAAGAACAAAAAGATGCATAACGACGCAAGAGATGCAAAACCACCACAAACCTGTGTGTCTTGTTCCTCTAGTAGAGGTGGTGGGTCCCTTTGCATCTGTGCCCAGGGGCCCATTGTCTATGTTTTCAGCTTTGACATAATGTAGAATAAATCATGTCCATAAATCAAGGTGCAGATCCCAGTACCTTTAACACCATGAAACCAAGCAACAAAAAAATCACATCTTCTTTGACCAAGTTATTACTCTTTACTGTGCTATACTGTTTGAGGAAATTTATCAATAATATATATTTTTTGATGTGCTTAGGGTTTGGTGTCTCAAACCTGCTCAGCAAATAGGCCGACAAAGTACAAACTCAATCCAGTTTTGATAAACAAACATGTTTTACTGCCTCTGAAATAGGATTATTTCATAACTCACAACAGTTGACTTCCCTTGTAAAAACCTCCGTCAGTGGGTCTATTCACTCTCTCCAGTTACTCAGGTATAATCAGATTCAGTGCGTCAACAAAGAGGAGCAATGGTCACCACAAGCTGGAACCAAGCAACAGGGGCATTATGGACATTGGTTTTTAAATTTAACCCATTAAAACCTGGGTCAATTGGTTTGATTTTTTTTCCAAAAACATAGTGAGAGACCAGTAAGCAACTTAATAAGCCATGGCACAAAAGTTAGCAAGAAATTAGTCAAAACATTACAAGAAAATAACTTGAAAATAAATACAAAATAAAAACAAACAAACAAACAAGAAAATAACCCAAAAACTGTTGTAAATTATTCTCAAAAATATGTATATTTTTTTCTGCAGCATAACTTTAAATACAAAATTATCATAATTATAAATATGTTTTTTTTGGACATTCCTCCCTAGTTAAAAAAAAAAAATATATATATATATATATATATATATATATATATGTAGTGAGTAGTTGTTAGGTTTGAGATCACTGTCTGTCCTCTTACAGGATCCAGTCCCCATACACCTTGTTTTTCAATAATCATTTAAATATTTAACATACACAGGTCACATTATTTGATTTGGTTGCCTTAAAAAAAAAAGAGTTGCAAATTGTTAAAACAACAAATAGCTGGTTTTAAACAGGTCAATTTATTATCTTTAATTTTGAATTAAGAAGGGTGGGACAGGGTGGTTAGGCCACAGGTGGAATGTTAAGTACTTAAGTACAAATTTAAGGTACTTGTACTTTATTTGTGTTGACTAATTTATTTTCTTCCACCTTGTACTTTTTACTCCACTTACATTTATCTGACCATTTTAACTTGTTATATAGTAAATCATAAAACAGTTTATACAGGTACAGTTAAAAAGATTATTTGCTTAATCAAAAAGCCAACTGACAAAAATGTAATTGTCATCTATTTTTGATAAACAAAAGTATGCCATTTTCTTTATTCTTGTAATGTGTTTTTGTTTGATTGTTTGTTTTTTGTAGGTTTTATGTTGTTTTTTTTTGTTTGTTTTTTTTGTTTTTTTAGATTTTTCTGCAGAGGGTACTTTTACTTTTAATACTTTAATACTTTTAATACTTTAATACATTTACTTCATACATTTTCAATGCAGGACTTTTACTTACAACAGATTATTTCCACAGTACGGTATAAGTACTTTTACCTAAATAAAGGAACTGCATACTTCTAACACCACTGTGATCGGCTAATATTGATTAGTCGCAGCCTTTTTTTTTTTTTTTTTTTTGGATGATTAGTCGCAGCCATGCGGTCCGCGTAAACTCCTCACGTGGCTGACGCAGTGATATAAGATAGTCCGGCTGCAGCTCGCGTGGTCGGCGGATAATGTGACTTTTCTAGCTACACACTTTGTAAGTACTTGTATGTCGCCTTTTTGAGCCATATATATAATTAAAAACGTTCCGGATCTATATTGTGCCACATAAAGTTATCATACTAAAACATCATGTAAGGAAATAACTTGTATTGAAGTAGTCGGTCTCACCTGTGTGTAGTTTATTTTAGACGGACGTACGGTAATCCTTCCCTCGCTCGACTATCCTGTCACGTTTGTGTCGCGCGCTGCCTCACTGAACTTAACTACACATACTCACACGTGTAGACACGCAAACACACATGCATACTCTGTCAGACACAAGATGCATTCACGAACAACCCCCTCTCTGGCAGGCAGGGGGGTTTAAGAAGGGTTAAAAAGATCTGGTTACAGCCAGTTCTCGCCCCGTATCCGTCTGCAGACCCTCCACCCCCTGCTTAACTGTGGGGAGCAGAGCTGTTAAGAAAATTTCTGCCTCCAGGGCTGGTGTGAGAGACTGTTTGGCCACTGTCAACTGTCCAAATCACCACAGCCTCCCCACACACACCTAGATATTCAACCACTGTCTAACTGATTGCTGAAATTACAGTAACCTCTCCTCTGTGACAATCTCCTTGTATAAATTCTCATTTCACATTTTTCTTTGTTTCATCCTTACCCATAGACTGATTTAGAAATAAGAAATGACTGTGAATCTTGCTGTATAACCCTTTATAAATTGGCATAATTTCTTTCAAAAACATAAAATAACAAAAGAAGGAATGACCCAAAACTTTGCAAGAAATTAGTAAAAACAGGTACTGGGTAAAAGAGAATTACCTGAAAAACAGCAAAAAAGTAAAGAAAAAAAGATATACAAAAAGATGACCCTGAAAAGTAATTATAATTTTGTGACATAATTATGAACATATAATAACAATAACTATGAAAGTTGTTTTATGGACATTTTTTCCCTAATTTATTTATTCATTTATCTAAATAAACTAATTTCTTGCAACTTACAGGACATTTCTTGCCAAGTTTTTCACTGCCTGTTGAAGAAAATTACCTGAAAATGAAAAAAAAAACCAACCAATAAAACAAAACAATCAAACACAAACAAATAAAAGGATAAAGGAAAAAATCAGACAAGGCAAATAAGACTTGGAAAATGTGCTTGAATGTATACAAAGTCTCTAAAATAATTTTAAATATGTAAGCAACATAATTATAATTATAATAATTATAGGCTATGCATAATTTTCTTAACTTTTTTTTTTCTAAATCCAGTCATTTCTTGCAATTTCTGGAACATTTCTAGCTCAAAAATATAGATTGATAAATGGCACTGTTGGTAAGATGAAAAATATGCAGTGTTGATTCTGTGTTGAACTTTCCCTTGAATTTAAAGCCACAGTTGCTCCTTGTTTTGACTGAAAATTCAGCTGTAACCATTTGATTAGAGTGTTCCTGTTTATTTGTCTCTATGTCTCAGACTTTGACCTTCTGGATAATGATAGGTTGATATACAAGTTTAGCTTGACATACTGATATGTTGAGTAGAAGAGACACATTTCATAAGAGCGTGAAACCTTTTAATTTTGCACATATGGGAAAATGTCTCCAATGTGTTGTATATTGTCACCTGATACAGGAACGTTTCACAGTTCAGTCACTGCAAATTCCCAGTTTCAGTCAAACTGAAGTGGTGCGAACCATGCCACACACATCATTACCACCATTTTCTTTATTTAGATAGTATAAGTAGAACTAGTGGGAGGGAATTATGCAGCCGTTTAGCTACAGAACAGAGTTTCACATTTCGGGAAGTGATTTGGTGAGTGTAAAAATGAATATATATTTGTAGACTTTTGCATTGTATCCTGAATGTGATGGATGCAGTCATGTTTACAGTCTGTTGGCATGCTTTGCTGCTGCCAATGGTTTAAACAACAGTGCATGCCAGCTATGGTGTTAATGAAACCCGTGAAACTGTTTGCAGATTTTGACCCAAAATGGTGGAGGGTTTGATGATGTTTCTTCTCTCTGGGATGCTGATGTGTGGTCTGCTGCTCCACACGCTGTCCCAACATGAAGCGGATGTCGATAAAACCAGCAAGAGGCCCAATTTTATCATCATACTAGCAGACGATATAGGCTGGGGTGACCTGGATGCTAACTGGCCTGACGAGAGGGCAAACAACACGCCTTACCTCAGCATGATGGCTGCGCAAGGACAAAGGTAGATAGTTATTGAGTTAGATAGTTGATGTAATATATAGCACCAAATTCTTAAAGTCATGCCATCGCAGTCTGAAATATCCATAAATACCTAATGCTTTTTATATTATAGTCTCTAGCCAGAAAAGGTTATATTTGGTCACCTGAGCATCTCACATGCACTCCCAGTTCTCAACAATTGTAATTTCTCCTTTCAAATGTCATATTTCCAGATTGACAGACTTTCATTCTCCTGCTTCAACCTGTTCTCCGTCCCGTGCTGCCATCCTGACAGGACGCTATGGATTGAGAAACGGGGTGACTCATAACTTTGCCATAGGCTCTGTGGCCGGTCTGCCATTATCTGAAGTCACCTTGCCCCAGCTCTTACAGGAGGCGGGATATTACACCGCCATGATTGGGAAATGGCATCTTGGCCACAATGGACCGTACGGTCCAACTAACAGAGGTAAGCGTGAGCTCCACATTTATACTCCAAAACACCTGGGAACCAAGCTGAACACGACAGAAAGGAATTTCCCAAGAAGTGTGTGAATTCTGGTTAAACTCATCCATCAACTTTTCAGCCTACAACATTGAGTTTGCTCTGAAGTAACACCCCACCTGGCCTCAATTTGGAATCAATAAGTTGGTTTTGGGCTGTTAGCTACGTAAAAATATAGCGGCGTAATGCCAAGTTGGAAAAAGTGTACAGTGTAACGTACAAGCATTTATTTATGGGTTAAAAGGTTTCAAATAATACATAATACAATTGCAACAGTAATTGTGTGCGCCACATAAAACAATAGTTTCTGTTGTGCTTTCCTCTTGTTTTTCCAGTTCTGTGGTATGTCGTCAGCTGTTGTTTTTAGGTCGTTCTAGCTTCTTCGAGGGTGTAAGTGAGTCCTCGCTGCAGGAAAAGGACTTCTCAGGACATGTCTCGCTGCAGCTGCAACTTGCTGTTGACTTTTAGCCTACAGCAGACTCAACAACACACCCCCCTACCTCCTGCCCGTCAGCACCCCCCTCACCCCTCTACTTATTACTTTCTGTGGTGGAAGTCTTGCCTCCTCCACCTCACCTCAGATAACCCCAGCCTGTGTGACACAATATATTTGTAAACTTGTGCAAAAGTCATCCACCTTTCCAATCGCTCAAAGTGCTTTAACGTTGCGTCACATGCACCCATTGAAGAGAAGAATAAAAAACAAAAGTCAAAAAGTGGATGATGATCCCATGGCTATTTAATATAATTATCACCAAGGTGATGTTTCAAACTACATGCTCTTCATCAGAAGAGCATCACCTCAGTGATAAATATATTAAATATTAATGGGGGCAAAATCTAGTTTGCAGACTTTGTTTTTTCTTCTCTTGTATCATCCCTTGTCCAACACTTAGGCGTTTTGTCTTCCGGAGGTGCGTGCTTTGGGGAAGTTTTTGTTCAACATGCACCCATTTATGTACACGTTCTGACACTGTTGGCCAAGGCTACTGTACAAGGTGTCACCTGCTCTCAAGCAATCACACACCAATAGAGCAGCCATCAGGAACAATTTCGGGTTTTCAGTATCATGCCTAAGGATACTTCGACATGGCGATAGGCTTGGGTGGTATCATGGTATTACAGTAGACCAGGATGTTTAGAAATAATGATGGAATGATAACAGGGATAATAGGACTGTAAACAGCCGGCCAGCCACAGACACTGCAGGGAAAAACAGCATATTTTTACATCTAACTCTGTGAATTACGGGTTAATTTTACGGGGCGAGCTAATTTTACGAGCTAATGAGATATATTACGAGACACATCTTCTAAACAGTCTTAATAAATTAAATTACATTTTTTGGTGTTTTTTATTTTATGTAATTTTTCAAGTAATGTCGAGTAATTTTTCAGGTCACTGTTTTTTCGCCTTGTTTGAAGGAGCTATGCAACATCTGGTTGTGATTTCTATCCCACAGGATGGCAAAAAGTTGTTTTTTAAAAAAACTATTTTATTTTGGTTTTCCTCAAAATATATAAACAACATAGTCACAAATTGACAGTATAAAAACACCAATTCACATTACAAACGAATCAAAAATAAATGAACAGACAATAATAAATTAGCACTTACAATTCACATACAAATGTAACTAATAGAATAAAGTAAAATATTTTAACTTTGAATGACAATGGGGTTTACTCTTACCATTGCCAGTATTCTCTGCTGGCTTCACTATTTTTCATCCTGCTCTCGTCCACTACAAAGATATCCAATCATGTGATTGCAGCATTAGTGCCTTGAAACTGATGTCATTTAGATCATACCGTTGTTGGGAGACACAGAGTTCCTTTATGGTAAGATCATTTAGAGACCGTACATAAACACAGCATCAAATGTAATTTCACAGTTGTGTTTAGTCAGACTTCTCTTTCAAGGGTCAAAAAGGAGCTTTCACACTCAATTTCTTACTCACATTAGTAAAACATTCTATATTATTGGTTGAGAAATATTTTGTCTTGTTAACGGTGTACTAATGTATGTTTTTATATGAGTGTCAGTTTATAGCCCAGTCCAAACATTATGCAGCTTTGTCTGTTAGGTACGTGTATTTATGTCAACAAAAACACTGTGTTTTTGAATACTGGCACCATGTCTTTTATCTCTTGGGCAGGTTTTGACTACTACCTAGGAATTCCTTACAGTAATGACATGGGCTGTACTGACATACCTGGGTATGATTTGCCTTTGTGCCTTCCCTGTGACTCATCTGGGCCTCAAGTATTCAGGTGTGGCTCTGTGCTTCTAATTAAACACTTTAGACACATGAAAGTTGTTATACTGGAAATGCCAATTCTAATTCTAAAACTGTGATCACTTGACAATGTTAGTCACACCAACAAAACACATACCATTCATAATGCTCTATTTCTCACATGGTCTAGATTGAAGAGGAGTGTACATGGAGGATGTTATTCCAAAGTGGGCCTTCCTCTGATTGAAAACAGCAGCATTGTGGAGCAGCCGCTTGACCTGTGGACGCTAACAGAGCGATACAAGTCTGCTGCAACCAGGATTATACGTGATGCAAGGTACAATACAGCTGCAAACAAACACAAATCAATAAGACGTTTATATCGGGCTGCTGATAAGTGGAACAAACCATTTATTTGAATTTGACACAGTTGTCTTTATGACAAATCACCCTCATCTGTTTCCTCCACTAGTCAATCAGGTTATTAAAATTAGAGATGTCCCAATCAGATTGAAAGTATTGGTATCAGGCCTGATCAATGCATTTTTGAATTCATCACGATGGGTTATTCAAGCATATACACTGGATTGATTTGAATAACTTTAAAGTACTTGAAGTGTGCATTGTGCAGTTGCATTATCCAGGTAACTACACTCCGATCGGGATCAGGGGCAAAAAAAACTTGACTGAGGCATTCCGACATAAAATGGCTAGAAGTCAAATTAAAGTCTAACTTGCGACATACTGT
Source organism: Plectropomus leopardus (assembly GCF_008729295.1). Classification (NCBI taxonomy): domain Eukaryota; kingdom Metazoa; phylum Chordata; class Actinopteri; order Perciformes; family Serranidae; genus Plectropomus; species Plectropomus leopardus. The sequence continues at coordinate 18,558,751 of NC_056481.1, read as the reverse complement.
ATTATAGTTTCTACATACTCATGTATATAATACTAATATAAATAAAAAGGTTGCACTGATTCAGTTTCTTCACATGCTAATAAAAACAACACGCTAAATGCAATCATAATAGAGAACCATATGACCTACAAGCCTGCGTGTTTAAACTTGCGTGCTTTCTGTTTCCTGTATTAGATGTTTACAGGCTGCTGCAGTGCAAATACGCTGTGAATGACCACCGAGCTTTAGGGTGTGAGCTCAGCTTTTATCGAACCTTATAATGCAGCCTGTGTGTTTGAGCCAAACAGGCCTTTCAGCCATAGAACGAGAGCTTCTGTTTTTGTGTCAGTGTGTTGTCCACTGACTCAGCAGCTGGTGAAAGCGACTGTGCGTCTGCTTTTCTCTATGACTGTGTGAGAGACAGCTGAGGAAGTGAGGCATGTTTTTCAAAAGAGGAATGAAACAGCCAGTACATATCTTATGTCACATGGAACACTGATAATCTGATCATGACAGGATCAAAACAACTTTATTTTGAAGGCTATGATAAAACAAGTAAAAGTCAATGTCATTATCACCTAAGATCAAGTCTAAGGAGTCATAGTTCATAGGTGTAGACTTCACAGGAAATATGTCCCACTCAGTACATAGAACGTGTATTTGTTGCCCTCCTCAATAAAAACATGAAAGTGAGTCCACTGTCAGTGGACAGACCTCAGCAATGTTTCATCATTTTATATTATGTTTGGGAGGTGGGAAGATCAGGTAGCAGCAGTTGCAACATACGTATACACCTGTAGTTCATTGCCATCCAAAGGCATACACAGACTGTGCTGCATTCTACAAATACATCACTCAAATGTATGGCCTTTATGGGTTTTTATGGTTTTTGGGAAGATAGTTTAGTTTAAGTAAAGAGTGGAGCTTGGGGAGATGAGTTACCTGACCTAACCCTGGATCAGATTATGTGGGTAACCTACCAATAGACTGTAATGTAATATAACACAACAGCCCTTCATTACATACTGCTTTTGTGAGGCTTGATGTGTGTGTGTGTGTGTGTGTGTGTGTGTGTGTGTGTGTGTGTGTGCGTGTGCGTGCGCGCGTGCGTGCGTGTCAGACAGGAGGAGGGCGGTGGACCCTGCTGATTGCAGCTGTCTGTGAAAGGAAACATGTGCTCATGCTATAGTGCAGGGTCATGTGAACTAGTGCAGCAGTTATGAGTCACGTGCTGTTAAGACAGGATAGAGTTCAGATTTACATTAAGTAAAGTGACTTATGTCCCAGGCATGTTTGGGAAGTTAGAAAGTCCACATTCCTACGAAGGAAATTTAAAAAGCCAACATGGACGTCTAAATAAAAACATGCTTCATTCATTATGCACATTCACATTGTATGACTACCACACAGAATATAGTTTCCATGATTATATCCACAAAATTTGCTTAAGTCCATTTTCAGCAGTGTATTACTTAAAATCCATAAAAATACAGCAAAACATCACTCTGCTTAAAGGGATAGTTATCCCCAAAATCAAAAGTACATATTTTTCCTCTTACCTGTGGTGCTATTTACTAGTCTAGATATTTTTGGTGTGACTCACTGAGTGTTTGAAATATAAGTTGTAGAGATGTCCACCTTCTCTTGAATATTATGAAACTGGATAGCACTTGCCTTGCGATGCTCAAAGTGGCAGGAAAATATTTTTTTTTAAAAAACAACAGCGATGTCTCTTTCCAGACATCTTTACGGCTGATATCTCCAACACTCTGTAACTCTTGATAAAAAGCACCACAACAGGTAAGAGGAAAAAATGTCTAAGTTGGAATTTAGGGTTCGATTTTAATAAAGCATACGTCACCAGAAGTTGTGTGTGTCATCATAGTAATTTTGCCTGCAGGGAGAGAGGACGGCCATATCTCCTCTACATGGCGTTGGCTCACATGCACGTTCCCCTGGCCCCTCCGCTCTCTCCAGGTGCTTCCGCTGCAGCCACTCGTCGCCCTGATGACGACACAGTGTACAGTGCCAGCCTGCGAGAGATGGACAGCCTGGTGGGGGCAGTAAAGAACGCCTCGGATGACACAGACAAAGATAATACTCTCATCTGGTTCACTGGTTTGTCAGCTATTTGTCTGCTCTTCCAAAATACCAGCTTAATTGTTGTTCTCAAAATGCCTAAATCAATCTTATGTGTTCACTGATCAGGTGACAACGGTCCTTGGGAACAGAAGTGCCAGTACGCAGGAAGTGCAGGGCCTTTCATGGGAAAGTGGCAGACCAGCCGAGGTATATGAGGGGGAGTTGATGTGTTTACTTACGTGGAGGCAACTGTAACTACTGTTCATTTTATTGCTGTGAATCCTCATATTCCTTAGTTCATTTTTTTGACTGTTAGGTGGAGGCTCAGCTAAGCGGACCACATGGGAGGCAGGTCACCGGGTGCCAACAGTGGCTTATTGGCCCGGGAGGATCCCTGCAAACACCACCAGCTCTGCCCTGCTCAGGTATTCCCCATTTACCAATATTCAGAGACTACTTTAAATGCCTCCTACTTTATAGCATCATTCCCACTGCACAAAAACAAGCGCTAACAACTGGCTTTTTAATGCAATGAGAATACATACAATCGCCATTCACACACTCTGCAGTAGGCACGGGTATTTATCGCCTCCAGCTCCGATCAGCATTGATAGACACAAAACACCAAGGGGAATACGCTAATTTCCGCTCCTTAACCAGCGAAATGAAATGACTCACCGCCACTAATTACTGGTCGTCTCCTCCAAAGCAACACAGAACATTATTCCAGGTTAGTCTGCATTGAGTTTAAAAGAGAGACTAAATAAGTAAGAGATATGAAAAAAGACGAATTCACTGAAAAGTTTTCAAGGACCTTTACTTGTTGTCCTGCCTGTCCGTGATGTCACACGCACACTTAACCACTGTTGAATGAATTGCCATTGAATTCTGTACAGATATTCTTGGTGTCCAGAGGATGAACCCTGATAAGCTTTATTGTTTCTGTGTCCTCTCATTTCGGGACATCATCAGGTCAAAATGTTCAAATTTAAAATTGAAAGCATAATGCAAAACTGTCCTCCTCTCTTTCTGACCTTTTGCAGTGGAATGGACATCTTCTCAACCCTGCTGTCCCTGGCAGGAGTTACTCCCCCCTCAGACAGACGTTACGATGGCATTGACGCCACAAAAATCCTCCTGCATGGTGAACACATCGGTCATGAGGTACTAGTTTTTGTTTTAAATATTTTTGTGGTTTATATTCAAGCAGTAAGCACCTTGAGGCTGTGTTTTCCAGTTATTTTAGCAGCTAAGAGGGGGTCGTTGGGCATGACGTGGAGCAGACTAACCAAGCTACACTGTAGGAAAAATAATGATGCTAGCAAATGACATCATAGCTAGAGGAAGGGAGGGAGATAAAAGAACCGGGCGTTAGCAACGACAGGCTTCCCGTTATTTTTCCAACAAAGCGATAACAACTTTTTTTTACTGCATCTTCGTTTTGTTTTTTGTGGATTCCTTCAATGATAATGTTGCTTACTTCCAACCTTTTCTGACGTGGTGGATGATAAATGATTCAGGCTTCAGTTGGCAGTTTACCCTCTTTAATTCTGCATCCCACATGACAATAGGTGAATAATTGGCGCAGTAATACTGAAATTTCAATGTGGTCACAGCTGCGTGTTAATTTTACGACTCTAAGTGAAGCTTAGCCAATCACAATCACGGATGGGAACTATTATTATTCATTTATTTATTTAAATTATTATTGTCCTATTTAGCTATTCAATTATTTCTGGAATGGGCTGATGATAGTTTTGCTGTTTTTTTGTCTATGTTGACCTACAGTAAGGCCTACTACAGTTACTGTAACATTACATGTTGTCTGTGAAATTACAGAATAGAGAAAGTTGCAAAAGATGAACTATGTTTATGACTCTAATATTGTTTGATGGGTGTATTGGTGAGAAGTTTGTTTAAATTTTAGTTTTCTTTAGGACCACCGTTAGAAATAGCAGGAATCACTTACAGAAGTGGAAAAATTTGTTGGTACTCTTATAGCTCATTGAAACAATGTTTCATTCTTCCTGAAAACTGATCGAGTTAAAAGCAAATGCGTCATGTATACCTGTGTTCCTTTGGTATGTCATAGAGTAAAGTATGTAGGTAAAAGTCTATTTTCATTAAGTATGGAATTACCAATAATGGATGCCAATAACTTTTGTCAGTGTCAAGTTATTTCAGAGAAAATTGTGGGTTCTTCTATTTTCATGGTAGGGTACCAACAAATTTGTCCACGTCTGTATATGCCGATGAATTGTGTGTGTTATGTTTTTCAATAAAAGAGGAAAAAAAGAAAACAAAAGATGGGAAACATCAGTTTTATAAAAATATTCTTCCTCTATTGGGTCTTAATGCAGACATTATCTCATCTGGTCTTTTTTTTTTAGTTTCTCTTCCACCCTAACAGTGGTGCTGCAGGGAAGTTTGGTGACCTGCAGACAGTTCGAACACAGAAACACAAAGCTTTCTACATCACAGGTAAGGGTCATACACAGGTCATGTTTGTCCACAGTGCAAAAAATCAGTCATATGTATTATATATGTATGCATGTTACTACTCTACTACTATTGGAACAGTTGATCAGCAGAATAACAAAAACTTTTGTCTTTAACAGTGATGACTTGTTGAATGATGTCTGTGCTACTTGTTACGTAATGCCCTGCCACCATGGTAGATGATACGCACAACATTATGTCAACATGGTGGTACCGGTCTAATGTCCTGTCTTTATTCTCAGAGCATAAATGAAAAGGCTACATTTAAGTCGCACAGTGATTTGTACTGTATATAGGTACTGCAATTCTGCCTGTTTTTACACAACTTTCATTATATTTTTTATGCTTTATTTTTTATTGTTTTTTGTTAAGAACATAAAAAAACAACACAAGGGACAACAGACAGGGTCGTCAAAGGTTGCATAGGTTACATTTCAGTATCAAGGACTGTGCATCCTTTAAGTCCACAGTTGTCCTTTAACATCCTACAAGGTCCTTGTGATCCATGACCCTGATTCATGAAGAGCCAGGGAATTTTTTTTCCTCTTTCTTTCTTTCCTTTTCCTTTCTTGAGGAGTCTTCCACTCATTAATAAGCCAAATCCATTCTGCTTATCATAAAATACAGTTCTCCAAACAAGATAAACATAAAATGAACTTTAAATTCAAAGAGGATTTCCACTTTTTCCATTATTTTGCACATTTTTCAGTGGCCTGTCTTAGAGAAAAAGTTAGTTGTTCCATAACATAAATTTCCATAACTATTTCTATCCATTCAGCCCTTTGTTCGAGACTCTTTACTCAGCCTGGTTATTACTTTTTTGCTACCTGCTAACATATCTGTCTTGCTTTATCAATCCAGTTGGCACATTTCCTGAATGAATAACATTAAAATTACAATCAAGTTCTAACCGGGTTATTGATCGATTTCTGTAACTGTGTTCATCCAGTAAGAAGATATTTTAAGACACCCAACGCCTATCATGCATACCTTTGCAGGTGCTGCTGAGGCGTGTGGTGGTTCAACAGGAAGACAACAACTCCATGACCCACCTCTGATATTTGATCTGGAGCGTGACAAGGCTGAGGAAACACCCTTGGAAGTCGAGACACCTGAATACCAGGCGGTAGCTGAGAAGATTGCCCGGGGGAGGGAGGAGTTATTATGGGACATTGCCACCGACAAGTCAGTGTCTTCAGCAGACTACAGCACAGATGTATCAGCAGTGCCCTGCTGTGACCCCAGACAGGCTGTTTGCCGCTGCCACACGCTGAGCTGAGGGGTGGGAAAATCACACACACACAAACATGCTCACAACAGGCTGAAAGTGAAGCAAACAGATGTGGAGACAAATATCTCTTTTAAGATGTCCTCAGCTGTTTGTAGAATGTGTTTTGCATGATTCAATTGAATGAATGGATGATACACTGCCCTGGTGGCTTGATTGGTGATTTTGGAGGCTGTTTTTGGTTAAACAAAAAGGATTTCACTCTTTAACAAAAAGGTCTGTCTCTGTAGGGATCCATCACATAATGTTGTCAAACACTTATAATCACACTCACAATAATTTAAAATATCATCACAATTTGAGCCCATCATTGGTAAAAACTATGGCAATAGTAAATTGATAGTGCATAATTGCCCCCAGAATTGTTGTTCCTATAAGCACTTGACATACAGTATTATAGGTCAATGGGCCACTGGGCACAGACAAAGTAAAAAGCCCCCACCCCTCTTGGTTGTGGTCATTTGTTTCATACTTTGTTTCTTGTGTTGCTTTGTGGTCTTTTTTAATGTCTTTTTGCTTATTGTTTTTTGTCTCCTTGTAATATTTTAATGGTGGTTTTGCCTTTCTCTATAGTAGTTTTAATTCCTTTTATTGTTTTTGTTTTTGATCTTTCTTTGTAGTCTTGTACAGTTGTCTCTGTAGGATTTTTGTTTTTGAGGCCTTTTTGGCGTACTTTTGTGTTTTTGTGTGTGTGTGTTTATATCTCTTTGTAGTTTTTTGCATCTCATTGTAGACATTGTGCATCCCTTTGTAGCTGTTTGCGTCTCTTTGGGAATCTTTGGCCTCTCTTTGAAGCCGTTTTGTGTCTTGTAGTCACTTTGCGTTTCTTTGTAGTAGTTAGATTAATTTTCCAACAAGAAATTCTACACTTCAGATAGCCGCTCTGGTCTAGGGGCCCATTTCCCATAGGCCCATTTAATAACCCATTCTTGCCCGTTAGTCATTTAGACACAAAAACATTATAAAACGGGGAAAAAAACCTACCATTTAATACAGGATTTCAACATAGGTAAATAAATTAACTATTTAAAAAAAAAAAAAAAAAAAAAAAAAAACTTCACCATGCAGAGATTGAATCATTTCTCAGCTTTAATGAGTCTCTGGTGTCCAGTATTGAACAGCTCAATGCATCGTAAGGGTGTCCTAACAGCGCCACCTTTTGGCAAATCAAATGGTATTACCATGTTACTTATTACAACAGTACTATATATAAATGTTATATATACATTATACACACAGTAAAAATCCTCAATATATATTTACGCATGGTAAGTCTATGCGTTGATGTGTAATACTTAAAACATTTTATTTTGCAAAAGAATATTTAATACATCAAAGTAAAAATGACTATGACTTTGCATGTTAACATACTGTATTCAGCATCACATAGTAAATAAAAAGGTCGTCAGGATATCACTGAAATTCAATGATCTGTAACTTTGTCATGTACAGCTTCACCAACGAGCTTTTCACAGTTAGCTGTTGACTGCTCTGCCACTGAGCTGACTCCTCCACATGTCTTATCAGGTTACGTTTGTGACTTCCACAGGTGTTTAGTCTCATCTATCGCTACCATAATTAGTATGACAGCTGCATCTGCAAGTCACATAATACTTACTGCATGTATCATGATTTAAATAGTGTATCACACTTACAACATCTTTTTCTTCTTGAGTGAACCACTGCTCCTTTTTACTGAGGTGTGACACCTTTAATGCCCGTTGATAAGCTCCCAGATTCCTGACCAAAATGCCCTTATGATAGATTTTTCCCAGACTTGCAAGTGACAGAAAACAAAACATGATGTTAAAAGAGTTGACTTATTTCATATGATATTTATATTATTGTCTGATTGCACTTGGCTCATATAGAAGCTGCTAAAATTACCTTTCAGGTGAACTCTCTTAAGAGCATTTTTGTGAATCTGGCCTCTGGTTATTCTATCTCTAACACCTTGGTACATTCAAGTCTGCTCACTGATACTCTGCGGGATCAATCACATGTTCATTGGATTGCTACCATGATAATATCGTGCAACGATAATGTCACTGTGTTGTCAGGGTTTCATTTTTTTAAAAAAGTTTAACACTGTTGTTAATGGCATAGTATGGGAGTTAAAGTCCCCCTCCAGACACGATTTAAAGTATGTAAAAATACTCTACTATGATTAATATTTTGTTTGACATAGTTTTCCAACAAAAAAAAGTAAAAAAATAAACTCAAAAAAGGGTCTAGAAGCACATCTACTCTTTCTCTTATCTGTATGAACAAGCGAATGTTCAACCTGAAAACGTTGTGCCGTGTTGACCATTTTTTCTCGTGTGCGTTGGCCTTTGAGGTACATTTTCTCCTATTTGGTGTTTGTAAGAGGTGTTATTTACTCAGCAGCAATGTGTATATAAACCTGACATATTGAAAAGGCAGTGCATTTGATCAGCTCAACATACACAACAGGATGTTCCTAAAACCACTGTTTCCGTACATAAACTTTTTACTATTTTTTGTAAGGGCTGAATGTGTCCCAGATATCTGCAAGCATGTGGTATTGGAATAATTTTGGTTTCTGTTTGCAATCTTGGTAGTACAGAGAACCCCAGGAAATGAGTCCCAAAACCTGGAAATCAGTTAGCATTTCAGCACTCATGGTTCCCTTGTCTTGAAGTCAATGGGTTTTTTGAAAGTTGTTGGTTAGAAGCCTTAAATAAGAACTGTGGCTAACACAAGCTTAAAGAGACTTTTATGTTTTGTTCTACAACATAAAATCTGTCTGCGAATAGACCATTCTTGAGCTTTGAAGCTTTTATGTGTCTTAAAAAGGCAGCTGCTAACAAGGGGCTAAATGAGACTAGAGAACAGCATCAAATTGGGCCATGCCAAAAAATAGCTTGTTGTGGTAGCAATGTTGTCATGTGATTGTAGAATAGTTTCTTCATAGCCTATCATTAGTGTTTTAATTCAAAAATCCTGAAAGTGGTGTTCATTTGTGAATATTATCTTGCTGAACAAAATGTGTAAGTATCATAAACGTTTGATTACTAAATAGGTTATTTTCTGCAGTGATCCACAATCCAATGGAAAAATCTCATAAGCTTTTTGACGAGGAAACCAAAGCTAACTTCCATGCCGGCCAACAGAAAAAACGTCATCCCTGGGTCACTCTTTTTAACAATCACATTTGAGCGGCTTTGGTGGCCTGCAGTTAAACAGACCATAAAGAGAGCAAAAGTGGCGCAACACATCGGCAGAAACGTTATCTTGGAACTCATATTCTATCATCTGACAATTTAGCTTGGTATTAGCTTTTTTTTTTTTTTTAAATTTGCTTGCATTCATATGCAGATATCTGTTGATAGAGATTAACCAAAATGTTGTCTTGATGTGTCTCAAGTTGGTAATTGAACATGGTTGGATTGGTTGGTCTATGCATGAGGAGTGAGACTGGTTAGGGTTAGAGTAAGAATATCAGGAATAGCCAGTCAGAAGCAGAGTAAGGTGGAGTGGGGTGAGTCATGCCTTTGCCATCCAAGGAAAAAAAGCTTGTACACCTGATCTCCCCAAATTTTTCACTATTAGAAGTTGGCTTAGAGAGCTTTGTATCAAAACTAGATTTCCTGTTTAAGGTTAGGAAAAAAATGTGGTTTTACTTGTTTTCAACTGAATACATTTCTGCCAGAAAAGGATTTCAGGAAGAAAGTCTTCTGCAGCCCGTTACAGCCCCCAGAGGCTTTAGATAGCAGATTCTGATATTGCTTTTTCTCCCTAATTGAGAAATTCGGAATCTGGCCTCCAGCCCGCCCTCCACCACAGCTCGTACTAGTTTAACCACTGAAAAGTGCGCATCAAGACGGCTAGAGGACCCAAACTCAGATGGGAACTTATCTCGCTTGCCTGGTGTACGTTTGAATCTCAGATTTCGGGAAAGGACGCAGACATCACCCCCTTCAGTAGAGGAATGTGAAAACACCGCTGTAGTGACAAACAGATACAAGTCAGTATGGTCAAAGTCAGACATTTTAGCGGATATAAACTGAGAGAAAACACGTTTTTGAGTGGAGGGAATTTTTAACACTGGGGCTCTTAGACAGTTTTGAATATGTCTAACATGTGAATATGTTTACATGATGAGTGGACCTTCCACTCTCTTTTTGTATTTTTTAAAACTTTTTTTAATATCTTTATTCCTTTCAAAAAGAGAGAGGGACGCAGAATACAGGAACACCAGGAAGTAACATTCTGGCAAGCTTTGACCCTAGGCCAGCAGGGGTACATGTGGGAGGCTGGGGGTGCAACAATGTCTCAACACAGGAATATTTTTGTCCACCTTCCCCGCTTGAAACAGTCTGATTGTGTGCAGGGATGATTGTTTTACGGGGAGGAGGGGGTTTGGTCAATTACTCTGGTTGCCAACTGGAGGGAATTCGTTCTCGTCATCCAGGCAGACCGGGCCCTCTGCGAACTCGTGCTCTGGGATGACTTCACCCTTCTGGGCTCCACCGTCCTCTGAGTATCCTGGAAAGAGAGGGGAGAAGAAAAAAAAATGTGGCCCCTTAATTACTTTTTTCTTTTAACATAAATTCTGGAAAGGATGTAATATTGTGTACTGCAGTTAGAGCTCAGATGTCGTCTCAGACTAGAGTTGTAAAATAGACTTCACAGGCGCGTTAGGTACTTTAGAGCAGTGGATCCCAACTGGTCCAGTCACAGGATCCAGATTTCTCCTTAGTCATTAGTTCAAGAACCACACATGAGATAAATAAAGTGTAAATGATGGCATTTTTAAAAGTATTGCCTTATACTTTCAACCCCTAAATTTACAATCCAAACTCATAGAACAATTAGTTATTGCTATTTCTAAACTATAAAAAGTACTAAAAGCATATTTTTCCTGCCCTGATACTTATTTACATCACACATGCCAGATATGAGCCATTTCAGGAATTTTTGATGAAACCATTTCTGAGATACAAACAAATTTGAAGGGACAGTTCACCCCAAATTCCAAAATACACATTTTTACTCTTACCTGGGGTGTTTTTTATGGATCTAGATTATTCTAATGTGAGCTTCTGAGTGTCACTTGTATCACTATCACATTATTATTAAGTATCCAGTTAAGAAGGCCAATGTTGAATCATGGACAGACTTTCATCAGTGCGTGATCAGGAATACTTTACCCATGAGAGTAGTGGAGGAGGGCGGGGTTGAAGGGAGTGCCACAGTCGCAGCGTATGATTGGCTGGCTGGTGGGGGAGACACATCCTCTGGATTCTCCTCCTCCTTCTCTTCCACCTGCTCCTCGCTGGAGTCAAACAGCCTACACCAACAGAGCAAATACAGACTTAACAACACTGAAACACCCAAGTCCTTGTGACAAAACAAGCAGAAACCAATATTACGTTTAAAGGGCATGGTCACACATCAGTATGAATATCACGAAAAAATTTGTGCCGAATGTGGCCAGAGCTGCATGTGACATGCACCAAAAGTTAGCTTGGTAGCTAATGTTATCTGGTTTGCTAATAAATACAGCAGAACATGATGTTATTGAAACATTTGTTCATGTCTGTCTCCTGACTCACTTCTAGCCAGGCAGCATCTCATGGGGCCAGCTGGTTATCAGCTGGTTAAACACAGTCACATTCAATGTCTCATCCAGACTACACTCCTTTGGTTGCAACTGTGACGTCACCAAAGTTGAACTCCAGGCGAAGTGAAAATATGAATTTGCTTTGCCACCATAAGCAAATGTTCGCTTATACGCTTGCACTGAATGGAAGTAAACAGGAGGCAAATATTCGCCAAAATTATTTTTGGTCATGTGTGACCGTACCCTAAAGCTGCAATCTGCAAGATTTTGACGCAAGAAAACATAGTCCTGGTATATTATTTACACGCAGACATGCACAATGCAGTGCACTAGGACACACACCTGTGTTTTTGGACCAGCATGCACTCGCCTCCATCCTGTGGATCCACGTTATAAATGTAGAGATACCCGTCTGAGGATGCCACCAGCAGGCGAGGGAGCTTCTGAATACTGACAAACAAAACACACACAAAGTGAATTAACCTATAAATTCATGAAATAGGTCTCTTAAAATATCCCTCCGTCTCTTGTCTCACTCTGCCTTACGTTGCCAGGGCGCAGATGTTCTTCAGGCCGAACATGTTGAGTCGCACGGTGGCGAAGGCTCTGTCCTGATGCATCATGTCAGACACCTGGGCGGGCAAGTAGGTGCTGGCCGCTGTGAACATTTTGCCAACATATGCTGACCATGTGGGAGACTCCTCGTCTTGACTGGTACGAAACAACATGGCTCATGGTTAAAGGTGCAAAGGTGAACATTTTAACATGATCAAATCTGGTCTGATTTCTCTCTATAAAACTGGATTTTCCATCATCAGCCACTTGGTTGAATTTCCTAGGTGAACTACTGGATTGCTTTACATCAGAAATACAGCAGAGGGTGCTGGTCATTCCATGTATGCATTGTCCTTTTCTGAACCATGCCAGGGTTAGAAGAGGACAATGTACTGGAAGCAGACTTAAAGAGAAATCCCTTGTTATTGTGAATCAGAAAAGGAAATACGCAAAATGAATGTAATATAATGTTCAAAAGGAAAGGAGTGTTTTTTTTTTTTTTTTTAAAAGTCAGGAAATAAGATGGTATTTTGATCTGAATGAAAGAGTAATACCACATCACAAGCTGGTTAGTTGTGTAACTAATTAGTTAATGTACAGAAAAGGAGCCAGTGAATTATTAAACAGACACTAACAAACTGTGTGTGTGTTTACCTGGGGCTGTGCTGCTCCAGTTTAAAGATATGGACTGTCTCAGTGTTGCTGGAAGCACACAGGAACTGGGCGTCTGCGCTGAAGGACAATGAACTGATGCTAACATATCTGACACACATAGGAGAGAAAAAGAAAAAAAAAAAGTCATGATTTTTGTTAAAAAACACACATGCACATAATTAATATTTTTTATTCAATTTGTTCATGTTGAATAGATAAATGTACTTTGTTGAACCTAAACTGGATATTCTGTGACAGCAGCAGTGTAAAATTAGTAAAATACAGTAGCACACACTCCACACTAAAAACAAAACAAACTCTGTAAGCAGAAGACGTGTCTTTAAAATATCTATAGAATACAAATTGTATATAAACTAATACCCTCTAAATATACTAAAATACAAATACATAAATATTATTGTCCAAATGTAGACTTTGGTCTATGTTTTTTGTTGTTTTTAGATTAAACCTGATCACTGCTCTATATGTGCGTGTGTGTGTGCGTGTGTGTGTGTGTGTGTGTCTGTGTGTGCGTGTATGAGAAGACAGCCTCTACAGTGTCTCTGAGTCTAATGTTTCCACGATTCAGCTGTTCACATTGCTGTTGTCTTAATCACTTTTACTCATTCGTTGACACAGTGCATTAGCAGCTATCATTGGCTCCTGAGCAGCAGCAGTTGTCTTACTCACCTGCACAGTAACTGTTAATAGTAACAGGAGGGTTGTTTAAACTGCTGACCTTCCTGTCACGAGTGTTTTGTTTAATCGCCACCGTGAATCATCTTGTCACAGTCCGCTTGTTATTACTTTTTGACTGAACCACATGAAAATATGAGCAAACCTCTTCATCCCTCGGCGGAATTCAAACAGTTTCTGTCCTTCAGGGACGCTGAAGACTCTGATAACGGTGCCCTGTAGAGGAGAAAGTTGTCACACAGGATGTTGGGAAATAAAACATATGAAGGGTTTAAAAAAAAAAAAAAAAAACTCCTCCCCTTATCTGAAGCACTGGCCAGTTTGGTGCCAGAGGCGTTGAAGGTAAGGGCCGCCAGGGCACTGTCGTGGGCTTGGATCAGCGTCAGAGTGCTCTAAAGGGGGCAAATACGTTTCTAATGACATCGGCAGCCGCTTGTCCCCGTGGGGTTTGCAAAAGACATGACAACAGTAGCAAATTTTCCTTTGCTGCTATGTTAGAGTTTAAAGTGGAAACGGATAACTTTTAACCCCCTGGTGTTTTCAAGTGGTATTATTGTTGGCGCTGCTGTCGCAAACAACCAGATCACTTTCCGTTTTTTTCTCAGTCTAGCAATGGGCCTTTTTTTCTTTTGCTGGGCTTACTAACACTGATACTCTAGTAACTGTAAAACCAACACCAGCAACTGGTGAAACCGATAAAAGGAGCGATCTTCTCCTGGTTTAGGTTGCACAATGATTGACGCACTTCCTTTGTGCCATAAATCAAGCCTTCATTTTAACCTCCTGGCAGAAAGCATTATAGGAAACCAATCTCAGCCCCATTGGTGTTATTATTTTATATCCATTAACTTAAGTTATCAACATTTACTTCACAATGATGAGCTAAAGCAAAAAACATGTCTATATCTACTTTCTTGTTGCCTCACCAGGTTGTTGGCATCGTAGACGGTGATTTCTCCATTGGTGGCGCTGCCCGGGTACGCCAGGTAGGAGTTACTGTGGTTGACTGAGAGAGCACAAAGACCTACAGGGGAGTACAGAAGATGATTAAGATAGTTTTTTTTCTATTTCTGCCCCACTCTTTTTTTTCAAGACATCTCCCATTGCTTTACAATGGAGGTTCATATGTGTTGTCTATCTAGGTATATTATTTTTCTAGAATAGTCCTGAAAACTTCCAAATCAAACAGGCGTTGCATACTTACACATTATTGAGTAACAATCAAAACATTTTTGCAAAAGCTTGGTTGAGTTATTTGAATATCTAGTTATAATACAAGGCTACACTGGTTCTGTGCACCTGGAAAAATAGCTTTAAAACAACACTACTTATTTTCTGAAAGAAGAAATAATGCATTCTTTATTTTTCAAATGTAAAGTTCATATGTAATGCACTTTTGCTAAATACAGTACAAAAAGTGGTTTCACTGTGACAGCTTCTCTTGTTCTGGTATGACCACAAGCTTCCGGTGGCTAATGCTCGCAAACTTGTGGCAAACTGACTTTGTTTGCTGGTTTTATGTCTCCTCTCTGGTTGTGCTGCTGTGATGACATTTAGAACAGTAACGATTAGCTGTTCAGTCAATTAATCAATTAGTTAAAGCTGAGCAAATGGTTTGATTTCTTTTGAAAACAGGGAAAAATGGCTCACAAATTGCAGAAAACCCATTTTTTTAATTTTCTAGATTTTTTTTGCTTATTTTTAGCTACTATTTGGGACATATCTTTTTAAGGAGCTTGTTGCCTTCCCCCTATGTTTTTGATAGAAATTTTTGCTATCTGCTTCAGGTTTTAAAGGGATAAAGTGAAGTAAGCTAATTCACAAGATTTTGGTCAGAGCTTAAAGGAAAATAATGCACTCACTTTTTTTGTCTATTTAGAGATGTATGTGAAACAGCCTGAGTGTACCTGTGGGATTGGTGGGTGTGTTGAGTAGGGTCTTGAGGAGTTTCATGTCTTTGATATTGTGGATGTAGATTGACTCCTCCAGGCACACCACCAGCCGCTGAAGTAACAGTGACACAGTGAGAAGTGACAGCGACCAGAACATAACAGGTACGGAGCAATCTATTTCCTGTCCTTACCTGTCTGTTGAGCCTGACAGAGAGGATGTTGTTGGAGTAGCTGTAGTTACAAATCTCGGTACCTTTCTTGAAGTGGTAGACGTTCATTCGTCGGGGCATGGACAGACTGACTACCACCACAAGACTGCTGGAGAACAGTCGCTCCACTATATACACGTCTGGACACTCTACTAGGAGGGGGACAAGAGACAGACCTTGGATACAGATACTGTGTACTTTTACTTAGAAGAGCAAAGTAAACTTGCATTGCCACTGACGTGAAGGTAAGTGCTAAATCTTGTGTTATTAATACCAATAAAACTTCCTGTACTTTAATTACAAATGGCAATGGCACTGCAACCATGCTACCAACCCATGTTAGAGACACATCAAAGGTACTGTTCATCTCCAAAATAAATTTAAAAAAAGGTATATATTCTTTTTGCACTTTGAGCACCACAAGAAGAGTGCCATTTAGTTCCATTATAATCAGGAGAGGGCAGACATGTCTTTGGCTGCTATCTCCAAAACAACCTAAACTGATAAATAGCATGTCAGGTAAGAGGAAAATGTGTGATATTGGGGGTTGAAGTGTATCTTTAAGAGAAACCATCAGTCCCAAGACAAAGAGAGCTTTAAGAGAAACTGTCAGTCCCAAGACAAAGAGAGCTCCAACTTCCTCTAACTGACTCCAGACTTTCTCTTTCGTCGTTGCGTTTGAGGATTAGAAAACTGAGCGTTCCTGTGTTTACTCTCTGTATGCAACAGAGCAAACATGTCGTGGCCTGTTTGTGTTGCTGTATGACCAAGGTGAACCTGACCACAGCTCAAATATAACTGTGTGAGTTCTATCACTCTGCACTGATGACACTTTAGGGAGGGGATGCTGCTGGTTCACAGTGTTCTTACTGTGCATGCATGACTGGTTTTGTAGATGTGGCATTGCAGGGGAGCTGTCATGTGACATTATAAGCACTTCCTGTAATTTTTAACCCTTTTCAGTTGACTGCAGAGAGTAAAGTTCAGTGTGAATCTTACCTCCCTCATGGATGCAGTCCAGTTTGTCCACAGCAGTGACTGAGAAGAGTCGGTAGCCGGTCTTGGTGCCCACTGACAGAGAACTGCAATAAAAACACAAACACAGACCATCTCACCGGCCACATTCATTACTGTTTTTGGTGAAAAACACCTTTATAACATTCAGGGGTGGATGATGGGAAGGCCCCTAGGCATAGACATGCAAAAAGCCTCTGCACCTCTCCTACATAGAAGCAAGACACACAAACTTTGTGGTGGTTCTTCTGTTGCTTGATTGTGTTTTGTTTTTGTTTTTTTTGCTTTTTGTCTTTTTGTGTCACCTTGAGGCTGTTTTTCCCATTTTTGTAGTTAATTTTGTGTCTCTTTGCAGTTCCTTTGTGTGTCTTGTGGTCTTTTTGTGTCTCTTTGCAGATGCTTTTCATTTTTTTGCGGTTGTTTTGTGTTTTTTATAGTCATTTTATGCCTCTTCAGTGTAATTTCCTGTCTCTTTTGGTTGTTTTGTGTCACTTTGTGGTTGTTTTACATCCATTTGTGGTCTTTTTGTGTTTCATGTCATTTTGAGTCAATTTCTGGTCAATATGTGTTAATGTAAGCAACATGTTACAGGTAAGGGCCACTACGCTTGTGCCCGGTAGGCCCATTCACTAATTCATCCACATTAACACTTTAATTACACTTTTCAATCATGCTAACCTAAAAAAAATGATCCTGAAACTGTTCCATGTGAAATCTGATGTGTTATATTTTTTCTCACACAGACAACACACAAGTTGTTGTCAGCATTTCGATCCACAAAGTCTCCTGCTTACTTGCAGTAAAATAATCCCACAAAACATTTTGTATTTGTTTGGTATTACTAGAACAGATTAGTAAATGGATTGGGTTAAAAGGAATAGCTCACTATAGAAAAAGAACAGGATTATCCATGCACACTAACATGCACAATCACTCGCGTAGTACTGAACAAAACACGGTGAAATCTATGTTATGAATGCTATATATCACTGACTCTATTACTTGTTATCAGGGAAATAGTGCAGGATCAGTGTGATCACTGTATACTTGCATCATGTACTCATACGAGCTGAGATGACTTCTTTACAGTAATGCTGATAACTGAAACATCATTGGCCATGTTGTTCTAGTAGCATGAGGCCAATGTACAGCATGTTCATAACTGACAGGAGACGGTCACCAGGTCGGATCCAGGCTTTACCTCACCTGAGGATGGTAGCCATATATGACATCTTATCTTGTTTAGACAGCACAGCCTGCAACAAAGCCTTTACTACAATGAGTTAATTTTCCCAAGGAAGCTTGCCTTATCTTATCATGACTGAAGCTGGCTGACTGTTTGGCCACCTGCTAAGTTTTACAATCAGATCCACAGCAGATGTTTGTTGAAGGGGACCTGTGCAGGATTTGTGTGTTATACTTAATAATTGCTAAGCATGGGACAATAGACACCCACAGCACTGGTGTGAGTGGTCAGAATGGCTCAAGAGTCAAAAAAGTGGCACAGGAACCTCTGACTGTAAAACTACTTTCAATATAACCTCAGAATCAGAGAAACAATGGTGTGAGATTTTCACGGTGTGATAAATGTCTAATAAAACATTTTTATCACAGTATTACAGAGTTATTATTGGTATTATTATCAGTCAGATTGACACTTTTAGGAATGAAAACAGAGGGATTAGTTTAGGTAAAAAAATGTTTTACCACTATAATTAAGACTTAAAACCATTTTAAGTGGAAGTATATGTAAAAAGTCTAGCTTTTGACAGGATAACTGTCAACTTTCATGTTATGGCACACCTTAAAACCAGTGTATTGCTGCAACCTTACTCAGAAAACACCACATTTGGGCTCACAGTTGATTATTAGCATGTATTATGAAATATTAACTGATCTCATGAATCAAGGAGGAGCTAAGCAGGAAACTTGAATGTGATAGTAGAATAGGCCTTGTTTTAATCAACTGTATTAAGCTAGGGTTGCTAGGGAACAGGGTTGCAACAATGTGAGATTTTCACTGTTCCATAACGGTCTCAGAATATATTGCGGTTTTAGGGTATTACAGAATTATTATTATTATTAATTATTATTATTATTATTATTATCAGTCAGAATGACACTTACAGGAATGAAAATAGATGGATTAGATTTGGTTGATCATGTGTTTTATCACCATAATTAAGACTTGAAACCATTTTTTTAATGGACGTATATGTAAAAAGCCTTTTGAAAAGAACTAAAATAAAGGTGAGATTCTAATTCCAGTTGTGTTTTTTTTCAATATCACAGATCAGCAAATGTACGCGGTATGATAATCGTCAACTTTTGTATCATGGTATACCTTAAAACCGGTGTATGGGTGCAGCGCTATACATAACAGACACAAATTTGGTTATTCAGTGTCTAGTTTTATGTGCAACAAGCCTTGCAGATTAACACAGTGGCCTACTTCACTCTCAGCTGCTAAAGACTAATCTAGAAGTTTTAATGAGGCATACTGTGGTTTCATTTTGGACGCATAGACACGCAACTGCCTGATTATTCGCGCTAGTACAAACTGACATATAATAAAGCTGAAAATGTAAATGCGACTGTAAATAATGATGCAACAGTCAGGTGCATCAAGGAGATTGAGTTCAAGCTGGGCCCAACCCCAGGTCGCTTACGTGGTGTCCTGGTTAAACGAGGCACAGATGAAGGCTCGGTGCACCGCGGGACCGACCGGCGCGTCCGGGGACTCCTGGGTCTCCATCCGAGCCACCGAACTCCCTCTGCTCTCACTGGCCGAGGTCGGAGGCCTTGGGCTCGGGTCGATCCCCGCCGGAACCCGCTTCCTCTCCTCTGCCCCCCGACTCCAAGCGCCACGCTCGCACTCTTCAGGGAGAGGAATGTCCGGGCAGACTGGCTTAGATGGCACACATTACGCACCGCGTGGACTGTCCCAAATGTGAACAGAAACAAAGATAAACGATTTCACTTCCTCAGTGAGCCGTTTCGCTTGAGTCAGTCGACAGACGATGTTGTTATTATGTTATTAACTTTCAATAGTCTCACAGCAAAACAAAAACAGCTGATGGGTGGATGCGTCACTCTGAGGTGCGCCCTGATTGGCTGGCGGTAACATGTCAAATCCTCGTTTTCCACGTTTGTAGTGGTCGAGCTGTTTAAAGCCTTTAAGTGATTTGACACCGCAGCTATCGATCAAATAAGAACCGCCTATTTGGGAGAAAAACGAATGATTGGCCAATTATACTTTCCGTCTCGTCACGAGGAATTGTTTTGGTGATTTCATTGGATAAAACGCGCATCAAGCTTTTTGACTGCCTATCTGTGCAGCACATCAACGACCCTGGAGGAGATGCAAAACAGCTAAAAACAGTAATTTAAGTCTTATTTGACCCTTTTTGGGGGGATAAAATAATATAATTTTGTTTGTTGTTTTAGCTTACATTATTTATTTATTGTGTTTGCATAGCATCAATTGAACTGAAATTCAGGTGCTGAATACTGAAACATTCCCTAAAATGCAGTGGTGGATGAAATATCTATTCGTACCTATTATTTGGGTAAAAGTCAGAAAGTATTTGATATTAACTACGCTTAAGTATCAAAAGTTTTTTAATCATATTAAAAGTGCTTACATATCGAAAGTAAAAGTACAAGTAAATGCTGGTATTAAGAAAGCAAGCTGTCAGAATGTTTTAGTTTATTTCATGGTAATTTGCACCACCTTCAAAATGGACACTATAATACACTTAAAGAAAATCGACTATTGACTCTTTTTCCTTCCCTCCTTATTTTGTAGTAACTAAAATGGGTAGAGGAAATCTAGCGGAGTAAAAGTATATATTTCATTTAGAAAATGTCGTGGAGTAAAAGTGAAAGTTGACAGCAATTGAAAATAAAAATTCGAGCAAAGTATAGATAGGCCCTGCTCCACAAAAAAAAAAAAATACTATAACAAAGTATTCTTCCTTTGTTAAGTACCCTCATGTTGGAAATCAAAAGGAGTCCTTGCACACTGCAGTGAACAAGAGACAAACGAAGACAACACTGAGAGATTTCTGTTATCAGGCTAATTTTTAATCAGATGTCAATCGATTTTTTTTTTTTCGTTTCTAAACTATTTCCTTGACGTCACGGTTTCCGTGCGGGCTCCTTTAAGGTTGCCAGGGGTTACGGGCTCACATGTCAGAACGAGGAGAATTGACGTCAGTGACGGCTGTTGATTGGTTCTCAGCCGTATCCGGTGGGGCAGCGGTCCAGGGCTCGGGAAAAAAATCGAAGCGAGGAGGATCTGGTAACGGTACGCTTTGAGAAATATCATCCATCCCGAGTCGCTATCGAAGGGCTCGGCAGGAATTAACAGTTTCTTGTGAGTATCTGTGTTTTTCGGCTCGTGGCTCATGTGACCTCTGGATAGGTGAAATTTGTTTCCTTCGTCTCTCGTTTGTTTATGATAGAACTCAAGATGGCGTCATTGGAGGAGAGCTTTGCCTTTGCACGGGGCTAACGAGCTAGGCATGAAATAGACACACTCTCGGACACAACGTAGGCCAAACATAGTTAAGCAAACGTATACATTATTTGTTATTTACATTTTTGGGGGCGCATTGGTTTAAATAATTCAGAGAAGTTCGCTTTTTAGCATTAGTCCGCTGGCTGTAAGTTACTCGGCTGCAGCCGTCAGCCTCCTCATGAAGCCTTCCTGACCTAGACGGTGTTACAGACAGGGCATTTGCTTCACACTGTCTCTAAAGGCGAAAACATTTACTCTCTTCCTAAACCATTAGATGTGTTATCACCATCCATCCTCCTGCATACCCTGTTGTCACTTGTTCAGCAAGGTCATTTGTGCATCGCAGTGTTTTCTCTAATTCAATTGACAGCCCGCTTTTTAGCAGACAGCAGGGGTGATGCTGCAGCTCAGTAACTGAATTAGAGAATTGACACGTTAATTATATACTTTCACTGCCTCACATATTCCACATAACTAAATAAGACTTAATAATGTTAGGTAGAAGGGACTTGCTGTTGTGTCTGTAGTCTTAGATCTTAATCTATCCCACCTGCTCTGAAAACAGTATCATTTGTCACTTAGTTATTCCTGTAGTAGGTTTAGATTAAAGCAAGCCTGCCAAGTTTCCACCACGAGTTTAGTTAGTTGCATAAAGGCTTTGCAGTCTCATCTTTGATAACATAGCTAGTAATCTCCCCTGGGCCTTGGCAGATTAGAAATGATCTGAATCCTATTATACTGATGCACTTGCATGATTGTGTAGAAACAGGATGGAATCGGTCTGTTTGTCATTTCACTCACTTAAAATACACATGTTGGTTACATGAGGCCTTCCTGTTTTAGACTGCACAGCTAGATCAAGCTCAGAGCTATCTGAAGAAGCTTATATCACAGAGGCCGATCACATGATCGGGGATCTGTCAGGCTATTTTGCTCAGCAGCGGCATTGTGGCCTGAAATGTTCAAACCTCAAGCAAGTGAATTTACTTTCATGGTTTGGTTTGTTTCACAGGGGATTGATTCACCGGCCCTCATTTCAGCATTCGTCTAAAATTAGGCCTTGTGTGTGATACTGCCTCTCTGACTGAATGCTTCTTTCACGCTGACGAAAAAGTTAGATTGTTTTGAGTAAATAAACCCAGGACATACAGTGTGCCTGTCCCAGTTTGTTGTTTGTGGTCGGACATGTGTGATCACATCATATGACCAGTTTTCACTCCTGACACTGAGAAGCACTCAAGCTCCTCAGTGCCAAAACAACACCCCATCTCTCAGTGCCTTCTCACTCTGGTTCTATTTTTCTCACATTCTCACGTTTTCTGTTCATCCACTTCTCATCACGACACACAGGCACCCCTACTCTGTACTGTTTTCTGGTCATTCTGTGACTCCACGCTGTGCAAGTGATGATCTGAAATCGTGCTCCTTTTCCCCCCCTGTTACTGTCCACTCTGTACAGTACAAAGGTTAGAGGTCACAGAGCAGGGTCGCGGTTGTCGTCATGGCATCTGGAAGTACGAGCAGCGAGGAGGAACGGAGCCTGAGGGAGTGCGAGCAGTACGTGCAGAAACACAACATTCAACAGCTGCTGAAGGACTGCATTGTCCAGCTGTGCACCTCCAGGCCGGACAGGCCCATGGCCTTCCTCAGGGAGTACTTCGAGAGGCTTGAGAAGGTTTGTTTGTGTGTGTGTTTGTGTGTGTGTGTTTCTGTGTGCTTTTCAGTTGTCCTGATGAAAAACTAAACATTATATACTTTATACTTATATACTATATTACACCAGGCATTTACTGTCTCATACGTCAGCTAATATCTAGCCTTAAGTGCATTATTTTTTTCTGTAATGTTATCAATAAGTTTAGTAATTAAATTTTGAATTCGGCCTCTATAACTTTTTAACTTTTTTTTTCATTATCGTGTTCATAAATGTTTGTTGTAACATTAAAGGGGAACACCACCCAAATTAAGAATTCTTTTATATTATTCCCATGGTCCTGGGTAGTTTGATCAAAATTTGTTAACATGAGCTACTCACTTTTAAAGCCAGAAACCACAAAACTAACTCTCAAAATTGTGTGTGCATGTATGAAGTCTGTAGCTGCTCCATAGACGATATATAGGGCCCTGACTTTGTGGACCCACAGAATGTTTGATTTCTTTTTTTATATGCGAATAAGCTTCATTCCCTTGAACATTTCTCAGTTTAGAAATAGAAAACGTTCACATAAACTCAGAAGATCCCACTGGGTGCTCTCAGTGTCTTTTCACACATCTTTAATTGTCGATGAAGCAGTTACAGACTTTGTACCCAATGACATCACAAATTAGAGTTTTAGCACTCAAGTTTTTTTATTTTGAAAAGTTACTCATGTTCACTATTTTTTTTTTGACCGTTTGAAACCATAGAAATATCATTTATGAATTCTGACAATGGCTGTAGTTGCCCTTCAAGCGCAAACTAATTAGCTTTCTAGCAAAGATGCTTACCCTATTTAAGAGCTTCACACTTGTACACAGAACAAATGTGTTTCTCTCACTTTGCAACTGTACATTGTGAACAGACACTGAGTTGCAGGATTTTTGTGTACACTATACAAGTGTTGAAAAAGATGTTGGAATTGCCAAGTGCACATTTACATTTGGATCAGGCTTGGAGAGGCTACGTTCAAAACCTGATGCTAGATTCGCTAAAAACATGAGCTAAAAAATGTAGGCAAAGTTAAGGTTGCGTGATTAAAACACTCAATTGAATTAAAACATGTATGCACAATCATTTAAATTTCACATTACCACAACTGTTAAATGTTTGCATCTGTTAAACGTTCTGCAGCTAGAAAGATGCACTCAAAAATATCTACTAGCTTTTTGTTTCAAGGTAGGATTGTTTAGCATTCTTTGAAGTGTCTTTTATAGCTTATCATCATTCTCTTATATGTCAGATTTTTTTTTAGATGCTTACTTTACAGAAACCTTTAAATCATCTGAAAGAATATCATTAGCTGTACCAAAACATAGAACTGAGAAACTTAGCTGGAAGCAGTTTCATGTTTATATTTTGTAGCCTCTGGAATGACTTGCCAGACGGTCTAATGTCTGCAAAAACACTGGATGATTCAAGGACGAACTCCAGACTTAAGTTTTAGTTGTGCTTTTATTTGAACACTTGATTAAATCTATATCTCCCTTAAATGTTATGTTGTATTTTATATGTGTCTGTATATGTTGCAAGGGACTCTTTGTGTAGCTCTTAATTGAAATGGTGCTTTTATAAATAATCATTTGACATACAATGTGGATTGAGTGCAGCAGCTTTAAACCTTGCTGGCTGTCTCAACCCCCTTTCCCCTCTTTTCCAGGAGGAGGCCAAGCAGATTCAGAACCAGCAGAAGGCGAGCAGTTCCCGTTCAGACTCCCGCGATGAGGAGGTGTCTCCACCCATGAACCCTGTGGTAAAGGGTCGCCGGCGGAGAGGAGCCTTCAGCGCAGAGGTCTACACAGAGGAGGATGCAGCCTCATACGTCAGAAAGGTTAGCCATGCGTGTGTGCAAGCAGCTGCAAGAGTGTCGCAACACTTAAAATCTACACCAACGATCTGATACCGTCTGTGTTATGACAAGTTGCGTGTCTTTTTCTCAGGTCATTCCAAAAGATTACAAGACGATGGCAGCCTTGGCCAAAGCTATTGAAAAGAATGTTCTCTTCTCACACCTGGATGACAACGAGAGGAGGTACGTCTCTTGATTAAATGAGTCTTTATAAATGTCTTAGTAAATAAAGTTTTGATGATTTTGTTCAGCTGATGAACTCACAAATCTGCTCCTTTTCAGTGACATATTTGATGCAATGTTTCCAGTCACCTACATCGCCGGGGAGACAGTTATTCTGCAGGGTAGGGTGACATGTTTTCACTGTAAAGTTGAACAAATTGAAATCACAGCACGTCTTTTTGTGATGCTAACATTATTGTTGTTTGCACCCAGGTGACGAAGGTGACAATTTCTATGTTATTGACCAAGGGGAGATGGATGTGAGTATTTAATCTTTGTCGTAATGTTTTTCCTTATTCAGTAAATCTTTTTGTTGTTGTTGCTGCATTTTAACACCTTGGTTTCTACCCTGCTAATCTGCCAGGTGTATGTGAACAATGAATGGGTGACTAGCATCGGGGAGGGAGGCAGTTTCGGAGAGCTGGCCCTGATATATGGCACCCCGAGGGCGGCCACAGTTAGAGCCAAGACCAATGTCAAGCTGTGGGGCATCGACAGAGACAGCTACAGGAGAATACTTATGGTAAGGAGACGTTTTATTAGTACACATCGGTCTATAATGCAAAGAAAGATCATTTATGAAGCTTGCTTGAGATGTATGTGTCATTAATGTCATTTAATGCAATTCTCGTTAGCCTGTACACATTCTCAACTGTCTTTAATTTTTATGCAATTACTCTAAAACACAACTGTCTTTTCAGGGAAGCACTTTGAGAAAGAGGAAGATGTACGAGGAATTCCTCAGGAAAGTGTCCATTCTAGGTGGGTTCATTTTTTAAAATCAGCCTCATCCTGCAACTTAAAAATAGAAGACGAGAAGCACGTAACTTGTGTTTGGTGCTGAGATTAAAATAACCTGAAAGAGCATTTAAAAATACCTTGTTTAAAAAAAAAAAGAAGAAGGTTCAACCTTTTCAAATGAGACTTTTTTTTCTTCTGGGTTGTCTGTCATTTCTTCTGACTCCTTTCTTCTGCGTTCTCCTCTCCGCAGAGTCTCTTGACAAATGGGAGCGTCTGACAGTCGCTGATGCCTTGGAGCCCGTCCAGTTTGAGGACGGACAGAAGATTGTTGTGCAGGGAGAGCCCGGAGATGAATTCTTCATCATCTTAGAGGTAAAACTTTTGTCACTAACTTTGTGTCACGCACACACATGCCTGCATGCATGCTGTGTGTGTCGCAATACCAGGACTTTACCTGTGAACTTTGAAGTTTAATCAGTTCTATAATTGACTGCTGGCCTCATTACATCAAACAGTTTAGGAAGTGTTGGATCCACTCATCGTGACTTAATGCTGCTTCATATTTTCAGATGTTGGACTCCACAGAATATTTAAACAGTTTCAGTCTCTCACCCACACATGCACACCCTCTTGTGGTGGTTTGAAACTGTGGCCCCGCCCTAAATATGTGTTTAATCTATGAGATAAAACAAGTAATCAATTAATTAGTCAGTCAATCAACCGAAAACGGATATCAAAGTTAATTTTTAATGTGTAAAGTCATTAAATGGAAAAATGTGACAAACAGGGAAGGCTGACGTCACACTGTGTTACGCCTGGAACTCGAGCATCGTAGAACCTATCGGTTGTTTTTCCGGCGCCCGTGTTAAGAAGTTAAAGCAGCCACACCGCCTGCATGAGCAGCGCTGGTTAGGTGCATCACAGTTCAGGCACATCTTGAGAAAAGTTGGTTTGCCGATTTTTCCTGATCTGCCTCGTGTGGTTTTCAGTAGAAAAAGACCATGAAAATTGTGTTTTGGTAATTCTGTTGACTCTTTGATACTTTTTACTGCAGTTTCAACATCTTTATCTATCACAGAGATGAGGAAATACAAATATGTCCGTTTTAATCAAACTTTTCTGCTTTTGTTTCAAAATAAAAGTCTTCGGACAACGTCTCCGTTGACAGAATCCCATCAGTTGTTGACACAAGGCATTTTATTGTGAAACGCTTGCAGGACCGTGTTGTTGACAATGAGCTTGTGCGACTTCATATATGAGCAGACTGTGTGCTTATATGCTGAAATACAGTTCAGCAAGCAGCTCTGCTGAAGTGTCACAGCAACAACGCTGCTTGTGACGATCTCGCTGTTTCCTGTGTGTGTGACTGTAGTCAAGCAACAGCTCTTTGACAAACTTATCACGTTTGACTCCATTGATCCATAATTTGGCGGCCCAAGGGTGGATTTCAGACCTCGATCCACTACCTGTACTTACAAACCCAGACAACTTAAAGCCCACAGGCCAAATACGACATGGCTTTTCTAATTCACAGTGAAAATAAACTGATTCACACTGGGCATTTTTTAAAATGCATTGGATGTAAATGAGTTGGGAAAAAAAAGAACATGTTAATCAAAACAAAGTGCCGGGGATAGATTCTGAGCGTCCTAGAGAGCGGTCCCTGGCCCCCCTGCAGATTTGCAAAAGTGGTCCCTTGGAAAAGCAGGTTAAGTCTCTAATGTAAACCATCTCATTTTTGATGAAGAGCATACACCTTGAATAAGATTAAAGGTTACAAATCTCTTAAAGCTCATGAACACTTTTACAGTAGCTGGATGCAAAATCTGTGAATTCACAAGCTGGCAGATTGTGTGAGCACAGCTTTATTTGCAAGGTAACGTTGCACTTGTCTTTTTGGCCTAAATTAGCCAATTTAATCAGATAAAATACAACAGGTAAGCAGGTATAACCACCATAGCAGGCACAGCTAACAGAGCGCGTTCCCACGCAGCGTGACGTACCTTTACATTCCCTGTGCCGTTTTTGTTTTTTGTTTTTTTGCCTTTCATTTCTGTCGGCGAGATAAATAAAACAATTAGAAGAAATCATTTTTGATGGAAATTATGATGGGAAATGTTTTTATTCTTATTTTGATAATGTATTTTTATGACATTTTATTGACAATCAAATTAACCAATTAAGCAAGAAAATATTCAGCAGATTAAAAAGAAAATTTGACTTAATTTCATATATTCTCTGTATTTCTACTCTTGCCTGAAAACCTGTTCAGTTCAGTGTTCTTTTTATGTGACTCCGGGGCCCCGAAAATTAATAGGCAACTCTCTGTTACCACAAAGTGAAAACACATGCTAAGTAATGTGTAACTCATGCATGATTCATGATGATTTAATAAATAATTGCTGGGTGTATCTTGAAATCCTGTTGCTTACTGTAAGGACATCTAAGAGTTAATGTGATTACTTAATGCTAAATGGATGTTTAGTTGACTTCAGTTTCACAGTTACTGTTGTGTTATTGATGATTTCAAAACCTATTTGCTACTTTTAGACACTTGAGTCATTCAGATACTTTTGAAATGATTTTTTTTCTTCTGCTACAAGTGTTCATGTAACTAAAGTCTAGAAATGGAAAAGATAAAGATGCTCGATCCAAACTGATTTATAAGTGTGTGTGTGTGTGTGTGTGTGTTTGTTCAGGGTTCTGCAGCTGTGTTGCAGCGTCGCTCAGAGAACGAGGAGTTTGTGGAAGTGGGGAGGTTAGGACCCTCTGACTACTTTGGTAAGAACATTATCTCGACAGCCTCATATTAATTGATAATATTTTGTGGTACTGTTGGGGGTTAAAAAAGGAATAAAAGATGTTTTTTGCATCTCGATTGCACTGCTTCAAAATGAGATTTCTATGCATGTCAGTTTTTGAGCCACGACAAAGGCCAGAGTGTGGCCTGTAACAGACAGTGAGAAGTCTTGCTTTTAGTCCAGCCAAATGCCTTTCGCTCAGTGCCCCAGTGCTGTGATTTTGTCAGGGACTTCTGGCCCCAGCCGGTCAGATAAGAAGTGAGGAATCAGCAGTCAATGATGGTATAAGCACTCAGTTAAACAGGTTTTATTGTAAGTTTCCGCAACCATGAGAGGTCCTTGTGCTCACCGTCATAAATGTGCACACAAAATATCAGGCTGATCAGCTGCAGACAGACAGGTGCACAGACAGGTGGACAGACGGGTTCACAGACGGGTGCACAGACGGGTGCACAGACGGGTTCACAGACGGGTGCACAGACGGGTGCACAGACGGGTGGACAGACAGGTTCACAGACGGGTTCACAGACGGGTTCACAGACGGGTGCACAGACGGGTTCACAGACGGGTGCACAGACAGGTTCACAGACGGGTTCACAGACGGGTGCACAGAGGGGTTCACAGAGGGGTTCACAGACGGGTGCACAGACAGGTTCACAGACGGGTTCACAGACGGGTGCACAGAGGGGTTCACAGAGGGGTTCACAGACGGGTGCACAGACGGGTGCACAGACGGGTGCACAGAGGGGTTCACAGAGGGGTTCACAGAGGGGTTCACAGACGGGTTCACAGACGGGTGCACAGACGGGTGCACAGACAGGTGCACAGACGGGTTCACAGACGGGTGCACAGACGGGTTCACAGACGGGTGCACAGACACGTTCGTAAACGGAAAGCGCAATTTTCGGCACATCTCTAGGTTTTATTGTAATATTGCTACCCCAATGTGTAAAACCAGATTTTTTTCATTCTCAATTTAAGGTGCTACGGCATTTTGAGTTGAGTTGAAATTTTTTATTTTTTGTTTTTTAGTGATCTAGTTTTACGTTAATGCTGTAATAAGCGGAATTATAAGCGATTTTAATTTGTTGTGACTGTGAATGTTAAAGTTCAGTTATAACACTACTTATATTACTCATTTATAGTGTTTAGTACTTATACTACAGTGCTGCAGTAAGTGGTTTTTAGAGCAATTTCTGAACACACATTTTTGTTTTTTTATTTGTTGAAAATGAAATGCGGCACTGAGTGGAATTGTGATAAGAGCCAAATACACATTGTAGTTTGTTTACTTAGTTACTTACTGTTATTTTAGAAAGATAAGATTTAAAACCCTTAATGAACTGTTTAGATGCAGACAGCTTGTTTTGTAATGCAGTACAGAGCAAAACTGCCAAGCATATAAACTGGATTGATTTTAACAACTTTAAAGTAGTTGAAGTGTGTATTGTGCAGCTATGTTAGTCGGGTAAATACAGGTATCAGAATGAGACTCGTTATCGGCACATACTTATTATCAAATTACTCAGATCGGGATTGGGGCAAAAATACCTGATCGGGACATCCCTAAATATGATTTTGGAGATTTTTAACAGTTTGTTTCTTTGTTTGTTCTCTAGGTGAGATTGCTCTGCTGATGAACCGTCCCCGCGCTGCCACCGTGGTCGCCCGCGGCCCACTGAAGTGCGTCAAGCTCGACCGGCCTCGCTTCGAGCGCGTCCTGGGTCCCTGTTCAGACATTCTCAAACGTAACATCCAACAGTACAACAGCTTCGTCTCGCTGTCTGTCTGAAGGGAGCGTCTCTTCTCACCCACCGCCTTCCCCTCCCTTCACCCTTTCCCTCTTTTCTCCTTTTAGACCCAGGGTCCACCAATGCAATTTGCTTTTTTTGTGTCACTTTTATTCTTTCTGTTTTGCTTTTCTCCCCCCCCCCTTTTTTTTTTTTTTTCCACACAGAGATCATTTTGTTGTTACCACCCGTCACGCTGAGGTGACTTTCAGCCATTCACCAGCGCTTGTACCAGCTGCTGTACGCTACCTTGTAGGCACAGTTACATCACGTTACCTATGTTATATATGTATTTGCTGGTTACGCTTTCTTTTTCGACTTAAACACAAAGCAGGATTGTTAGGAGATCTGAAAGACGTTAGGGTCTCGGACTGATGAGACAGGACAATCAAACTTTACATGGCGCTTTTGGGGAATTTGTTACAGATTTATGTTGTAGATTGAGGTAAAGAGAGGACTCCTTTTTCCCGTTATAGAGTTTCCTTTTTGACATCGGTTAGCCTGAGTAGATGTACAGCATAGAGCAGAACCTAGAAACTGTAGAAGGCAGGACGGAGATGACGTTTTTAAGGTTTCTGCTACATGATGGTTGTGCTCTGTTTGTTTTTGGTTACCTTTGATTGGCACGATGACACAATGACAAGTCTGTTTTGCTTAGTTCAAGTGAGCGTGTACAACTTAAGGTTTTTAATTTTATCATGCAGCTACCAGGGTAGTGCCAAATGTTGATTATTGTCACAACACAAAGATGCATAGCCGTGGAAATGCAGTGCGTGTTCTGTTCCCTGACTATTTGGAGCTCCAAACAGGAAGTAGTTATTACCCTTATTGTCCTCTTAATTGGTAGAATGACCATACAAGAACTGCCTTGACTACTCTGAGGAAAAAAAAAGAAATTAAAAAAGAAAAGAAAAAAAACAAGAGTATTAAGTGTATTTCAGTATTCAATTTTTTAGTATATACCAAATAACTTGGTCACTCTTCTGCTATGGTTTATAATCAAAATGTTATCATAGTATAGTTAAAACGATCATAGTTATTATATTATTATCATTGACTAAATGATAAATTTATGGTTTGGAGTGATGGTGATCTTCAGAAAACT
Source organism: Plectropomus leopardus (assembly GCF_008729295.1). NCBI lineage: Eukaryota > Metazoa > Chordata > Actinopteri > Perciformes > Serranidae > Plectropomus > Plectropomus leopardus. The sequence goes on along the minus strand of NC_056481.1, from coordinate 18,527,570 downwards.
ATGTTTAACTGTCTTTTGTAAACACTTATTTTTCCATAAATTCTATTTTAGGTGTCCAGTGCCACAAAGTAAATAAATGCTTCTTCTTGTCAACCGACAAAAAAAAACAACAGTATGTAATCGTATTGTGTAAAACGTCATGGGTTTTTAAAAATAGATCAAATGGGTAATTCCAGGTTTATTGAAGCGAAGTCTTGAAAAGAAAAAAAAAACAAGATGGTTTTAAGGATTTCAGGACATCTGAAGTATTTATGTATCGAAGCATCACAGGTGAGCTGACGGGCAGAGTGAGCTGATATTTATTTAAAACTAGTGTCATTGCTTATTGCCTATTGAAAAGGTGGCTGTCTTTTCATCAGAGTAGCTTGTGATCTGTTCTCTATGCTTACTTGGCATGATGTTTTAGGCATCCAGTGATCCGGTATGAATGGAAGCGTGTATTTAAAAAAAAATTTGCCCTGCAGCTGCGTGCGGGAGCAGGAACTTTGTCAAATATTTGGTTTGTTACTCCCTAGCTTAACTGCTTCATGACTATTTAGATGGCATAAGATGTTTAAGTCTGTTTTTTTTTTTTGTTTGTTGTTTTTTTTTAAAGATCTTTACCAAATCAATGTTGACTTCTGGATTATAGGCTTAACTCTTCATTCCTGCCTCACTTGTCTGTTCTCAGAAATGACATAGAACCTGTCATGTGTTTCTGTTTTGTATGGAGGCGAATAAGAGACAAAAGTACTTCGATTTTAACAAGCAGTGAAATTTGAAATAGTGAAATTTAAATACCACCTTGTTTATAGCATTGGAACATTTTACCTTAAAAAAATAAACAATCATGCATTTTATTTGTTTTTAATTCATCTCTTTGAAATTTAAGTATGAATTTTCTCGATTTGCCGTTTTCAAAAGCTGAATTTGGATATACTCCTTTTCAGTGTTCTGAAAATTCAAGTTTCAGAGTGAGAAAAAAGAGAATATTTGACGTGTATTTTTGGATCTGAATTTTAATGATGATCTGTGTGAATTTTTTCAGCTTGAATGTTATACCTGAGTTTGTCCAATCAAATTTTTAACAATCTATCATTTATTTTTTCAAATTCTGAAGCATGAATTTTTCAATTTGAATTTGTGAACACTGAGGAACATATATTTAATTTTTTTAAAATTGCAAATCAGTCGTTTCATGTTATATTTCCTAAGAGTTTGATTTAGAGCAAATACATTCAGATACCAATTTTTCAAGGTAAAATATTTTGATGCTATAAATTAAATGGTGGTTAAGCTTCAATACTAGGTATTCCGTGGCTGTTAAAATTAAAATAGTTGTGTCTCTCGTTTGCTTCTGTAGTTTTGTCTCATTCAGAGCGCTCGCTTAGAATCGAGATGTCTGTTTGTACGTCCAAAAAGATTTGATTTTGGTGCCGATTGCAGGGTAGTCAGGTTAGTGCGGAGAGTTTTCGTTAATGGGACATGAGTAATATGTATTTTTCGTTACAGTTAGATTGATCATCTTCATCTGATTCTTATCCTGATCCACAGGAAATGACTCCCGTTAGGGGGCGCTGGTTTGACTCTCCTTTATCGAAATATTGTTTTTGTGTAAATAGCGGCATCATCGGTTTTAGTCCAAAATGTTTTTAGCCACACTGCAATCGTCCCGGTTTGCCTTAGCTTACCTAACCTGGGCTTACAGTAGTCAGTCAGTCACTCCTGCTAGCCCGACCTTCAGTGAGTTTGTTAGGCCTGCAGCGCAGAGAGCTGCAGGCGATCAGAGGACCATTCTTTTTCTATTCTACCCTGTATTCAGTTTGACCTCCTGTATGTGCAAAGATGTTTATCCTTTTGGTATAGATTGTTCCAGATGGCAGTTTAAGCAATAAAAAAGTAAAAATGATTCAGCTTTGTCTCGGGTTTTGTCTTTTATGTCGCACCTTTTGACTGGGTTACTGTTCTTGTTATTGTGGGTCCAATTCAGGATCAGGGCTCCCCAATATATCGTTTTTGTGCCTCCGTGCCAGCGATAGCTGAGGCCTGTCGTCTATTGGCATTTGCAGTTAATTGGTAGCAGGAATGTCTCACTTGCAAGTGAAGATAGCATGAACTAGCACTTTGCTTATTTGCAAATGCCTGGAAAGTGCATGTTTATGCAATTTTAAACTTCCTGAACAAAGTCATGGAATTGGGGAAAAATATTGTAGAAAAGTTTTGAAAATTACCTGGTAAAAATATGTGGGAACCCTGTTAATGTAAATGGCAACTTGAGTGGTTGGGGAAGGCGTACAATCTTTTTTACGTACTCAAATAATGTAAAAACTGTTTTTAAACAACTTTCATTAATATTGTGATAAAAAGTACATAAAATCACTTAAGAATTAAAATGTGGAAAACAAATTTCCAAAAATTAACTTGTATGAGATATCAACTGCAAAACGTGTTTGTTATTATGATGATGAATTCTTTAATGACCATCTTTATGAGCACAAATTTGATTTAAAAAAAAGGTTGATTAAAAAAACAAGCATAAAAATAAGTTTTTCACACAAATTAAAGGGAATTTCAACGTGTGATGTACTGTTACCATAATTATGAATCCATGTTTTTAAGTTGAGTAAAATCTGAATTAGTCCACCAAATATTCCACATTAATGAGCAAGAATTGTGTCATATACTTAATTACTGTAATTATGAACATGGTTGATTCCTCATAGAATTATTTTATTGCAACTCATTTTTTTCCACTATATTTAAAGGAATTTTAACATGTTGATTTTGTTTGATACAAGAACGTTATACATTTCCTTTCATAACAAATTTAATAAGCAACTTTTTCAGCACTATAGTAAAGGCACCAGAAAGCACCAGGGAGAACAGAGTACATTTTAATATCTGTGTATTTATCCCAAGTAATATTATTATTGCAATATTCAATATGTTATTGTATATTTTCCTCATATTGTGCAGCCCCATCTGTCCACAAGGGGGAGACATGTTGCTGTACGTGCAGAAAAGCCTTACGATGATAAGGTATAAATTCCTGCACCTTAACTCAAAAAAAAAGTCAATTATATTTTAATCTATATATATATTATTTTTTCATTCCTCTTGTCAACTCTCATTATTTTATGAACATGCTTTGTCTGCTTAATAATCGCTCACTTTTTCCTATAAGAGGATTTAAGACTAAGCAACTTAGGTCATTTTTCCATGCAGTGATATTTTCAAATAATGAGCAAAGGTATTTCAACTTAATTATTAAAAATTATACTTGGCTCAGAGGAAACTACCAACTTTTGCCGCTTTAAAAATTGTTGCTATTTAGTTATGTGGAGTTGGAAAAGTTCACTGTGTTCCCTCATTTCCTAATCTGCCATTCTTCATTTTCAACTGGGGTTTTAAAAGTATATTCCTGCTGCTGCATTGTAGTGAAGATAAACTGTGGTATGAAGGTATTTACCTGCATTGGAGAGCACATTCTAATATCTTGCTGCATATCAGCCTGCTTTGTCAGGCTGATGTCTGACTTTTTTGGCATCATTCCCCAGCTCTGAGATCTTTTAAAAATAGCTGTGGTCCGTCCTACTTTACATGACACGAAGACCTGGAATATATCAAGTCTGATGGATAAGAAGAAAAAAAAAGCTGAAGCTCAAACATGTTCACAGGAGGACGCATTCACAGCTTTATATTAGGAAAACATAGGAATTATTACAGTGGTGTAACACATTTCTGTGTTGCTTTAGGTGAGTCGTTACTCTTTCTCAGCCTGTTTTAATTGACAGTGATGTGGTGAAGCTGTTTAAACACTGAAGGATTTACAAGTCTGGAAAACGGGGTGGAGGAAACTTAAAGGCAGTTTTAATAGGCAGCATTTTTCTTGCGCACGCACACACACACACACACACACACACACACACACACTGACACTTCTGTTACTTGCAGGTGGTAATATCTCTTCAAAATAACTTTATTTTTTATAATTATAACATCAAATAGACACACAAATCTCTCTTTCCATAATCCCAATATTCACCAGTATTAATTTGACAAACCATTGATCCAGTGCATCACAGCTCTCTCTTCTTAATATTAACTGCATTGATTTTGATGTTTAAGACAGCGAGAGAGCTCCTGTGGCTTAACCCTTTGAAACCTGGATCGACATCAGTTTTATTGTGCTGCGTTCAGACGCCTCTCACAAGCTAAATAACTATTTAAAACCTGAGCAGATTGGTTTGACTTCTTTTGAAAAATGAGGGGTGTGTGGGGGGTTTTTTTTGTGTGTTTTAAATTTTTCCTTTTTTCGGTTAATTTTCTTGTACCTTTGAACTAATTTCTGGCTATGTTGTGGGCCATGTCTTGTCTTCACCCCATGTTTTTGAAAGAAATACCAATTAGCTCAAGTTTCAAAGGTATAATGTATCAAATTAATCCTTTGTGGTGTTTAAAATGTGCGTTTTACTAGTTTAATTTAAATGTATTAACTCCAAATCGACCTGATTGTGTAGGTGGACATAAAAAGTTAGAGCCCTGTCATAAAATGCACCCCTGAAAGAATTTATGACTATGAGGGGAACAACAGGAAATAAAAAGTGTGGCTCCTTCTGTGATAGGAATTTGAGGCCTGGAGTGATTCAAGTTTTGAACCTCCGCATTAAGATGCCTTCCTTCTGACAAGCTCTCAAGATTTCACAGCGTCTTCCATTTATGGCTTGTTCCTTCAAACCATCTGAGCCTTGTTAGCTCTCTGTGCTTCATCATCAAGTCTTCTGTGCTGCAAAGAGCAGCTATGGAGAGGAGCGGCGACATCCTGTGTTACCTGACCTTTTCAGTCTCTGTGGCAGTCTGAGGTCTCACAGTGGATTTGACAAAGTCCTTTGTGATCACCTCGTCCTCGCCCAGCCGGCGGACGCAGCGCTGGACTGTTCTTAGTACCTTCTGTAACCTGCGGTCCAGCGCTAACAGGTGCGGCTCCGTCAAGATTGGCTGTAAAGAGTCTCCCTGCAGAGACTCCCTCATCACATCACTGAGTCTGTACTCTGGTCGGGCCAGGAGCTGGAGCCGCAGCAGTGTGGAGCGCTTTATCCTAAAGGGCGAGAAAAGAGAAATTCAATTTCCCTCCGAAACTTGTTTCCTTCTTTAAAAATGACAATAGATTTTCCCTATTTATTAGTTTCAGATAGCATTTTAAGTGTGTTCAGTTTTGATATTAAAGGAGCTGTGTGCGATATTTAGGAGTCTGAGCCAGGATTGTCTGCACATGGCTCTCAACATGGAGCTGGCTGAGAGATGCCCTGTAGCTCACCAGGTTCCACTTGCACTTTGCTGCCCCCCTTTCCTGTCTAGCTTCTGTCATGATCCGGGGTTTTGTCTGTTATCTTGAGGACTATGTTTTGGGGTTTTATGTTCTGTTTCCTTGTTTCATGTTATTCATTCATGTTGTATCTAGAGGTCAACACATTATCGGCCTGGAAAAACCAATATCAGTCAACCCCTAGTTGTATCTGTTTCCTGGTTTATTTTGTAGATTCACTCCTCATGTGTCACGTCTGGCTTTACTTCCTGTCTTTGTGTGTTTCCTCACCCTGATTAGTATCACCTGTTCCTCAGTCCTACAGCACACTTGCTTGGAAACAGTGTGCACTATTGTGCTACGGTTTCCAGATTCAACAACATGTTTCCTTGAAACAGCATGAAACGGTGCACAACGCTGTGCAACTGGCTTTGAGGTATGTTTTCTCCTGTTTGATGGGTGTGCTGGAGGTGTACCCAATCAGAAGTGACAAACATATAAACAAAATTCTGGTAGATCTTAATTTATTGTATACAGATTGAAAAACAACAATTTGTTCACAATTGCTTTAGCGACATAGATGTAAATTTTCCCATGCCAATAAAGCCTTTTTATATTGAACTGAAATTAAACCCATCGAATTAAAAGGCAGAGCACCAGTGTGACACAACTGGGTGTTCAACACATTGCATTTTCTGTTTAAATACATGCTTTGTTTTTAATCTGGGCTGATCTCCGCCCAGTTCTCACTCTCCCTGTTTTCTGTCACACCTGTCTTTCATCTGCCTCGTTTGTCCTTGCCTGATCTCAGTCTTCCTGGCACACCTGCTCTGAATCAGTCTCATTAGCAATAACCTCGTGTTCCCTACCACACCCTTGTCATCAGCCAACCCCTTTGTTTACCTCCTTTTGCCCGTGTCTACCTTCTCCAGCTGTGTCGTGTTCCACTGATTAGTTTCTGTGTATATATACCTGAGTCTCTCCTCTTGTCTTTTGTCAGTTTATCTGTGTTTGCTGCTGAGTTTTTCCTGTGTTCTTTGCTGTGTTCATGATGTCCCTTAGTTTTGGAGATTTTTTTTTTAAATCAGCATTAAAGTTTGTTCTACATTTTGGTCATCATCATGAATTAAACATAACAGCTTCAGCTGTATTTTCCCAAAAAAAAAAAACCCAAAATAATCTTAAAAAATAAAGTGTGAGGTGGCTGAACAACAGCTCCAACTGTTCCAAAAAAAACAGCAACAGTGTTGACAGAGCTAAGGGCGTTAACACAGGGTGGGCGTTATCCTTCCACAATGGTTATCAGTGGTAACCGCCATATTAGCGCAATGCAAAGCAGCAGCAATTAGTTTATCGGTAACATGCACGGACAGGGACTCACATGCACTAACGTGCATGCGTGGCAGGACCATCCACCACAACAGAGAACAGAGAAGCTCAGTTTACAACATTGAGGGAGTGTGATGTTGCTCTCTGCTCAGGACTACTGTATCTGTATCTTTACATAGCAGTAAAGCATCAGTTGTTAGCTGCTCTTTTAATACTGTGAAAGTCACATACAGAAACTTTAAACCTGTTAAAAGTGCAATTAAAAAGATACAAAAATACAAAAGCTACCTAACTTGACAACATTACACTTACATGCAGCACTGAGATAGAGGAGCCAGGATGGACATCTCATCTTGAGAGTGCTTCCCAAACCTGAGCACAAGATGCAATGAGGTAATGAAACCACAGTAATCTCACAATAATTCAATGTTCTCAATCAATTTTTTTTGTCCCATTAGACCAAAAGCTCATTTCTCCAATAGCTAGTTATCCCAGACTCATGTTTCTCCAAAAAGAAACACACCCTGAAGTTGCACTACCCAATTGCCAAAAAAAAAAAAAAAGTATTATATGTTTTCTGTTAACTTCTTGATACAATACTACATACAAATATATTCATCAAGAATGATTTGGTCACTGTGGGGTAAGGTTTAGGCACAGGGACCACTTGGTTATAGCAAACATATTTTGGGTTAACATGCCCATGTTTGGTGGCATAAATGTTGCTTGCAAAGCAGGACGGGTTGGTGAAAAATAACTAGCTTCAGTGCCTCTGGGAAACGCCACAAAGTGTTGGTTATATGTATAAAGAGCATGAACTGGTTTTTGGTGGCTTAGGTGTGGGAAAGACACTTGGGCAGAGAGTTGTTTTATGATTATAGGTTATTATTATTACATTTTTCTTTCTTCATCTATTTTAGTGTTCAAAATAAAGTATATTCAGTTAAAATAAATTAATTCAAAACACCTGGGATCAGTGGCTCAAATGCTGCTTGGAAACTGATATTAACTGAGTTTTTAGCAGAACTTTAGAACTTTGGATGTTTGTTTTTAGGATAAGAGGAGTTGAAAAAATGTGCTTTTGGTCCAATGGGATATTTTTCAGACCAATGGGGGTTCTGGGAAGTCGAAACAATGACATGTCTCCTTTTTCTCACCCTCTGGCATTGTCCAAGTGGAGAAGAAATCCTTCGTCCCCAAATTTTGTAAAAATCTCATAGTGGTGTCTGTCCATGTTGCCTGTAGCAGAAACACAAAAAATGTATTTGATCTGACAGTAAGAGTTCAAGTTCATTTATGTAAATAGTAAATGATAAAATGTTTTTACATACTTGTGAGGAAGTCAAAGATGGACATGTCTATGATGTTGAGGAGCCTGTTGCCTGAGTTATAGGGATACAGCTGCTTTACCGTGTCACAGTAGAAGGGATTCACTTCCCACCTTTAAAAAAATATAAAGGACACAAATTACGTCATTCACAAGATCTGATCCAGGAACTGTTTACAGCATTTGGATGTTTTTGACCAAACATTTGAAACAATTTGAGAAAACACTGTTTAAAATTACCCCTCGGGTTTTAGATTTGAAAGTATTATTGTGATAATACAATGAAGAAATCCACAGATTTATGGATGAAAACAGGAAGAGGTGGTTAGACGAATAGTGGATGGTGTAGTAAAGAAAGAAAGGGTCAAATTAAACAGAGCACTCTTTCATCTGTTTACCCTTAATTGGAAAAGCCTTTGACCATAGAGATAAACATCTGATTTAATTCAGCATCAACAGAATTTATGGGACATCTGGTCTTTTATTTAATTTTGAAAATACTAGAATTTACAGTCTGACTGGAGGCCACCAACTGACTAAACCGCAGTTGGGTTATAGTCCGTAAAAGACCATACATTTGCACCTTTTAACCAAAACATTTGGCGAGCATATTTTCAAAAACATCCTTGCCACATACACTGAACAAAAGTGAATATGAAAGCTACACTTCAGAATAAAAATATAAAAGTAACACTTCTGTTGAAAAAAAAAAAAAGATCTAAGACTTTTTCTATGCACACAAAATACCAGAGCTTTTGCCCGCAAACTGAATGCTCATTTGTCTACCATAAGCCATATCTAGTGTTGTTTCTTAGAATTTGGCAGTACATCCAAGCATCCTCAAAACCACAGACCACATGTAACCGTTCCAGCCCAGGACCTCAACATCCAGTGTCTTCAACTGAAAGATCGTCTGAGACCAGCTTCCTGGACTACGATTTTGCAGGTGAAGAAGTCTCAAATAAGTCTAGAAAAAGTCTGAGATCTTTTATTAAACTGCATATATATTTATATTCAGTGTGTTATAATATTAAAGAAGTAATGCAAATACGTAAGTAAGTGTGTTAGTATGTCTATGAAACAAAATGTTACTCCTCTTGAGTGCACAGATGTCTTACTCTTCACGTCCAGCAAAGGTGTAGGAGCGTATCCAGGGGTTGGGGATGGAGATGCGGGGAGCGATGCTGAGGCCGGGCAGATATGCAGACAGGGAGCCCTCCAGCAGGTCAGGGCCCCCACACACCGCGTATTCCGTCTTACACACGTACAGGCACTTGGCAAAGAAGCACGTGTTGTTTGCTGTTGGGATCAGAAAGAAATGGTTGAATGCAAAATGACTTGTGTTCACATACAATTACATGCTGTTTGATCAGCTCTGCTTTTCTTGCCAACTGTGTGCTGCGCCACCAACTAGAGAAACATCAAACCAGAACCAAAATAACTCACAGGCTGAGTTTAGCACTGATATGTGTTGTTTGCAAAAATATAGGGACACACTGCAGATACTAAAGTGTTGCTAAAAATCAAAATCAACAGAAAAGTGTCACAAAACATCCACTAAGCATTATTATACAAATATCCAAACTTCAAAACTTTTCAAAGAATCTCAAAAGAAATCTAAACACCCACCCACCCCCACCCTCAGACAGCCTGAGTCCGCCACTAATGAGTGGTATTAACCCTTTAAAACCCGACTTGATGTTTTAAAAAAAGCAAAACCCAACATCAAAAACAAATAAAACAAAAACAAGAAAATTACCTGAAAAAAAAGTTATTAAAAAATAAACTTGTAATTCAATTTCCTCCCTGAGCTACCACCTTATCGTGGTGGAGGGGTTTGCGTGTCCCAGCGATCCTAGGAGCTCAGTTGTCGGGGTTTTATGCCTCTGGTAGGGTCACCCATGGCAAACAGGGCCTAGGGGAGGGACCAGATAAAGTGTAGCTCACTGGACCCCTTCTGATGAAAACGAAAAATGGTTCAAAGCTTCCCTCGCCCAGATGCGGGTCACCTCAGCCCCCCCCCCCAAAGCCAGGCCTGGGGGTGGGGCTCGATGGCGAGCGCCTGGTGGCCGGGCCTTTACCCGTGGGGCCCGGCCGGGCACAGCCCAAAGAGGCGACCTGGGACCTCCTTCCTCACCACCTGTAGGAGGGGCCAAAGGGGTCAGGTGTCATGCCAGAGACATCCGAGAGGGATGTCTGGGCTTCCCTGCTTAGGCTGCTGCCCCTGCGACCCGACTCCGGATAAGTGGAAGAAAATGGATGGAAAATAATTTCAAATATATAATTAAAATAATAAGAAATATAGTTTCCTGGACATTTTTTTTTTTACCTAGCTTAAAAAAAAAAGCTAAATCTACTAATTTCTTGCAATGTGCAGCACATTTCTTGTCAATTTGCTCATTGCCTTTTCCCCATGTTTCTGAAAGAAAATCAAACCCATTAGCTCAGTTAGTTCAAAAGTGTAAATACTTGTAAAAGGTGTCTGAACGCAGCACAAATAAAATTATGTCAATCCAGGTTTCAAAGAGTTAATCTTCTCATCTAGTGCTCTGCAAAAAAAAGTGAATTAATGTACTTCCCTAAATGTTAAAGAATTTGTTTATAAAACACCTGCTGGTTCTTTACCTGGTGAGGTAAAGAAGACAGCTCGTAGGTCTTCATTGTGGGTCACCTGCAGGACTTCTCCTGTGACGTTCAGCAGCCTGCCGGACACCGGTGGGACCCTCCGGAAGTCCAGGATCCTAAAAAATAAGTTAATGAGATCAAAACTAAAATTGGAACTTTTTTTTCAGTCCACACAGTTCATGCCTACATACATTTAATGTAAATGTAATGTGAACCCTGTCAAAATGATGGTATCCTTATCTCTGTCTCCTCATTTCATTTCACAGGAACCCGCGTTTCATTTCCACTGATTCTTATCAATTAAAGCGCCTCACTGACAGCCTCCATGCTGTGTAATTTTGCTGTCTGTGTTCATACACACCATCAAGAGCTTATACCTCCCAGAGGGCCATATTTCAGTCATGTCTCGCAAACAGTAATCAAACAATAATCAGTGTGTGAAGCTGAATGGCTGTTTCTCAGCTTGTTGGCATTCCCCAACTGCTGATTTCTAGAGATGATGATAAGGGCTTGGCAGCCAACGCAGACACAACAGGGAGAGACAGCACACCGCCACGGATTAAAAACACACCGCCATGAATTAAAAACAAGAGAGAGAAGATCTGTCTCTTTATGTTTGATGACAGTAGCTGTTACTGATTCTTATATTTTAAGGACTAATATAAAATATAAGCAGATATGTAGAGTAGTAACATAATTACAGTGTGACGTGGCACTCCTGTTGTTTTCTGTCTGGTGTGGTGAAGCGATGACTTATCATTGTGTGCAGCTTCTTAATGATACTGTCTAGCTCCGATGACTGTGTTTCAGAGTGAATCACCTCAACTTATGTGCAATTACACAAAATGTGTGTGTGTTTTAGAGTTTGCCCATAGCCTGTGGTTTTTACTGATCAGCTAGTTTGGAAATCCAGGGTTGGGCAAACATGTTGCAATCTTTGCATATGGTGGGTGGTTTATCTGTTGGCAGCAGGAGACGTAGTTTTCATTTATAAGTATTTGATGGAAACCATTTAGGATTAATAGGATTATTACATGACTAAGTTTTGTTTCTGTTCATCATTGGTATGCTACGACAGGAATGTTTCCTCTGTGTCTTTAAAGTTCCTCCGCAGGCATTGATCAAACCCCTGAAAACTCATCTCTGATCATTCAAATTACATATTTAGAAGTTAGATAGATAGGTAGATAGATATAATTCTACGCCTTTTGATATAATTCTACACCTTTTGATTTAGTATGCACTAATCTATGAATCTATGAAATTATGCTGGCAGCTAGACAGCTTTTTTTATGTGTTTTGGCCTGGACTTTGTTGGATTTTGTTCACATGCAACCTGTGTTTTAGGTCTCCAAAAACTAACCTTTTGTAGGTAAAGAACAGAGTTTTCGAAATGTGACAGAGTGTGTGCTGATATCTCCTTTTTAAAGCATCACAAATGAGATGATACTTTGTGCAATGCTGGACGTGGTGAATACAAGTTCTGGTTCTAATCTTGCTCAGAGGATTTTTTTTACATGTTTAGCTATAAATGCAAAGATACTCTTACACTTTTTTGAAGAACAGAGGTGTCAGAAAGTGTTACAAGGGTCACTGTTTTTTTTAGCTTTTTTTTCAGGCTTTTGTTTGGCCAAAATTTTCTACTTCTTTGCATGACTTAAGGGTTTTGGTTATAACTTGGTTTTTATATCTAACTGTGGATTTGCTCTTGACCTCAGTTGTTTGTGGGAGGGTTTTTTTGAGAACAAAGGAAGGAAAGCCCCTTTTACAAAATTGCCTGTGTCCATGTGGACCATGCCTTTAAGTCACTGGATCACCAGAGTCAGTAAGATTCATCCTCTGAGGACAATGAATGTCTGTTCAAAATTTCACAGCAATCCATCCAATACTTGTTGAATACTTCAGTCTGGATCAAAGTGAAGGACCGGCTGACATTGCCATACATCCCACCAGCCATGCCGCTAGCATGACATCAAAAGTTTGATTTATAAATAATGACTATGCATTTTATGTGTTTCGCAACTGATCATGATTTAAAAATGTTACCCTGCGGTTCACAATTTTTAACAGCGTTTGAATCCATTCATAACTCATTTTTACATGCTGTGTTCCTGTTTTTAGTTGTACATTTGCATCATGTATTGTGCTTTAAAAATAAAGGGCCGGAAGAAAAACATTTGTTGCACCTGAGTTTGCACCAGAGCCATAACTGAGGCAGTAAAATGACAGATGCGCACCAAGAACTAAAACTTCCCCCAAGGCAGCAGTGCTGCATAAATTCACTGATAGACGGTAGTAAAACAATAAAAACAATGAAGTGATAATGAGTATTATGAGTGGAGAGAAGGGCTGCACCTGTCCAGGTGAAAGGCAGCAATCTCTGCATTGTGTCTCTGAAAATCAACGAAGTAGAAGAAGTCTTCTGGAGTCTCCTCGTCCCTCTGCTGCCTGGAACGTGCACACACACACACACACACACACACACACACACACACACACACACACACACACACACACACACACAGTCAAGACATACACAGTGATTAAGCTGTCAGTTATAATAGTCTACAGTCTATAATCAACACCACAAGTACTGTCATTTTTACACATACTAGATGATTTAGCTTGACTTAAACTAACATAGCGTGAGCTAATGTACTGTAATTTAATGTGTATGTGTTTAAAATGGATTGTAGAACTACAGTCAGCACATTTACATTATGTCAGAAAAAGTCGAATTATTGCATTGGTCTGACTAAAACTGGACTTACAAAATACATGTAAACATGTTAGTCTGACTGAAATTGAACTAAGTTGAATTTATCAACATCAGACTAACATACCTAGATAATGCAGTTGGAGTATGATCAACTCTTTCATGTATACGCCTCAATCGGACCTGAACTGACCTAGGCGTTGTGCGCATGCTCCATAGTTCCCACGTTGGGCTTTGACCCAGAAGTTGAACAGCTTAAATTGTTGTTGTTGTTGTTGTTGTTGTTGTTGTTGTTGTTGTTGTTATTGCTGTTGTCACCGTTCAACATGCAACCCTTGCTAACTTGTTTGGTATGTGTTGTAATAGGTCAGCTGGAAGAAGAATCTGTGTATCATTCGTTCACTCACTTTTCAATATGAAACCAAAAATAAAAAAAAACCAGAAAGAACACTAATTTTTTCATTGTTCCTTTCCAAAACCAAAATAAAACAGATAACGACTCGTTTTCTGTTTTCCGATTTTGTGCTCAAATCAAATATGGAAAAACAGTATAACAGTGATCATATCCCATTTTATGTTTTTAATTTGACGCAAGTGGCATTACCCGGAAGTGACCTGAAAAGACCAGAATTGACCATAACTGCAGGAGACAGTAAAACGACATACTACAATCAATAATTCAATTCGCCCCCAGCTCCACTTAACTGCGCATGTAAACGTAGTGACTTCCAGGTTTTACTTATTGGGCACTGACATTAAGTCCATTGATGGTATTTGATATAGACAGCACTCATTAAATGTGTTTTCAGTCCTCACCTCATTGGTTTGAACATGGCTTTGGCAAAGTTTTGCATCTTCAGAGCCAGTTTCAGGTGATGTCCACTGGGCTTAACAACTAAAGCAGAGACACAGAAAGACACAGAAACATTTTGTTTGCATTATGAAGAAATTTAAACATTAGCTTGATAGAGGTCAACACAGAGTATTTGCTTTTCAGCTGAATGCCCCAGAGGCCAGTTCAAACTGGAACACTTTCTAGATCTGCCAGTTCCCTGTGATAAAGTAATTGGGGGTTGGTCAAACAGCTTGCGCTCTGCTCTCTCAGCAACATGCGCTTCAATTTCTCTGTCTGGCTGTATATTATGTCACAGCAGTAGGCCAGACTAACCACATACATGCCTTGCCCCTGCTGTGCTCTGTTAAACTCCAGGGTACTGATAGTAGCAATCACATACGGTTTACAATCAGTACATTTTTTTTCTGGAAATGAGTCTAACAGAGCCAAAAACTGGCGTAAACAGCCTGGCTGATGAACAGTGTCGCTCTTTGGTAACTGAAATAATAAGTAAGTCTTTAAAGTTAAATTTAAACAGACGGGACGGATTGTTTTGTTGCATTTCTTCTTGGCAGTGAATGATGTTTGTGTGGTCAGCCACTTCGCTGTGCTGGTGAGGCACAGGCAGGACAAAAAGCAGTATGTGAAATGCTAAAAAAAAAAAAAAAAAAAAAGGAACTTTCTGGGAGCTTTCTTAACCATCCAATTTGCTTTCACATTTTCACATAAAAAGTATACTGCAGCCTTAAAAGGAAATTTTGATATTTTCATCCATTACCATATTTTCCCATGTTTTTGTGTCAAAGTGACTGTTGGAGACAAGTATTTTTGAAACTGGTCCAGTATTGAGAGAGAGTGCTGCAGCCAGCAGCTGTGCATGTAACCACTTCGGGCATTTGGCATCATCTATTTAAATCCACTTAGGTGCTTGGTTTTTGTCACTTACAGGCTGACATTGCTATTATGATCTACTGAGAAATAAATTGTTTCTCTTTACCTTTTGATGATCCGGTCTATTTATTACTGTGTGTAACCTACTCTTACTCCAGGACAAGCATTGTTCTGAAATCTCGCAGACTTTTTCATATTATCAAAATCCATCATACTCTCAAGCTGAACTGGTCAATGTGCCTACATATCAAAATGTGACATTCCAGGTAACCCTCCTGCATTAATTTTAGATGTTCAGGGATGGCGTGTCCTTTTCTGCTTATTAAATGCATTGTCTCTTTTCAAATTAAACTTTAGCTCTTACAGAAAATGTACAGTTTCTGCTTGTGAAATGCATACAGTCTCCTCTGAAATAAACTTAGAATGTAGGTTTAAAAACTTTTTAGGTTTACTTCTTTAGATCTAGGCAACCAAGAGCATGTGTTTAGGTTTAACACCATGGTTTGGCTTAAACTAAGTACGTCTGTTACTAACGTAACGTAACAGACGTAACATGTGCTATACATGACTAGCATAGTGTGCTTCACAATTCACTTAAAGTTGTTGCTTGTTTGGTTTTTATGTGTGCCTTTCTTTAACAATTTATTACTTTTATTTAGTGCTTTTTTATACTTTTTTCTTTTCCTTTGTTTGTGTATGTGCATGTTTACTCCCGGGTCTGGGAGAAATGAGATTTCAGTCCTGTGCATATGACACAATTGACTATAAAATTGACTTTGACATGCCAGCACACTACCTAGTTATCAAAATAACTAATCTGACTTTTGGTTTCACACACACAAACAGCAGTGTCCTGAGTGAAAGTCCAGAGTTTGTTTGACCAGCCCACCCTATACAGACTATCTTGCTTTTTATACCATGGCAGTTGCCTGGAGCAAAAAAAATTACGTTGTCCGGTGCATCTCACACTGCTGCTAGAGTGCCTCTTTGCGTCCATTTTTGATGCTGAGTGCCACTGACCAAGCACTGCTGTTTGATAAGTTGGGAGTGAGATCATGTTGCAAAATGAGCTAAATATTCAGCTATTACAAAGAAAATATCTGAGATCACTCTAAGCTATGCTGTCTGTACTCCAACATTGTAAACTCTTCCCAGCACTCCTCTCTCTAGCTCTCACTTACATTTCTACTGTTGCTTCCGACAACACGTCACCTCTTCCAAGATTTCAGAGTGAGTTTTCTCCTTTAGCAAGACTTGGTGGCACACAATAACAAACTGAACGGATCAAGAGAAAAATTTCATTTCTCAGAAGAGATCCTTTCCATAATGTTGTCAGACACAGAATAACAATCTGAGCCTGTCAGTGGCAACAACAAGCACTCTTTGAGGGTGTAAATTGACCAAAATGCCATGAGAGGTTACCCTGCAGCATGTTTTGCCACTGCGGTCGCTCTCAATACTGGACCAGTTTCAAGAATAGCTGTCTCCATTAGTCACTTAGACACAAAAAACATTGGAAAATGGGGTCCAGGTCAGAGAAAAACCCAAGAATTCTTTTTATATATCCATTTGTATCTGTTAGATAAAAGCCTTATGTTACTTATATTTATCCAACAGTAGCTTTGCATTACTTCATCCACCACATCTTCTATTTTCCCCCACAATAACATCCACTAAAAGCCCCTTTGTCAGTAACTTTTTCAATTATCCATCCATATATTTGCAGCTTTCACTTGCGTGCTGCTGAGAGGTATAGCAGGAGATGACAGCGTAGTTGTCGGCTGGTGTGTAGGTTGAAGCCTGGAAACACTGGCTTCCCTCAGTGCATGCAGACATCAAACATTTAATTAAAAGCTCTGCCTTTGAACACAAACGCACGCCTGCTTTTTTATGCCCCAGAGCAAGTGTCTTAGACAGACAGACAAATCTGGATTTTGATGCCAAACCAACACAAAATCCTCACTATCACAAAGGCGACAGTGTGTTTGTCTCTGACGGTGCCGCCAAGCACAGGGAGGAACAAGAAGAGAGAAACAAAGGGTATAGTCAGAAACTGAGCACTCATGCTGTTACAAGCTGTACATAAGATATAAAGCTACACAACATGACGTATGAGATGAAGAAACCCAAACAAATATAAAAGCCTACTGATCATACCTTGGGTACAATCACATGCTCCTTTTAGTGCCTTCTCATCTTGAGTGTAATCTGCAAGAAATAAACCTTTGTTAGCTCATAATTTTGCATCTAACAGCCTCTGTGATTCAGCACAACAAAGTCATAAAACTGCTCTGTCACTTTAAGGCACAAACCAGGAGGTAAAACCAATTGATGGCTACAATTTACATCAACCACACCAATCACAGTTAATTTTACACCGACATACTGATGTTTTTAATCCCATCCATCCATCTCTCACCTGCACTGACGACCGGCATGCCCTGCATATCCTTGAGGAGCTGTGGGATAGCAGGGTCATCCCGGGAGTACAGAGCATAGCGGCTAATTCCGAGGTGGAACTTCAGCCAGCTGGCATCGGGGTCAAAGGTCACTTCATGCTCAGTCACGGTGATGTTGGACACAGCCGCTGCCTCGTTGTAGTATTTCATGTGTCTGAGGGTTAACAAGCCGACAAAGGTTAACTGTAGGAAATGCACATGTGATATTGCAACTTAAGCAAAAGAAATGATTATCCAGTGGTGGAACAAGTACTCTTAGTGACTCTAAGTATCAAAGTAAAATGAAAAATGGCTCCTTTCACAGTATGATTTTTTTTAAATAACAACTCAATAAATGCCATTTAATCTAGTTAAACTACATGCTTACATTTAAATGTCTTGGTTTATGAGTTTTTAAAAGTGGATATTAATATGTTTTTTTTATTTTAACTTGACATTATAAATCAAATGTCAATTGCACAATTTTAATGGTTATAGAATAATGACACCATCAGCATTTAGGTTTTCTGTTAGCCTTGCTTTGCTTTCACTCTGCTCTGCAGGCTGTTGTCATACACTTTTGTATGTATACCTGCAAAAAGTCATGCACCAAGATTTGTATATATCCTACATAATCATGAGCCAGTTTTGCATATAACTTTTCTGGGAGGGCTGCGATCATGTGACCGAAGCATCCACAGTAGCAAAGAAGGAGGAAGTCTCCATAAGAAATCAGGTTGGGTTGGTGGATGGGTCACAAAGTACAGGATTTTCCTGCAGTAGACTGCTGTTTGGAAATGAGTGAAACCAAGGGAACTAAAGGACGTAAAAAATGTGTTTCTTTTTCTAAACCTAAACTACATAAATTTACGTTAAGTATGTTACATCATAAGGGGGGTGCTACTTTATTTGACATCGTTCAAACAATTTTAGGGGATACGTTGAATTCTGTCGGTCACTGAGTGCAATCTAACCCGTAAACTGAGCCTTGATTTATGGTGAAAGGGAAGTGCATCAGCTATTGTGCCACCAAAACAGGAAGAAGATAGCGCTTTCGTTTTCCCCGGTGCCCCAGTTTGCAAAGAGTTACAGTTCTTTGCAGGTACTATCCCTAGAAGTGGAAATGATGGACTGTGGAACGACCACTATTTTTAATGTTGTAGTTGGTCAATGTGGAGCTAATTTCAGATAATCTAATGAGTAGATTAGTAGTATAATACTGCATCATATTTTATAAGCATGAGCAGTTTTATGTAAAAAGTAACAATTAATTAATGTAGTGCAATGAAAAGTACAATATTTATCTCTGAATGTAGTGGAGTAGTGAAGAGTGTATTAAGTAGAAGAAAATGAAAAAAAAACAAAAAAAACAATATGTCATACTTAAGAACAGCACTTGGGTAAATGTACTCAAGTTACATTTCACCACTGGTTTTGTGATACTTGGGCTCTTGTTGTGCTCTTACTTAACCCGGCTTGCCAAATGTTTTATTTTATTTCTTTATTTTTTTTTAATCCATTCCTTGCAAGTTTCGTCTTACAACATTTTGTAAAGGCAGTATTTTATTTTAGAAAGAACACAGATTTGATGGGACAGTCAGTGCCAGAAATTCAAGGCATTCAACAGGTTTTCACAGCAGCAGATCTTACAAGAATGTGTTTGAAATCAAAGAGGCACTACATGAGGAAATAGACTCACAGAGTTTATTGCACACCCTGTTTTATAACTCCTTTTATTTGCCTGTTTCCGCCTGTAGCGCAATTTTGTATTCGCATATAGAATTTTATTGGTTGTCTTATAGGCTCTCTGTCGTTTTTAATAGCAGTTGTAACAACATTTCGAATTTCCACAGCCTCCTCTCCTCTCTGCTATACTTAAATCCTGGGCAACAATAATCTGAGACCAAAACAAATAAGTCTGTGGTGAGTGCAGCACCGCATTGCCAGAAGCCAACCGCACTGAGTGGGACGGTCATCTCCCAACCCAAACAAACTCCATCACGGGCTGCATAAAGTGCCGAGATGATAGAGCGAAGTGCTATAAATATGAGCCATCAATCACTCAGTGAGCTGAAGTGACAGATCAAGATGATCAGCATCATGGACAAGTGCAGACCACAGAGTTTAGAGTCAAGATAGCAAAGAGGAAGTGGAGAATGTTTCTGTGGTAATCTCTTGAACAAACACACATGAAGCAGGTTGAAAGAAAGGTAAATTTGTTTTAAACCTGTTTCTTTACATACTGGTTTTCATGTATGCTGTCCTAAAGCTCTCCTGGGTGTGTTTGTTGCAGTGTTGAGTTGCAAGAGTTTGCAAGTCTTAAACAAGGCTTTGGGCTATCCATTGTTTTTGTGCACATTTATTAAAGGCAGCAGAGAGTGGGAGATCCATTGCTCATATTTCTTCTTATTTTCCACCATGAGAGCCCAAAATCTGTATCTCTGGAGGGAGTGCACTGTGTCGGGAGAGACAGACAGCTTCGCAAGCCAAGACGGCTACGGCTCCCACAGATTAAGATGGGCTTTAGCAGTTTTAAATCCGTGTTTACCTTAAAGAGAGCGTTCCAGATGCGAGCTCTCAGAATGACATGTTTGCGAGGGGTTTTCTGCTACTGGCCCGCTCCACGTTGGACTTTTATGACGCACAGAATTGTCTACACATCCTGCTGTCTGTCTGTGGGTGTACATCTGTTATCATGAGCACATGCACAAGTGTGTTTTTGTGCTTGGATGTGTGTTTGTGTGCGGTGGGTTTGACTGTGGTGTCGGTGACCCTGCCCTGTGACCACAGTCAAGCCCAAACAAGTCCCTCGCAGCCAAAATGAACATCTTCTTTCACAATAAAGTTGAGTAACACAAGCTGTGTTTCAGTCACAGCTTGTGTCATTCAGCCATTACAAAATCATTTGTACTTTGTACAAAATAAGTCTAAATGTGATTTTTAAAATCCAAAATGACACCTGAAACTCACCTTTCCCAGCGTGACACCTTCTTCCTGTAGTACTCCATCAGCTGCTCCACCTGCAGCAGCCTCTCCTCCGGCCCCAGCAGCGGAGTCTGGATGTTGTACAGAGGGTGAGCAAACAGCCTCCCCAGCTTTGACCCCCCATCAGTGGGTTCAGATGTGGTACCATCCAGGGGCAGCGCAGAGGTCCAGTTGGAGAGCTGCGGGCTGGCGAGACCCCCGTGTCTGGGAAGGGTGAGGTTGCCAGAACCACATGGGCAGAAGTGTCCGGATATTTGCCCCACACTCCGCAGCTTTGGCAGGAGAATAAAGTAAAGGTCAGCGGAGAAGATGGCTGTGAGGGTCACGGCGAGGAAGAGACGGTCTCTCCTCATCATTGTAGCAGAGAGGAAAATGTAGAAGGAAAGTCCTGACTATGTGCTGCTCCAGGGAGTGCAAGGCATCACTTGTAGGCTGCCTCCAGTCTCCCACACAGTCAGCCAAGGCAGAGGCGAGAGGTAAGCAGTCAGAGGTTGGTCCAAGGCTGTCTCTTTCTCTTTTCTCTCTGTGTGTTTTAGTCTGTTCCCTCCAGCTTCACTTCTCCTCCTCCTCCTCCTCCTCCTCCTCCTCCCTTGGCAGCGACTGTAGAAAGAGCCGAGCCGAGAGCGAGCATGTGTTTGCAACAGTCACTGACAGTTTGGCTGCTTCCAGGGAACCTGCTGCTCTGAGGACGAGAGAGTGAGAGTGTGTGTGTGAGAGAGAGGGAGTATGTACACTGTGGCTGTGTGTGTGCAGGTACGTATGTACACAAACATCACATTACAGGTTAGTAGATGGACAGTGAGTGCAATAAGGGTGTAGAAAACACACTGAAGAAGCAGTCCTCGGGAGAAGGAAGGGGAGGAGAAAGTGCACTTCTTCTTGTCACAGCAGATCTGAATGAAACGTCCAGCTGGCGTATCTACTCTGATGCAATGCAAGTGAGTGAGTGTTTGTGTATGTCTCTCTGTGTGTGTGTGTGTGTGTGTGTGAATGTGTATAGCTGCATGTCCACTTATCATTCATGTGTGAGTATGTAAGCTGACTGCCTTTCTTCCAATTTGTTTTTGGCAGGAAGATGGTGAGTGTGCAAGTGTAGATTTACAGGTTTAAAAATGTGTGTGAACGCGTGACTTGCCTTGACATCCGAAGAAGACGTGGAGACAAGCTTCCCTCTGTCATCTTCCAACCTGCTCATTATGTAAAGTCCACTTTCACTCCTCCTTCATCACATCAAGTCTCCTCTCCTCCTCCTCCTCCTCCTCCCATCTCATGGCATCCCTGCTTAAAACTTTCATCCTCTTTGCTCCTCTACTATCTTTTCTGCCACTCTGCTTCCTACTCTTTGCCTTTCCCTCGTCTTTCCTTTGCCTTTTTCGCCACAGACCTTCAGTCTGTTTCGCTCCAGGCAGAAATTCCCAGCTGCACTTTCCTTCCTGCTGCAGTTTCCCACACATGAATCCTTCACTTTTCTCCCTGTCACGCTGATCTACAGAGAGACGCAAGTTCAGAAAAAGGCAGTGCTGGAAAAAAAAAACAACAACTTCTTGCACAACTTCAAATGAGGAAACATGCAGGGAGAAATAACACCTCCCCTCGTTCACAGGCTACCTTTTCTTTACTCTCTCCCTCGCTGATTCCTGTGAAAACATGCAGTGTATAAATTACGATGGCTGCTTGTTGCCCGGTTCAGCTCTAAAAGCCTTAAGCAGCTTTATACCGAAGCAATGAAGACCTCGCAGGGCATTTCCCAGCCTGCATCTGCGCTGTTGTCGCTGTGGAACATCTGTCGTCTGTTTGTGTGTCTTGTTGTTGTGTGTGTAGGTGTGTGTATGTGTGTGTGTATAAGTCTGGCAAAATTACGCCTGAGTGTCTGGGAGTTGTTCTCCAGGGTGTTTTAGCATCTCTAAAGAGAGAACAGGCTGAAAGAAGTCTTTGCTAATGTTGGAAATTAGTGAAAGGAATCTTTAGCCTGCCATTTAGCCAAATTGTAAAAGAGCTTCTGTTTTGCCTACACACACACACACACACACACACACACACACACACACACACACACACACACACACAGGCTAAGTGAGTGACTGCTTTCTGAAAGTGTTTCTGCAAGTGTGTTCACATAATACAGATACAAAAACAAAAAAAGAGGCACTTTTGTTCTTTTGACCAAAATGCATGGCGTAAAAAAAGAAAAATCTGTTTTTAGACCAGCAGAAACCACATATTTCATAACTGAATGAGCTTTCCATTTGAACTTGCTGTCAGTTGTATGTGTTCTCTTTAAACTGTAAATTTAAAAAAATATCCCACAAATAAAAGTTTCACTGACAACAAACTGAGAAATGTATGAATATGTCATTTGGTTTTTATTCCACTGCACAAAAAAAGCTCAAGATAAATACTTTCATTTGACAAAGTAATAAATGTCAAACTATAAGTGTTCATCCGCAGACAGAGGATATTCCTGATGACACAACACATTTCAGCAACGCTATGTTGTCTTGCAGATGCCTGAGGAAGCAAAAGTGCAGTCTAGATGACTTGCCCTGTTTGTCCCAGCTGCGTCTGTTTGTATTTATCCCCGAGAAACAAACCCTGCCATCTCCCCCGCTAAAACATCCAGACCGGTGCTTAAAATAACCAGGTTTTCAGGGATGAGCAGGCAAGCACATGCAAAGATGTTGCAAAATCGAATATGGAAAGACAGCAAGTGAAAATAGGGCATTGAGTTCTGCGTCACCAATTTGTGCAATTCAGCAGACCTGTGATGATACAGCATACAGGGTTGGGCTGAGATAAATGGGTGAGATGGCTCAGTTGTCTGTCTGTCTGTCTGTCTGAGCGACCCAGAAGTCTCAAATATCATGAAATTTCACACTGCTGATAAAAATACAACAATAGGGGTATTGTGAAGCTGCTGTTTCACAAATACAATGTACCACTATTTATACATATCCCATGTCATCATAAGCCAGTAATCTGTGTATAACCCAAGTGTTTGGGAAGGCTAAGATCACGTGACCAGTACACTGACAGGAGAAAATAAAAAGCTGAAAGTGGTCCCACAAGGACACAGTTTTTATGTGATATATTCATGTTCATGTGTGTTTGTCCAGTTCCTGTTTTATTTTGAAATATTTTCTCAGTGCTCAGTGCTAATTTTACTTCCTGAGTTCTTCCGCCTTTGTTGATCACCTCATGTGTTTCACCTGTGTCTTGTTTCACTCACCTGTTTGTAGTAAGTAATCAGCTCTTGTGTATTTAAGACCCAGTGTTTCCTCCATTCAGTTGCCAGATTGTCATTGTTGCCGTAGTGTGTTCATGCTCACCAGCCTTTTTCTTGTGTTTGATTCCCTGGTTTTTGATTCTGCTTGAACATATGGACTTTGTGTCTTGCGTGATGCCCTGAACAGATTTTTATGCCTTTGCTGACTGCCCTCATGTGTATCACCTACGTAAAGATTTGGATCTGATAAACTTGTCATGGTGTTAGGTGCTTTTCTCTGCAACTGAGTCCAAGTTTTCTAAGTTGTTAAATATGGAGTAATTTCAATCTTCTCATCTAACTCTTAGCATAGAAGTGTAGGTCTGTTTCCCAAAATGTCAAAACTATTCCTTTAAAGTAAAAGAGACCAAACATCAGGAATTGTGAGCAGTTTGGAATTGATTAAAAAGAAAAAGATGTGGTGCAGTGTATATCACAAGCTGCTCTGAAGGGGAAATACTGCCGGTACAGTATCCATGTGACACATTTAAACAAACATATTCAATTTACAGTTTCATGACAACTTTATGCAAAAAAAGGAAAAACAGCATTCATGTCTACATCTTCATTTATATCTAACTGGACAGGTAGGAATCTCACTTTTCCTTCCACATGCTGCGAGCTGAGCCTTTTGCTGCCAGTCAAACACCGATACCACACCCAGGGGATTCTGGGTAAATCCTCAGTGGAAGCATCCCCTGGAAAAAAAAATGTAAAAAAAAAAAGAAGAAAATGAAGAGCAGATTTTTCAGCTTTAGAAAACAACTTTTGTCAAGATGGAGCAGAGTTTACAGAGCAGCAGCAGCATCAAGGCATTTCTGAAACTCTTGCTTCAACAAACATGTAAAGCAGTCAGATGAATCAATGGAAGTCTTTTGAACTTCCTGTCTGACCTCTCAGCGGTCAGTCCACAAAAATTGGCGGCTACAGGAATATCAAGGCCACGAATGCACAGTGTGGTAGCAAAACACATAATATAAAAGGACAAGGTCACAGATGGGAGAAGTAAGCAGAGAGAGAATGATGAAGTTCAGATCAAGAAAAAGATTTAGAGCAGTTAAGATTAAGAAAGAACAGAAGAAAGTGGAGAAGACATGCATTTTCCCATCAGATGTTTCTAAAATAGAATGGCAGTATCCCTCTATTTCTTCTTTTTACCCCTCTTTCATTATGCCCTCAGATTCATTTTTCTGGACAACTTCAGCCTGAGCATGGAGCGCTACAGCCACAGCCGGGAAGAAAGGAAGTGGAACTGCGCCCTCACATTCCTCCAGAATTGATCGAGCCTTTTATAGTCGCGTGTGCTAACCAGTATTTTTATGTTGGCAACTACTGGATGTCCACAAACCTAGACAATAAACACTCCCACTATAGAGCATTTACATAATACATTCAAAGCTAAAATGCCACTGTCTAGGTCATTTTATTGAATGTTCAGTAGAAAATCAGTCATTACAGCAGCAAAAAGCAGAGCATTTTGAAAAATAAAGTGAGGCTATAACTTTTGCTAAATCGCAGCCACTTCAACTCTCAATGTAGCTTTATAATAGCACAAGTAGCGAAAACTCAGAAATTTAGCAAACTGACTTACTTGATCCAAGTTCGCTCACATTAGCCACAACAAGCCACTGGTCATATGAGACTAGGTCAGACTGTAGCAGCGATTCCCAAATTATTTTATTGAGCAAAGGTAGGTTTTTTCCCCCATTGTTTAGAAGTCGAGCTTCTCAAATGTGAGGAGAAAAACAGCATCATTACATTTTTTAAAAGTTGCATACTGTTGTTTTAAATGGTAACTGGTATAAAATGTTGGATAATCTACAATCAAACTGGAGTCAAATGACTCTGCAATCGTCATGGGTATTTATCGCCTCTGGCTCCGATCAGCAGGGAATACAACACCCAGGTGAATGTGCTAATTTTAGCTCCATAACTGTTAATATGTAATGACCACCACCAATAATCAGCCCCCGTCTCCACATAAGCAGAGTGCAAACATTGATTTAAAAGAGTTTGCACAGAGTTTGAAAGAGAGACTGAATAAGTAAGAGATATATAAAGAAAAATAACCACCATAAAGTTTCACAGACTTCTGTTCCTACTACTGTTTAGTGTTTACATGTGGCTTGACCGTGAAATTGAACATGACACATCAAAAAAACCCAATCACAACAACAAAAAACCCACACACAGGAAGACATACTTGTCTGCAGCAGAGACATGCACACTGCTCTGCTCTACTGGCAGTTGGAGAGCAGTTTATGGCTCATTCTTAGGGGGTATACTTGTGTTTAAAAAACTGCATGCACGCGCTAATTTTGATGAAAAGTGAATTTGTGTGTTTTTTCAGTAAGAACAGAAAAAATCAAGCATGAAAGTCACCTGCAGGTCGAAAACAGCATATCAACAATGATTGCTGTCACGAATGTCATCAAATAGATGTCTCCTCTCTTGACACGAAGCTACTGTCTGGTAAAAGTCCTCAAACAGATACTGACACACACAGATGAAGGATTAATGTACATGCACAGAGGCAGAAAGGAAGTTAACTAAGATGAGAACAACATGTGTTTACACTCATTGGCTGCTGATTGTATGTTTGCAGGTTACCATGGGTTGCTGGGGTTGCTTGTGGTCAATCTCAGCTGGACTGGTGGATAAAGCTTAAGTAGAAGACAGGAGACATCATCAGTTAATGTGTGTGTGTGTGTGTGTGTGTGCGCGCGTGCGTGCACACATAACTGTGTCTGTCTGGGTGTGGTTGCTAAGAAAGCACAGCTAATCGCTTATTTTGGCGAATACTGAGTAACGGGCAGACAGTGAAAGGAAAGTGTAGGAAATGTCTTGCAGACCCGCACACACAGACACATACACAAACACACACACACTAACCTTGAGCATTTGTGCAATTCAGTTTTTAATTTTTTATTTTTTTTTACAATCTGGCCTGCATCTCTGGAGCAGAACATTGCCCAAATGTTCCCAAGCTGAGCTCCAGACTTCAGAGGAGGAGAATGTGAAGAATGCTCTGACTCTTCTCTTCATAATGTGGTGAAATTGGACATGATTTAATCAGAGTATCAGGTTTAATTAGCTGGGAAGGCCATCCCAACCTGTACGTTCAAACCCTTTTCTGCAGCAGAAGCTACACACACCCGCACACATGTGTAGAGGGATTCTGGCAAGAGTGGTAATTACGGGAAGGGACATTCCCAGTACACAGCCAAATGTGACTGGAGATGGACTGGGTCAGGGAGAGGCCATGTGTGTCTGTGTGTGTATGTGTGTGTGTGTGTTTACAGCACCTCCAAACACCTGTTTGCACTGAATGACTACCTTCAGAACAGCATTCCTGCTGTGAAGTTTGACCCCTGTTGTTGGGGTGAAGTGCTTGACTTTTGACGTTGTAGAACCCAGTTTTTTCACTCTTGGTCCTCTCCTCTGTGTCTTCTTTCAGTTTCCTCTGTGTCCTCCTATGGATGTCAGAATCAAAAGACATTGCTCTTTGCTGAAAGGAATTCACTTGCGCAAACACAAAGCTGTTTACTTTAGATTAGACAGGTTTCCCATTTTTGTTCGTTGCTGAACCAGACAGGATCCTTGATCTATGCTGGATGATGTTTTGTCACAGAGTCTGATATCTGTGTTACTGTTTGTTGTTAGATTTGATTTAAACCAGAGCTGGTCTCCATTTCTGTGGTGTAGTTGGCCTGCATTTGAGTACTCTGTGTGCTCCTTCTCTCTGTGTGTGTGTGTATGTGTGTTTGTGTGCTTTTAGGACTGCTGTCTTAGTAAATCAAAAGTGATTACGATTCCATCATATGTAATTGTACACTGATTAGCTGTTTAAAAGGCATCTGAAAGTTTTGAAACTTCTGTAGCAATGTGAGAATGTCATAGCTAATGCTTAGCAACCTCTATGTTTATGACAACACCTTGCACAGTAATGCATATGTGGAATTCTTTTAAGCAAAAAGCAAATTTGGGATGTTCACATTTGCTAATGCATTGTAAAAACATGTGGTAATGTACAGTATTTACTGATTACAAGCTTATTTCCTTTATTGCTTGGCTATATACTGGACAATACATTGCCAAACAAGTCTAAAAGTGTACAGCCATGCAAGCAG
Source organism: Plectropomus leopardus (assembly GCF_008729295.1). Lineage (NCBI taxonomy): Eukaryota > Metazoa > Chordata > Actinopteri > Perciformes > Serranidae > Plectropomus > Plectropomus leopardus. The sequence continues at coordinate 18,499,748 of NC_056481.1, read as the reverse complement.
CTCAGGCACATCCAATGACTGTATATAAAACTGAACCCAAAAGTGAAGTCAAGAACTCTTGATTTCCCCCTGGTGGTTGGCTGTACTATAGGTAACAAACCCCGTCCCCTCTGTGTTAGCAGATAGGATATAGGCCTCACAAAAAAAAAAAAATCAAAGAAAATGTTCTATAATTTTTCTTCAAGATGGTTTCTGTCATTTTACATAGTTACCACTGTATGTTCAAGTGTTTCTCTGACATGTTTGATTTCAATTAGTTATTTGATACTATGAAACAGGGGAGTAACATCATGACTGACAGTTGTGTGTGTCGATTGGAGCGCTCACAATTGATGGCACTGCTTGCAATTCAGTAGGATGTGTATAGGGGCGGGATCTCGTCATGCTCCAAAAGCAACAGATGACTGTATCCAGTATATTTTGGCTTCATTTTTGCACCATGGGAAAAAGTGGAGACACATTGTCCATCGTTTTAATAATTGGGCACAGCACTTTGAGACTTATGCTAATGTCAGCATGCTAACATGCTCACAGTGATAACCCTGATGTTAAATCAGTATATTGTTGACTGCAGTCTTAGTTTGGCATTGTTAGCATGCTGACATTTGTTAATTAACACGAAAACACAAAGTACAGCTGAGGCTGATGGGAATGTAATTTGCTTTGCAAGCATTTGGTCGGCTGATTGACTGACACCGCCATCCCTAGAGCCACGGTGCTGGCACGGCTAAAAAAATGTCTTGAGTTATGCAACACTTATGCAAGAGGTACAGAAGAGACATTGAAATGTTGTCTCATGCTCTGTGGATGGTCTTCCAATCAGATGCCAGAGAGGCAGTGACAGAGACAGAGTGAGAAGAGATGATGCAAACAACATAATTGACTTTAAGACCACAACTTTTTCTCTCTTACTTTCACATGTATCTAGGCATGTGCTGACTGTCTGTCACTTCATTGTACGTTTTCATCTCTCTCAAACTAAATTACTTCAGAGTGTTCTCTCATTTTTGGTTCATGTTACCCAACATGTGACAAAAATACAGTTGAGCACAGAGCAAAGGCTTTGGGCCAAGCCAGAGTGTATAACCTTTAACAGAACTGAAGTTTCTATTAAAGACTTGAACGTCTGCGGAAAACAAGGGAAGTTTCTTTTGGAGGAAGCACTTAACCATGACGTATTCCTCTATATTAGATTTGGCACAAACCATTTACTGTTGACATCATTACTTGTTTGGACATCTCCTGCGCACTCTTTTATGTGTTGGCCGAATTTAATGATAAAATCCCCAAAAGGCTGCCATGTTTACACACGTCAGCCTCAAAATTGGGAGTGCAGGATCCAATTTGCTTCACGGGCTGCATGTGTGCAGTCATTTTTAGCATTTATGGCCTCAGCCATGGAAGAGTTAGCACAATGAGCGACACAGAGTGTATGTGTTAACCCTCGGTGGGTTCAGCAAAGTAGGAAAAGTTCTCCACTGTTGAATTTTTGTCCTAATTTTGACATTAAAAAAAGGCAGTGCTCATAGAGGCACTGCCACTTTTCAACTCCCTCTGTAACTGTTTTTTATTTTTCCTATTATTTCCAGGGTTCCCAAAGAAAACCTGGAAAACTCATGAAATTGAACCATATCATTTTCCAGGCCTGGAAAAACAATGGAATTTGTAAAAATTCTTAAAAGTTCTGGGGAAAGTCATTCAATTTTGTTGACTGTAATCAAACAAATTGTTACAGGAATCTCCAGGAGATAACCTTCCATGTAATGTAACATAACGAATTGATTTCCTGTAACTTAGCTGTTGACATAACAAAGCACTATTATGCTGTACAATATATTGTTTAAGTATCAACACTGCAGTGTGCAATAGCCATATTCAAGGATGTGCAATGTCAAGTCAGGCAAATTAACTTAAATAACTAATTTGCTGCTTTATACAAGCAGAAAACTTGCATGGTTCTCATTTTCCATGACTAATACCTGCCAGGCCTCTCCCTTTATGACAGACTACCTCTAAATGTGACATATTATGGCAGTGTTTTTTGTGTGAACCAAAATTCTACTATGTGTATGCAGAAAAGCACTGTAACCAGGTAAGTGTAGCAGGCGCAATGAAGTGCACGCTTTTCTGAAATGGAAACTTTTTTATGGGTCCTTGAAAAGTCATGGAAAAGTTTTGAAATTGTGTCCATGAAAATGTGGGAACACTATTTGACATGTACTTCTAAGATGAAACAGAGAAGAGCTCACCTCTGGTACGTAGCTGGGTCACTGATACTCCATAAAACTTCCTGCCCAAAAGAACCCACATGTTCTCCGTCCTTTGTCCACAGCCCAGCAGAGCCGTCAGCTGAGGCTGCGAGGATGCACAGTCTCTCAGCCACCTCAAGGACTTCCACACTTACCAATGCTCTCTCATGAGCCTTCCAGCACTGCAGCAGAGGAGGCCGTTCATAAATCGACTGTGTGGAAAGAAAACACCTCAGGTATAAGGGAATATACAGGACATACTTCATTTTTTATTAATCTACAGCAGCTCAAACACACAAAGACAAACACTCACCTCGTGTTGGATGTCCAGTGCATAGTGACTGATGTCCCAGATTTGAAGCCAGCCTGCTGTGTCTCCAGAGACCAGGATGTTATTTGTAGTCTGATCTGAGCTCAGGCTCATCACACGCTCACCTGGCTGCTCTGGAGCAAAGAACTGGCCTGGTTTGAGGAGGAAAAACTGAATTGTACTCACACAGTTTTCCAAACTTAACAAAACAAAGTTAAATCTTAATAAAAAAAAATCATTTTTACAGTAGTCTCCTGTAGGTTTGGGCTCCTGAAGATCTACAAGGACAACATTGCATGCAAACACATCTAATTATAGTTCGATTTTTTTGTGTGTGTGTATTTTCGAGAACACTGTTTCAACTTAAATGTACTTCAGAGACAAATTGCTACCATTTCATGGTATGTCACACATCTCCATATTATGTCACACTCAAATTCCTCTCTGCTAGAAAAATGCACATGCAATATGCAGACCTTTACACACACACAAATGCCCACTGGCTCACTCACACACCCATGCATGCTCGTACACATATGCTGCGGTCACAGTGCATGAATCCCACACCACTAAACACAGATGGGATCTGGAAAGAGACATAGTTGTGGGCTGCCAGGAATGGTACAGGCGGCAGGCCAAGTCAACAGTTCAGCCTAACTGCCACTGCTCTGGCTGTTTGTAAATCCATCTTACAGGAGGATCATTAAAACTGACAGCTGCTCATCAATTGCTTGTTTAGTGCTTCCACCGCCCTTATACTGTGAACTTTATTCTAAATACATGTAATTTTACTTTTTCACCCAGTCCTTCTTAATGATACTCTCTGCATCAACACTCCCCGTCTCACCATAAGTGTGTGTCTGTCCAGCGATGCTCCAAAAACAGAGACAGCCAGCGTGTGATGACACCAGAACACCTTTGTTTCTTAGCTTCCTGTTGCCAGCTCGATGCTGCAGGAACAAGAGACTGTCCACGGGGGGTATCGCTCTGGATGCAAACAAGCAGGGGAAAAAAACAAACAATAACAAAGGATACCACCCACTAAGGAAGCAGTACTCTTGACAAAGGTTTGCTACTAGAGATGATATAGTGTTGCCAAAATGTGCTTTTGAGGTTGTTGGACAGTAATGTTGTAGGACAGAAGAAAAAACAAGTTCTGCTAAATACATCTGTCTTTGTTATTTAGATTTTTCCCCCCCAATCTTTGCCTATTTATGTTGAATAATATATTATTTCCAGCCAGACTTTTTTGTCACTAAAAGTAGTCACTAAACCAAAAAGTTTAAAAACAACATATTGAATCTTTAACAATGCATTGCATTTCCTAAAGTAATCATGTTTTTTTAATGCAGGAGGAAAAATGTAAAGCCTACACTATCACTCCAAACCAGAGAAGTTGAATGAAGACATTTCAGTCCTTCTTAGATCTTTGTCAGGTCAAAAGTTTGAAAAGATGAAAGCACATATATACCAACGGATTGACGAACTCTATGGTGGCAGGTGTGGTAAACCATCTGTGATTGTTTTACCATCCTGAGTGGATCAGATGGTTTACCATAGCTGCTACCACAGAGCTTGTCAACATGTTGGTGTGTAGTACATATAAATATAGGTGTGGTTTCAACTTTTCAAACATTTTGACCTGACGAAGATCCGAGTAGGCTCAAATGGTTGTTTTCCTACTTCAACCTGCAGAAGGCAGCTACTGTGCATATTTGAACACAATATGAGGAATTTTAATACTTAGCTCTCTCAACCAGCAATGCTACTATTTACCCATAATAATAACTTCTCAGCTGAAAAAAAAGTGTTTAAACAGTTAAGTTACTCTTTAACTTTGCATTTTGGCCGTTGCCATCTTGGATTCTTTGAGCCAGAAATGAGGCCAAAATTGTTTTTGTACCAGGCTGTAAACATGTTATTGCTGCTGTGAAGTTGGGCATTTTCACATGGGACTGACTCACCTAAAGAGCCAGCCTCAAGTGGCCACTCAAAAAACTGCAGGGTTTGTTTTTTTTTTAAGGCTGCCACTTAATGAAGACACACACACAAACACACACACACACACAGTTACATTTCTCACCCGTTCTGTGCATGTCTTTGTAAGTGAAGCACAGGTCCTTGCGTCTCCAGCCTCCAGATAATAACCTCTCCATCATGGCTTGCTGTGGCAATGACCCCCAGAGCAGAACACTGACACAGAGCCAGGATGTCTGATTTGTGGACACCGCTGGACTTCCACGACATTTCAGCTCTGACATACAAATCCTGCGTGCAAAGTACAGGTGTAAATATTAAACGACAGCAAAGCTTTTTATTCATTAAAATCCTAAGAAAACCTTTGTATGTTGAAAATCAGCACAACATTCAAAAAAGGTTTTCCAGGAAACATAAAGTGCAGTGCTATCTCCAGGCTCCACTGTGTGTGTGAGCTTTTTGGTTGAAATTGTGCAATTCTTCGCACATCACTTCCCACCATGTGACAGTTTACAAATGGTCTGAAATAACATGAAATTGTTTGTGTTGCCTTGTGGAAAGCAGCTCTATTTCCTTCTCTGGTTTGCTGATTTTGTTTATTCCTCCGGGCTACAGTGTTGAGGTCAGCTCTTTAAAATGAACTATGTGGGAGCTCAGCAGGGTGGACGGCAGAGAAATACAGCTACAGATGTCTTTGATCTCAGCAGGTGCATGTGTAAATGTAATTTACGTCATTAGCTGATATCAATTACCCCTAAAAACAGTCTTCACATTTTTTTGGCCATAAAATGTTTTCTTAAACACCTGGCTCTGCGGACACAGGGCGGCTTTACAATGAGAAACATTATGAACGGGGGGAAAATAGGATTGAGAATTTGCTGGAGAAGCATTAATACTGAATGTTACTCCTGTAGTTAAGGAATGAATCTAACCACAGAGCAGATGGTAGTGAAAGGTTGAGAGGTAAAATGTAACACAAGAATCTGAGGTGTGAAAATATGTGCCTTCAGACTTTTGTCTCACATTGCAGTTCATGCCGGTGTTTATACTGGCACTGGCAATGCTTCATCTTTATTTCCTGAGACCAGAGCGTCAGCATGTATGAATATGTAGGCGGATGTGGGGAATCTTTTTTATGCTCTGAAACATTCTAAACAATACTAGCAATAAAAAGAAGAAGGTGTTTTATGTAAATAGCCACGTTCTTAATAACGGCTGTTAAGTCAAGGTCAACTGCATTTGTCCAAGTTTCATGCATGTGTCCCTGAAGTTTGTTTTTTCCTCAGATGTGCCAACCCTCAAGAGCAAAAGTGTTTTTTGTTGATTTTTTTTGTTTCATATGACAAAGATAGTCCTTAAGCACACCACTACCTCATTTTCACATTTTTTGCTACTATTGCAGGAAATAATAACTCAGTTAGCCAAAGTAGTGAGATCAAAACAAACTTGAGCTCTTGGCAGAAACCTTTTTCTATGGTTTGGTGTTATTGTTCATTCATAATTCATATATGTTTAGTTCTTTCAACACTGGATTGTGTTGTTAATGTGCTAACTGGCTAATGACAATCTTTAGTTTTCCCTTTTGAATGACAATTACAAAGACTGTTGCCTGCTGGTATGGAGAGTTATTTCCTCTTATGCTGGTGCAGAACATATTGGTTGGCTGTCAGTTTAAGTGTTTGCTGTATGCTCATGTGCAACTTTTTGGCTGAGACACAGGCGACATGAGTCGAGGCAACAGTTGGCTTTCGTCGCTGCTAGTTCTCTGATGTCAGTTTGGTGTGTCTGCGCCTTTCAAATTAGTTGAGAAAGACTTTAAACTTTTAACCTGAGAGGGCACTGGAACACAGCTTTTCAGCCTGGTGTTATGTTACTCTCTGTAAAACTACATGTGGATTATCAGTTTAAGGCAACATTATTTTTACCTTGGCAGCTGCAATGTCGTACTGAGCGATCCTCTGGCTCCACCCCACAGCCAGAAGCTGGTTGTCATGGAGACAGGTCAACGCGGTGACCTCAGAATTGGTGACAGGCTCCAGTTTGTGCAAGTTAAGGCCATTTAGTAAGTTCCACACCTGCTCGGGGAGTGGTCTTGTCATTAAAAAAAAATATTTTAACTTTCTTTTATACATTAAAAAAATTGTCACCTTAGAATTATACTGTTCCAAAGTTTTCCATTTAAAATCGTAAAAATTATGCATAAATATCTAAAAAAACAAAAAGTTGTCACAGAATAACAATTTATGAGTAACTCAATTTTGACAAAAATGTTGGATAAAACATTGCAATTCTAAGGTGATGAAATATTTTCACAAATTTTGATGCAACTGCTTTAAATTCACAATATTTTTGTACAAATTGAAAGTCAAAAGTGATATTCCACCTTAATAGTGCCATTGCAAGCCCCAGTGATCAGTCTTTTGTGGAGGGAGTCTAGTGCCATGCAGGTGAGCTCATCTTCTCCATGAGCATTTAGGATCTGAAGCCGCCTCCTTCCCGTCTCCACGTCCCACAGAGACATAGATGAATCGACATGTCCAGTCACCAACTCTCTCAGGGTAGAGTTGTACAGAGCGCAGGAGAGGGCAGGACCAGGGTGAATTTTTGGTCCACGTTCTCTTCCCTCATCTGTCAACCATCCACCCCCTCCTCTTCTCACTTCAGACAGGTTGAGCAGTGCCAGGTAATCTTTGCATCCCACCACTAAATGAGACTGTGTCTGCTCGGGAAGAGGAGGGCTCAGCAACAGGAAAGGGAAGTTGCCGTGTTCTGGGGTTCGGCCTGGCAGCTGGCAGGGAAACTGCAGGTGGATGGTTTTCAGACAGTGATGGCTGGAAATGTCCCAAACCCTCAGCTCCTGGTAAAGGACATATTCAGGTTATGTTGTAATAATGATACACAAAAAAAAAATCCCAAATACAATTTTATATGATAAATATTATCCTGGTCAATTATCGGGGCCAATATTCATCATTTTGCCAATTATCTGTATCAGTTTTTTATTTTATTGATCGTAGATAAAGTCAATTAATGAAATAGTGTGCGTATTACACTCAACCAACACCAGGGAAGACAGTCTGCAATGCAAAGAAAGTGTCAACATGGGTGGAACTTTTACTTTGTAAAACCTCAGGGAGCTATTTTTATTCATTCATATTTTATTTAAATTCTCAGTTGACATTACATAAAAGTTGCAGGGAACTTGCTGTATATGATGTTGAAAGATTCAGTTTTGATTAAACATTTGCTAAAGGCATTTAAACAAAATTTTGTGTTGAAGTTTGTTATATTCCAATTTATAAATTTAGACCGAAATATTTTCATTTTTATTGTAAATGCGTATGGGTTTCAAATATAGGTCTCATTAAATACGAATAACTGGTATCGGTATCGGCCCTGAAAAAACAATATCAATCAACCCCTAATAATAAACGAAAAAAAAATTGACTTATTTTCTTTTTCTTTTTCTGTTTTCTTTCTTTCTTTTCTTTTTTGGAGGCCAGTTCTTTGTTTCAAGCTTCATATTAAATGACTCACAGCATCTCTGGAGTAGCTGAAGATCTGCCCAACAGGTTGGTAGATTGCAACATCCAACACAGTGGTGCGGTGACCCAGCAGCGTAGCTACGGGACGTGTGGTCACAAATCGAGTCCACAGTCTGACTGCTCGGTCACGACCTCCTGCGACCATTAACTGCAGAGACGCGTTGTAGTCAAAACATTTAGCTCCCTGTAACGAGACAGAAACACAGAGATGGTATACAGACTATGCTGCTCACTTCTACTAATACAGTTCAAGTTAGCTGGTCTTATTATTCTGAGTTTTTTTTTAGGGTGGCCTCATTGTTAAAATGTCCAGACAGTTAATTGGAGTATAAAATGAATTTGCTCATTCAAAAAAAAAAAACCCATTGTGAATAGCAGGAAGCATCACCACCCAGTTTAATAACGTTTTGTGCAATTACTTCATTTCTCCACAGTCAGTGGCAGTGTCTGCTTCTGTATGCCAAACAGGAGTCAATTTTAGAAATAACTCCCGTCTCATATTGGCTTCTCTAGATAAAACTGTCTGGGGTTAATTCACTGAATGACTTATACACTATTTGTATTTGCCACATAAGGACATTCATACACAAATTTAAAGGCGTGAAAGTTGATTTTGAAACCATGACCCAAACTTTTACATCAGGGTCACCCAGACCAGAGTACTGTGACCTCCATCTGCACTCCATCCAGATCAAAATTGGATAACAAAAATCATTACTCTCCCCTTTTGTTCGTTTATTTTGTCACACGGTGACAATGTTCATGGTGGAACAGATGTCTGGAAATAAACTTCTCATGCTTAAAAACATGCTTTATATTAATGAGCACTACACAACAATATGCAGAAGAGATCTGTGATTTTGAGGCCCCAGATGAAAAAAAACATTGAGTGCTTAAACCTGACTTTGTGGACTTTGTGTGTTCTAATCAGTTCAGCAATTAACCCTTTAACACCTGGATTGATATCCGTTTTCTTGTGCTGCATTCAGATGCCTTTCACAAGCATTTTAACATCTGAAGCCTGAGAAAATTGGTTTGTTACCTGCTTAAATTTCCAAATATAAGGCTGCTGCCTCAGTGTCACATTCATAAAGACCACAGAGGTGGTGTCGCTTTCTGAAGATGTCATGATGACGTTGGCGTCCGGCTCAAACATCACTCTGTTGATTGGTTCCTGGTGGATGTTTGGGATGTGACGGTAGGAGACCATGTTGCTGTGTTCACTGAGGTCCTGTTGTCACAATGGATAGCAATAATTGTTAAAGCGTTGGAGTGTATATTGGAGTGTAATCATCGATCTTTAACAGCTACACTGTTTACTACTGAGGCCTGCGTGACATTTTTCTCTGCAACTGGCTGAGCAAAGTAATTAAATTGACAAGGCCAAGCTTACTGGGAAAAAGATCCTCTGCGGGCTGTTCTCTGCCTTGGATGGCTTATTGAAAAGCCCTTTACATGGATTCAGAAACCACATGAGGTGGACTCCTCCTCTTTCATCCCCCAGTATCAACAGGGAGGGTCGTTTGGGACACTTGGAAGGAAAAAAGGAATTAAAGTGATGAGTTTTTTTGATTTGGGGGTGGATTTGTGATGCTGAAAAGAACACCTCAGAGGAATAGGCTTACCTGATCATCATACCAGTAACAGAGAGCAGTTGGAACACTACAAAACCCTTGGGGCAATAATGAGACAAAGATTTAACGCTTAAAAAAATATGATTTTTGAACAGTGACTGATTTTTATTAGTGGCCATTTCAGTATAGTAACATTTAGTATGTGATAGCAATGAAGTATACCAAACAAGTGGACATCCTCAAATAGACTGCCCATGGAGATGTTGACAAAGTGTAAGTCCCTGCAGTCAGTTGCTACGGCAACCTTGTGAACGTTGCCCATAGAGACGGCATCAGTGGTCCAGCCTCTGAATTTCCTTGTGTTGGCCACTTCCTCTGTTGGGTCTCCGGCAAGCTGCAATAAATAAGACTAAATATAAAAAAGTGTGAGTGTGAGCGAGTGTGATGAAGTTCCATGTAGATGTAAAAGTAGTACCATGATGTCACTCACCCCTAGAGTTTTAAGGATGTGTAGGCTGCTGTTCCAGACAGTGATCTGACCTCCCTTACTGACACTAATATAGCGGAGCGGAGGAGGGTGGGAGACAGCAACCACACGCACTGTTGGCTCCCGCTGCAGAGGAAGGAGTTTAAGTAAAATTAAATTTTAAAAAAGGCCATTGGAGTAATAAAAGTATTACTTTTAGAAAAAAAATATGCAGAGGAAGAAAATAAAAATAGAAAACTGAATGCAGAAAGATGGGAAAATGCAGCTAATAAACCACACATATGCTGCAGGCAACTTTTGTTTAGCCTGCATCACAGCATTTTTATATTAATTCTTTTACTTTATGTTATGTATTTATATTTATGTGGTGAGCTGCTTCCATACAGTCTGTGGGTGCTCCTCTTTCCAGTTTGTGCAATCATGTAGCACTGTTGAACACAGTCTCAGTCCTTACTCCTCCCAAACCACTCCCCTAATCAAGGTCTGACTATATAAGGCCCTTGTTGGCAGGACCCAGATTTTAGGCTTCCTTGGCTTGCTAACATTAGTCTTTCCTCACAAGCTAACATAGTTAGCATAGAGTATTACTTTTGTGCTAAAAAGTGCCTGGCAAGTTAATAACTGTGGTTATTATGGTTTGTAAATATATAAATTGGCTTTTTCACATGTAGTTGTGGTTACTAATGTATAGTTTAAGAATGTTTTGTTTTATTCCATAGAGGTTAATTGTCAGGGACTAAGTAGAGATACAAAAACCTTACTTGCATTAAAGGAACAGTGTGTAGGATTTGGCAATTTTTGTCAGTGGTGACCACTGCAGATTGCAAAATGTTTAAATTTCTTCTGGTTACAATTCCTCCAGTGTTCATTGTTCAGGAGGTTTTACTGGAAGCTGAAATATCCCCAGAGGTCTCTTCTTCTCCAAAATGAATTGAAACAGGTAAAAACACTGAATACAGCAGTTTCACATTAAAAATGAGTGTTTCATCAACACTGTTCAGCTTGTTGCAGATGGGACGCTGTTTTTCTCTGATAAACTAAGATCCAGATGCTCAGGAAGTTTTTATCAGGTTCCAAGATATCCACAGTGGTCTCTTCCACTCCAAAACAAACAGACCTAGTGACTAAAACCGGTAAAAAATACCAAATAAAGGAGTTTCATGTTTAAAAAAAAAATCTGTTTCTCTGACACTACTTCTTGCAAAGGAGCTGCTAACTATGGCCCTGTCTAGAGCCAGTGTGTGGTTAGACCTTTCTAGGCTACCGTAGAAACATGGTGGTGCAACATGGCAGACTCTGTGGGGAAGACCTGCTCCCTATTATTGGCTCATTCTCATTGATTATACACAAAACAATAGGCCTACTTGTTATATTATATTCCATTTCTGCCAATATCTCTCCTTAAATCCTACATACTGGACCTTTTAATTTAGCTGATGTCATACAAATGGAAGCGATGCTGTGCGATTCTGGTATTAGCCAACTTTACATCTGCATTCCTTGAACAGCTATAATGGGTGCAATCTGTTTTTACCCAAAATGACAGTGGGATCTGTTTGTCTTTGAAGAAAAGCTTTACTTTTGCCACCTCCATTAGGCCTTTTCGTGTAATTTTCTAAACACGGGAACATCCAACAAAGATGCATCATTACCTCTCACTTCTCATGTTACCAGATACGGGCTGCTGGATTCCTACCTTGTTATGGGAGCAGTGTCTGATCTGTGGCTGGGAGTCCAGGAGAGCAGCTCTGGGAATGGAGGCTCTGTCTCTCTCAGTGTACTCCAAAAGCAGATAGGAGCAAACCTGCTGCCACTTTACCTGCCCGGTACAGCTGATATCTACCTGGAAATGAAACCGCTAGAATAGTCACAATGACCCTGCATCATCATCTTCAAACACGTGTGATGGCACAGTGAGTTCGCTGATTTATACTAAACACTGATCAGCCACAACGTAAAAACCACTGACAGGTGAAATGAGTTACATCTAATCTTTCTACAATTCAATGTTCTAGTGGGAAACCTTGGGTCCTGGTATTCATGTAGGTGCCATTTGACACGCACCACCAACCAAAACACAGTTACAGACCAAATACATGCCATGACACAGGACCTCCAGGGGTGTCCTGTGGTGTCTTGCACCATTGGTTTGTTGGCAGATCCTCTGAGCCCTGAGGGTTGTCTGTGGGGTAGCACCAAGTCCCACAGACGCTAGATTGGATTGGGATCTGGAAAATTTGGAGGCCAGGTGCAGGTTTTTCTGCATTCAGATGCCTTTCACATGTATTTGAACCTTTGAAACCTGAACAAAAAAGTTTAATTCTCTTCAATAACATAGGAAAAGGCAAACTGCTGTCATGTAGTGCTGTTGCTATGACAGGGAGCTCTTGGTCTGCAACTGTGTTTGCATAGGTTGAGTACGTCAAGTGTCATCCACATGAATGTCAGGAGCAAAGGTTTTACACCAGAACATTGCACTGTATCAAGATAATCCATGTTTTTCAGTTCGCTTGTCAGATGTTTTAATGCTGTATTGATCAATGTATAATATACCTGTAAAGGTCCTGGCTGATGTGCAATTCATTTTTATCAGTATTTTATCAGTACACATCTATTTCTCTTTACCTCACTGAAGAACCTCTCTACCCATGTGTCCTCAACATCTGGACCGACCACAGACCTCAGAACCTCCCGAAACTCTTCAAACTTCATTCCACGCTCTTCATTTCCTCCTCTGTTCCTTCCAGTCCTTCCTTTCAGCCTGTTTTGGAGTATCTGTGCCTCCGCTTTTGGATGGGTAAATGCATTTCTCAGTAGCTGCAGGTGCTCGGGGCTCAGTTTCTCAGCAGGACTGACTCCACAGGCTGGATCACTGCAGATATAATCATTTAAAGGAAAATGTTAATTTGTGCAGAAATTGGACCGTTTTTTCCAACTTACTCACGTCTTGCATGTGCAGCTGGTCCAAAACATGCAGGGCATGGGCGTTCAGTAGAAAGTGAGGACACTCTGGCTGAATTTGAATTAAGTACTTGCACAATACGGGAGTAGTTTCTTTTCATGCATTATAACTATTGTTTTATAGTTATTGTTGTATTGTAGTTTTTACTTTACTACATTTATCTGACAGCTGATGTTACTTTACAAACTATAAGATTTTTGCATAAAAATCACGAGAATAGTTTATAAAATATGTTTTGGTATTAATTAAACTACCCAACAGTTTCTAGAAGCACAGCTGCAATTATTAGTTGATTGATCAATCCATTGATTCACAGAGAATTAATCGCCAATTATTTTGATAAACACTTTGATGAAAAGTCTTTTTTTAGCATTATATTGGATTTTTTGAGGTTTCTTCTTTTTTATTTTGAGTTTTAGAGTGATTTTTTATGTCTTTTACTTTTGGTCTTTTAGAGTCTTTTACTTTCAATAATTTGAGTAGGCTACATTTCCCTGAATATACTTACTTTTACTTAAGTACCATTTTCAAAGCAGGACTTCTACTTGTAACAGAGTATTTTCACAGGGTGGTATTAGCACTTTAACTTCAGTATGTACTTTTTTCATCACTGGCTATGTAAGACTGAAGTGAAAGATTAATCAGCCAAGGACTATTTTGTGTCTTAGCATTACTCATCTTTAATTTTTGTTAACGAGTTTTGACTGCGTATTAACTCAATCAGTGACTGGTTTACAGCATAAATGAATGCAGCGCTCCCAAGTGGCAGCATCAGGACAACACACTGCTGTTCAAAGAATCTGTCTTTCAAAAATCCCTTATGATGCATACTTAAATGAAATATACTATTAGTATCTGGAATATATGCAAACTGAACAGTAGCTCTACCATGTGTACTTGGTAAATGTGGCAGATGGGGAATAAGTTTTATGGGATGCTTTTAAAACATCAAAGTTTTCTTCACCAGCAGCTCCTGTGTGGCCCTGTTGCTCAGGGAGACTGCAAACTGAAACAATAAGTCACAAGTCTTAGCATTGTGAGCTCTTTTCCAGGTCCTTCAGTACATGCATGAGTGGTCCTTTACATCATGCACATTTCTTACCAATGCTAATGGAACCGTAAAATAATCAAGTAATAAAAGTGTATTAGTTGGCTGAAAAAGAAGCGTAAAGAGGCTGTTGTATCTGAAAGAGCTGGTGAAGCTGTGTTGAAGGGTGGAAAAAAATCCTTGTCAGTGTCCAAGTGGAGAAAATATGTGAATGTGAATGAGAGAGATGCAAACAAACAGCTTCACAGAAGGCTTGACTTCTTGTATTGTTGAAGAATGATGGAGTTGTGGGTAGATGGATGAAGAATGAAGATTGAAAGCAACATTTTTCACAGTGATTTTTTTTTTTTGGCAGCAAGAGATTAGAAATCATAAAATGGTATGATATCATGGCAGAATATAATAAGGTACGGCTTAAATATCAAATGCAAAATTAACAAACAAGCTTTATATGCACAACAGGCCAATACTCAGTTAACACTATAAAATCTGAGCAAAGTGCCTAGATTTCTTTCAAAAACATGGTCAGAAAGCAATAAAAAATAATCCCTAATTTGCAAGAAATATGTTCAAAAAAGTGAAAATTACCATTTTGTTTAAATGGGAAAAATGGAAAAAGAAAAAAAAATACAAAAACAAACAAGGCAAACAAGACTTGGAAAATGTGCTTAAGAATTAAAAAATAGAATTCTGTGACGTGTTTCTAATAATGTAATTATGATTTTAGAAAATCATTACTGCATTCATCTAATTCTTTGCAATTTGTGAAACATTTCTTATCTACTTACGCATTGCCTTTTTTTTTACATTTTTGAAAGAAATCACACCAATTTGTTCAGAGCTAAAAGATTTAATTACTTGTGAAGGGCGCCTGAAAGCAGCACAAGAAAAGTGATGCTCCAGGTTTCAAAGAGTTTATTTACAGTGATCAGTTTATATTTATCAAGATAAGAACAAGACAAAGGAAACTCACCAAAACCTGCTGTGAGCCACTTCTGTCTCATAAAGCACCCATGGAGTTTTCTTGATTCTTAAGGTATCCATATAGATAAACTGAGCTAAACTGACTAAAAAAAACCAAACCTGTTTAAATTTTTCCTTAAACGAGATACTGCTCCATCCTTTCCTGTTGGATCTTCCAGATTTAATCCAGATTGATCAGCATTTCAGGCTCTTTAGATCCAGATCTTGGTGACAAACAAAGCAGCACTCACAAGTGCTGAGGCCAATCTGAGATCTTGGCCGTGCTCTGAGTCTAAACACACATGGCTTTTGTCTCCATCCCTCCCTCTGTCCTCTCAGGCAAACCTGACTTGCTCAAACCAAACTTCTTGTCTCCAGACAGGGAAGGAATGTCCACATCCACGGATCAATAAGCCACCAGCCACAAGTGTTTGACCACTCTGAGAGGGCGAAAGTCAACACATCACTGATGAGAAGACCACAGAGAGTTTTCAAAATAACTGAAAGACTGCTGGGGGTAACAGAGCAACAAACCCTACAGACAGGCCCTCAGTGGATTAATCATTTATAGCAGCAAAGTTAGCCCCGACCCAGGAGAGCTGAGATTAGCGAGTTTCGAGGAGGACAGTTTAGCTGTTCTAAAATATTAAGGACTTAGCACACATCTGTTAAATTATACTTATACAGAAGTATATGTCCTGTGCAAATAAACAGAGTAAAATAAGTAATACTTTGTGATATTGTCACTTTTAAAACTAATGCTGATTAATTATTGCCAGGCAACCCACAACACTTCACTGAGCTAGAGTGGCCTCTCACCATGTTTAATGAAGGTACCCAAGTCCCTGTGGAGTTTTGTCTGCTGGGCAATTCCTTGCACCTGATCTAATGTTAGACATACATACACTGGTAGCCTGTACTAACTGGCTCAAATATCTACATAATTCATGTGATATATGATGCAGTGACCAGTGATCAACAATCGAAAATAATGGCACATGGTAAATATACATTTTTTCAGTGCATATTTGGGTTTATCATCGCAAGAAAAATGCAGATAGAACTACTAACATAAACAAGCTGACTATTTTTCTATGTTTGCCTTTTAAGGTAAAACAAAAGTGGATTTTAAATTAATTTTGACCAAATTCATGGGGACATATTTGTCAGCATTACTATAGATATGCTAGTATTTACTGTAGCTGCTGTTCCCATGATGTTAGAAAGCTGGAATATAATTGTTTAAAAATGTATTGTACAATACAAAAATCAGGCACACACTCCATTTTTTAAAGACTTTGTTTTTTTTTGGGTGGGGGGGTGGGGGGTGGGGTGGGGGGGTCTGTGGTTAACAAAGAACCTTGTATGATAAAATAAGGTAGGCTATTTATTAAATTGGGATAAGCCCACTGTTACCACTCAAATATAGGCCTACATGTTATTGCAGCAGCACAGCCACTAGATGGAGCCAAAGTCAACATATTAATTAACAGTTGTAGTCCGTTTTATTCTACACAAGAAAAACAACTATTTTTTATGTTGGAGTGGAGGATGAGAGAGAGTTAAGAAGTTACAATATATTTCAATTGCATACATTATGTTTTTTTGTTGTTGTTTGTGCTTGTTCATGCAACGCAATTCAGATCTTTTTTTAATTACAAATACGATTTTTAGACTGTTTTGTTTTCATTATTCTATTTTTAACGTAAAGACTTGCCGTAGTAATACGATAATGTAAGATGAGTCCTCCCAGTGCAATACATCCACTATATGGAGACACGTCCAAAATATCAGATAGCAGTTGTACTCTTTTACTCTACACAAAGAAAAAAATGTTTTAAAGGTAGCGTGGAGAATGAGGTGGGGTTGATAAGTTGCATTATATTTCTTTTGCAAATATATACTCTTTTGTTGGTTTTTGGTATTGCTTTTGTTGAAAGGCATTTCAGACTTTTTCTGCTTTTTTTTTTTTTTTTATTTAAAAAGCCTTGCAGCAGCATTAATTGCCCACTCCCATTGCAAACTCTCAATTATACATGCTATTGCGCGGTGGGGCCACGAGATGGAGCCAAAGCCAAAATATGTGATCAGCGCTCAAACGTGCAGGGGGCACAGTGAGAACCCCCAGACTGGCAGAAATGCCCTGTATAGCACCTTAAGACACTGAACTAACAAAACAAAACAGTCGTTTAGGCCGTTACAATGTATATTTTTATTTCTGTATTTAACTTTAGAAACACTCTGTCCCTTCCTCTGTCAGTGGTATAAGTTTGTGCCATCTCTTCTCAGCTGCACTCACACGATGGCAGCAGCAGCACACTGACTTCCACTCGGAATAATTACACCCCCGTGATCCGCCCCTATTTCCCCCTCGCTTTCTCAAACGGGACTTGGAAATGTACTTCCTCAGCCCTGCCCTGTCTGCTTCAGTGATGGGGCAATGAGGATGCCAAAGCACGACAAACCTGTGTAGACGTTTTTTCCCCCATTTCATCCCTCATTTTTAATGATTGAATCAGTTTTAACCTTGTTGTGACCATGTTGCGTGTTGTAGTAGAATCGGCTAAAGGGCTGCCTAAAAAGAAGCTTGGAAGTCCTGATCCAATCACCTCTGTGATATTTAAAGGTAAGGCTCTTTTTAAAACTCTTAAAAAGTTTTCATTGTGAGCAATGCAAGAGAAATCATCACTTGTTGCCTAGTATTTGTTCTTCAAGACGGATGTGGAGTGTGTCTTTGAGACTAAATTGTAAGTTTATAGTTACTCAGTGAATTAGACTTTCAACAAGCATGACGTCACTCTATGGACTTAATAGCTTTGATGAGATTTTATCTGATAGTCTAATATACAGTGTCATTCTTTAGTTTTTCTTGTGCATTGCATGGGAGGCCAAAAGTCCATTTAGAATTTAAAAAGTGGCTATAAGTGTCACCACGGTGCCTTTTAAATGCAGTGTGCATGTTTAAAAAACGTAATCTGCACAATAGGTTACTATTGCATCACTGAAAGCTTTTCCAACTTGTTGCAGCACATCCAGATGCAAAGACAGTTGGGTTAGGGACCATGCTTGGACATGTAGTTAATATATGTGATAATAGAGAGGAAAAAAAGATGCCTCGAATAGAAATTAAAGATGAGTTTGAAACTGCAGGGAAATTAGCCCTCGGCTACTGAATTAAAATGGTATCAGACAGAGTGTGTCATTGGCTCCTTGATGAGGAAATGATCCTAGCAATCAGCCCTGGTTACTCTCAGGTGTTTTCTTTGTACCCCTGTCATCATCATCACATACAGGTGTGGCAGCTTCTCTCTTTATTTCCCATTCTTCCCAGTAAACTGTAGCCCACTGACACCAACTATCACTTTTACCATCAAGCATGCAAAACTCTAAAGAAGTTTAGATAGAGAAATAATTTAACTTCAGAAATACATGTGGGTAAAATGACTGTCAATGCATTCTTGGACTTTGTTGACTTATGTGTTAACTAATCTACAGAGATCTTGTACCTTACAGTGTTTTACTTTTAAATGAGTTTTTTGAAAAACATTTACAAAAAAGTATTTCACTTTCAGATGAGAAGAAGAAAACAAAAGCAATTGACAGTGAGCTGAATCCTGTCTGGAACGAGGTAAATCTCTCACACACATTAAAACATGCACACGTCTCGCTTTGATTTTTTTTTTTTTATCAGTTATTTTTTAATCAGCTGCTAAAGAAAGCAGGAATAATTTCTGGACTTTAAGACATTCCGTCTTTAAATGCAGCACTAAAAATCACATGGTAAACATGTACTGTGACAATCATCATATGACTGTCACAGTATGTATCGTCTATGCCAAAACATTATGTAGCTGATATGGAAAAGTCAAGGAGTTTGTTGTTGCAGCTGGGTTCCAAGTCATTATTTACTCAGGTTATGTCAATTAAAGGTCTTGCTCTTAGATAAAATTTTGCTTTTTCAGGACATAACATGCAGTTGAAGTACTATATCTGATTGACTGCTTATCCCACATATTGTCTTGCAGGTGCTTGAGTTTGACCTGAAGGGCACTGCGCTGGACTCAAGCTCCTACATAGACGTGGTTGTGAAAGACTATGAAACTCTTGGGAAAGATAAGTAAGTGCAATACAATCCCTTGAGACCAAGCTCTCTGTTTAGCTTTTGTGCAACAGACAGATCACAGTGATGAAAAAGAAGATGTGTGCCTTATCTCCCTGAATCACAGTGCAAACAACATCTTGTCTGAACAAAGAATTTATTGGGGAAAGGAGTTTTTTTATTAGTATCAGGTTGGTTTACAACAGTGTTTTCAATTGCACGGATGTCAATGGCTGTCCAGCATAAGCTGTCATTAGGCCAGTCTCAATCTGAAATACAGTGGCTGTGAAATAAGTATTTGTACATGCCACCAACACCTGTGGTTAGGATACACATCATTATCAACACTGTCACAGTAACAGACAAGAAAAGTAAGCTAGATATTATCATAGTAACGCTGTGTGTGAATGATCTTGCTGGCTGTCTCTGCTCCCTCACACCCTGCTTGCCATGCTGGGACTTGCTGGGCTGTGTGGGATGGCTGATCCTGATTGGGTAACAATGACTGGATGAATTGCTGTTTGTTTTCTCTCTCACTCTTTTGGATTTTTGTGGTGCTGTGTCACAGAGGACAATGACTCAAATGTTAAAGGAAAATATGCAGTAGTTATTTGCCAAACTATTGTAGCGGTGAAATCGCAGTGCAGCAGGGTACAGTATGAATGAAAAGTTTTAATGTTGTGTGAGGACTGGTGCTGTAATCCTTCTACGTTGCCCCAAAACAGTTCAACGTTGCTGCTTCCATATAAAGCCAGAGTAACATATGGGACCAATCTGGACCAACCACAAAGAATGTTTCCTCGACATCACTAATTACTGCGATCAAAGTCTTGTCTGTAGTAGGAAAACAAAGCACATGAAAGTATCTGTTTTTTTATAATTAATGTCTAAGAGACCATGTATTGTATGTATATATACATATATTTTCCTGTTCTTGAGCTTTATATAAAGTTCCCCCAATGCATGGGACAGTCATAACTAAGGGAGGAGCTTTTCAAATGTGCCTCTCCAGCACACGAGTCCGTGTTAAACAGAGTAAAGTTTTCCACTGGGCTGGCCCAGCTGACACACTCCCTAAAGATCTACACAGTGGGAGCAGAGGAGGACTTCTCTCTCTCTCAAATAGTTTTCCAGCTGCTGTTTTGGGTAATCCCTGTTGTCATGGCAACAAAGGAGGAACCAGAAGAAAAAAGCAATGAGTGTGTGCCTAACTAACTTAATTTTAAAAAGGTAGCGGAACGGTGAAGGACAAAGTTCCCTCTGTGTAAACAGCAGCACAGTTTTAATCACAAGATCTTCGAATCGATTTTTCCCCGACAGTGAATTTATGAGTTTAATTATGGACAAAATGTCTAGTTTCTTTACACCTATTCAGTGGATGTGAATAGGTTTATTCTCTTCCTGGTCATCCACACCCTCCCTGCAGTGGCTCCATCCCCTTCATGGGGGCCCGCCCCACATTTTGAGAACCACTGTGTTAAAGTATTTTAGACACGCCAAAACAAGACTTCAGCCATGAGTCTACAGCCGTGCCAACAGCTCTGTGAGGATGTATTTTTAAGCATTTAGCTTAAAGCACAGCTGTGCTTGAGTCAGCACATGCTAACAGTGAGCATGCTGATGTTTAGCAGGTAATGTTTGCAGATTAACATATTTACATTTGTTAATGAGCACACAAAGTACTGATGAAGTGAATGGGATTGTCATTATTTTCACATGAGTTTGTTCATAACCCCAAATTCTGAAATGATGATGGTGCTTGATGAAAATTCAGGCGACCACCAGAGTGATTACACCATCACAATATGTCCTCTGAGGACCATGAATAATGGTTGTACAGCAACCCATCCAATACTTCAGGTATTTGAATTAAAACAAAAATACAAACCTCATAGAGAAAATGGCAGGGGATCAGTGGAGTCGTTAGGATGGATCCTCTGTATGTCTGTACAGAGTTTAGTGGCTGTCCATCAATAGATATTTCATTTATAACTGTTTCACTGAATAAGTAAGAACTTTGATTTTGAACTTTGGTGGCTCTGAGCACATGCCAAGAGGCCCACCAGAGTCATTAGGATTTATCCTGTGGGAACCCTTAGTATTTACAGTAAATTTTACAACAATTTAATGTCGTAGTTGTTGAGATATTTCAGTCCAGACCAAAGTAGTGGACCAGTTGGCAGACTGACATTATCATCCCTAAAGTAAATGAATACAGTTAAAAATATCAAGACAGTTAATTTTTAACCATGAACTAGTTTCACAAAATTTCCTGTCATCTCCTGCTTTGCGCCTGCTTTGCATGCTACTCTTAAACAGCTTTATAATGTTATCCATTTTCACATTATCTAGAGAAATACACTGAAGCTCTGCAACAGTGCTGCAGACTTAGAAGTCAATGCACGGTTAGTTTTTTGATAACTCACACAACAGGGAAATGGCCTCTTAAATATCATCATTACCATTAAATGTTAACTTGTTCTGCATCAATGCACATAAAAAGGTCAAATGTGGGGATGGCAAAAAAACAGGTTTGATTTTTTTTTTTTTGTCAGGATATGGTTGTAAAAATGTTTTCACATCAGAAACCTCAGAGTATTGTTTCATTTCCCGTCTTTATAAAACGCAGAGTCAGACGGTGAGTCTGTCCAAATATTTCACCTACCTTGTTTATGAAAAGTACTTCTCGATTTTAAGCTGAAACCTCTGTTAGTAAATGTGATGCATAATCATGGAACTATGGCTGCTGATTTCACACCCAAGTCACAGATCTGAGATGTATCACACTCATCCTCACTGAACTGTGAAAGACGATTAATTATTCTAGGCGGAGGATGTTAATATTTGAAACTTATCCCAGCCAAGGACGCACTTGCTTAGTCGAGCTGCGAGAAGTATGGTGGCAAAATGCACTACTGCCTGTTGTTCCACTGGCTATAGAAAGGTGAAAAAGGGAAAAACAGTGCATCCAATAATAACTGCGTGCACGTGATTTCACCCTGTCTGTGGATGACTGTTTGTACGTGGGGATTCAGCTGTGGTGGGTTGTTCCACTGTGACTCAGCGACTGGCAGCAGTCGGTCTGTTATGGTCGTTCCACTGTGTGTTTACATAGAATACAATGGGGAAAATATTGCATCAAAGCATGACTTACATATTCTGTTCACAATACACACATGGTACTGGGCAGTGATCATTTCCCCTGTCTTTTGGAAGAAGCTCAGGCCAGTGTCACTGCCAGTCAGGGTTTAACACCGTACAATCTTACTGTATGACTCTCTTTTATATTTGAATGCTCTTATCAGAATGCAGTCAAGCTGAAAACAGGAGTAGTAACATGAAAAATATATGAAAAAGGACAACCCAACATTTGAGTCAGGTCACCCAACAAACTTTTTTAAATCCAGGGTTTAATTTTTCCTAGTATCTGCAGTGTTCCCACAGTCATGGAAAACCTGGAAAAGTCACGTTTTCCAGGAAAAGTAATGGAATTAGTAAGGTTTAGGAAAAATCCAGAAACTTTGTTGTGTTCACTAAATTAAATTACATTAATTTAACACAACGTAGCTTTAATATGCATTGATGTGTGATAACGTTTTGGTTGCTTTTAATAATTTGTACATCGCATAGTTTCTTAATTCCCCCATGTTCTTTCTCTCCTTTCATGTATAACCACGAGGCATGTCAAATCATTTTTTAAGCACTTTTGGAATACAACTGTAAAGTAAAGTTGTATTTATTTTACCCCAGATTTTTAAAGAAAGTATTGTTGTAAGGCATTTTGAGAGATTTTTTTAATAGCAAATGTAAACAATTTTGGCCATTTTCTGTCTTTTTTTTTTCTTAAAATTTATTTTTATACAGGGCAAATGCAATTTCTTAAAACATTTTGAGCATTTTTCTTCTTTTTTTAATATATGTTTATATTTTTGGATATTTAAAAAAAAATGGGAAAATGGCTTTGGAGTGCATGTTTTCTTTAAAAAAAATGCTAAAATGACACTGCTTGTCATAGCCAGAAACTAAAAACAGAAATTATTGTTGGATTTTCAAATGTCTAACAGTCCTTGAGCTCCTTGAGACGGAAAAACTCATTGGAGAGTGGATGAGTCACATCCTACCTGAAGTCCAAATCTTGTTAATATATAGCTGAGAAGCCATTATAGTAGAACATATAGGCATTGTTGGTCACCCAGTGAGAATCAAGGCTACATACCAGGTTTATAGCGTCACTGACTCCTCGGAGAATCCCTGTGTCAGCCTCCTTCCTGATGTGATGCTGCCAAAACAATAACTCTCCATCTTCTCTCCTCCCAGCAAAACTCTGTCCAAAAACTTTTCTAGTGACCTTGAGGGTTGGTAACATGATATGCAGCTGTCTGAGTAATTGTACATTGAATTATGTATTTATCTAACTTTACTTCAGCACAATTCTTATGGTCTAATGCTTCCCCTGTATCAGTTTTGTCCTCCAAATGTTACATTTATAGAAATGCCTTCCTAATAACTGTAAAGTTCAAATTACCTATTGTAAGTTTAGTTGGCTTCTTGCAGCATGGTTTTCTTTGTCCTATCCAGGCCAAATAAAATTGGTTAGCAATGGGGAAAAATACATCATTTTAAATATTTGAGTCCAATGGAAAGCTTAAAGTTCTGGCCAGCTTTGGATGTGTCTCAATTCGGAGCGTCCAGTTGTGTCAGTGGATCTGTGGTTCCTCCCATCAGGAATGCTGCCAAAATAATATTACTCTGTCCACCCAAAGCATGATAAAGTTTAAATGATTAACTGCATTCCTATAGTTATACTTTGTTACTTTGGACACAACAGTGAACAGTGAACATAGTTTTATTCAGCCAGACATACACTGAGTTGCCAGTTTATTGTTAATAGCAATATAGTCTCCTACCACAGTTTTGCAATAAATCCTACCTTCATGAGAGTTATGTTTGTGTTTTTGTTGAACAGATGCAGTTTGAGGTGCTGTGGAACAGTATTGCATTGTACAAAGAGGTGTTTAGTTTTTAGCTTATCCTCGTTCATATAAACATAACAGAAAAATCTGTGTTTCAAATATCCGGGCCTCTCGTGGTTCATTGGCAACATTTGAAATTTGGGTTAAAAAAAAAGTCTTCCCAGAGTTAATAGTTTGTTGTTGCCTTCATATTAACTTATTAGTGTCTGAGTGTAAACAAACCACCCGTTGAGTTGTGTGGTTTTTGGCTGCACACCAAAACAGACGCAACAACCAACCACAAGCAATAACAAACTGTTCTGAACAATTTTTTCAACTGACACGACATGAAAACGCTACTGTACTTGTCTAACAAGAATCCAGTATTATTGTCAGTGAGATCTAACAGACACTTTGCCTTGTTCAATTTTTATTTAATTTTGTCCTTGAAATAAGAGTCGACAGAGGAATGCGATTGTTACATTTCAGCTCTCATAGCAGCTCTAGGTACATTTAGTCCTTCCTTCAGCCTTTTCATGACAACCATTTGATTCAGTAGTGTTTTTATTTTTTATTTAATCATTAAAATGTCAATGATTTATTCATTTCTCAGATAATGTTGTCATTAACAAACCATGAGGAAAATGTTCGCAAGAGGCAAATGACTCACTAATGCAGACAACAGGGATGTTTTTTTTTGTTAGCAGGTGGTGATCTGTGATTTTCAGCCAACTTTACAGGTTTATTTTTATGTGACAAATGGAAAAATAATAGGTGCTCTAGTTTGAACACCTTCACAATCATTCATAAATGACCGTCAACAGGCAGAATTGGTTCATTTCAGTTCTCAGATGATTTAAACACACAGTGATTCACTGGCAGGTAGCTTCTGTGTGGTGTTGACTGTGCGCTGGCTCATGGGGTGCGTTTGTTTGTCTGAGCAGGCAGGGTTTGTTAGCTCTGGGTGGTGACCTGCTATATGCCCCTTTTGTGAACGTGACTTCACTAAGTGCACATACAGCGTCTCATTTCTGTGTGGTCTGTAACCCGATTACCGATATGTTGTGGTGACTTCTGCCCTTTTTATTGCAGGAAATCAGTGCAGAATCGTCAGCAACAAGCACGTTACAACAGTCACATATACTGTACATTAAATTAAAGTATCTGAATCTTAATCTCTTTTTTTACATAAAAATATATATATATTTTTCACATAAACATCCAACAACATAATACACAGTGAGAGACAAAAATAGTAACCCTCTGAGAAAAAGTACAGAAAAGGAAAAAAAGTAAATATCATATGCATAATCATATAAGATTCGTACATTTCTACACTCATACTGCACATACTGTATGTTGGGCTTGTATACTCTTTTTACTCTTACTATATTTTGGCTAGATACATCTTTTTTGTATATAATGTTTCCCTGCTGTTTTCTTTTTGTATCCAGATTCCTTGGGTCAGCCAAAATCTCTCTGAGAGACCTTGCCGCAGGTCAAATGAGATCACTACCATCCAAAAACGTTCCTTTGGTCAATGAAAGTGGACAGAGTATTGGAGTAAGTTTTTTCCTTCTATTAATTAAAAAAAAAAAAAAAAAGCAACAGGAAGTCTAACTTCCTTTAAAGACATGAATAAAATAATAGACCAGCCAATCATTTCCTTCCAGGCTACAATCGACCTTGTGATTGGCTACGACCCTCCAGCCAGCGCTACGCCAAACCTCAATGACCCTCAAGCCGGAGATGCCACAGTGGACGCTGGTATGTTTATGAAGTGATGCAGCAATAAAGATTTAGTGATAGCATTAATTTTGATTAGAGGTATGCCAGATATTTGATCATCTTGTTTTTTCTGGTTATTAGGTGGTGGTGGTGAGGAGGAGGATGAGACTCTACCAGACGGAGGCCAAAGTGGCTCCGCAGGGGCCCCCTCAACCCCTGGTCAGAAGGCTAACCTCCGCAATCGGCTGGCCAGGGCACAAAATCGCCGCCGACTAGTCAATAAACCTCAAGACTTCCAGGTCAGTTTGGTAGTGATGTGCTAAAGAGCTATATTAAGTTTTCCACACTAACACCTCCTGCATTGTTTTTGTTTTAATACACAAATTAAGAATAGAAAAAAAATGAGATTTTTCTGAAATACAGAAAAAAAGAAAACATATGACAGCAAACCACAGAGCATACTGGGGAAAAAAACACAAACAAGCATATGTAAAAAGGGAAAAAGCAGCGTTGCATGTAGGCATACATGTTGCATTGGAAGACAGACATGTATCTCTTATGAACTGCATGGATCAGGGAGTACACAAATATTTCAGCAGCAAAACACCCAAGGGACAGCATTAGACACTCATGTGGACACTAAAAGGACACCTGTCTACAGTTTTATGTCCTCTATGTACTAGGTCTGCTGTGCAGTTTAAAAGGTAGTCTAGAAAAGCCCACAGTTAAACAAACTCTCTCATTCCCTTGTAATTAAACATTTAAAGCTACTACGTGTACAATGTGCTATGTTATTAAAGTTTCTTTTAAATTATTCGGATGGCATACATTTCTATTTGAAGAGAAGTGAAGCAATTCTGGTAAAAAATGGTGATACTGTGTTGCTTTTGGCCCAACCAGTCTCGCTGATTGTGCAGTTAGTGTAGCAGCGTGCATTACTGTTTGCACACGTATTCACCTACCTGCTATCAGACATAGATGCTTGTGCGTGAGGATTAGAGGATCATTAGCAAGCACGATTTCCTTTCATTTTATTACAAAATAACCATATTCAAATTAAAAACACTAATGGGGCAATTTGCAAAGGCATGTGGAGCAGGACAGTACCACAGTATGGAAATATTCAAAATTTTAAAAAGCTGTCCACATTGTGACACCAGCACAATATGTAAATGTAAAAATAAGCTGCACTCATCATGGTAACAATGAAAATGATTTACTACAGGTTGCTTTTGGTAGGTTACTGTCACACTAAAAGGTGTCTTGAAAGCCAGCAATAAGAAAACAATCAGGCTGAAATATTTTTAGAATTCATTTTTTGGCACAATTACTGAAAAATAATTTCCAATCTGCAAGTAAAAAGAAAGACTTTTCACCTTCAGCTTTTTTTTTTTTTTCTTCAATTGAAATTTTACTTTGCTTTCTGGTGACCACAACCTTTAATTCTTGCTAGTTTAGGTTTATTCTGGTTATGTATCTTAAAGTCTGTCGTGTACTTAAAGAAACTGAGGTGCTCTTGGTCAGAATCTGATGCTGCCATGAGTTTTATACATTCATCCACACTGATATTGTGATTCTATGCATCTTTCAGATTCGTGTGCGGATCATTGAGGCCCGTCAGTTGTCTGGCAACAACGTGAAACCGGTGGTGAAGGTTAATGTGTGCGGACAGACCCACAGGACGAGGATCAAGAGGGGAAACAACCCGTTCTTTGACGAGGTGCTTTTCTTCACCCTTACACGAAGAGACAACAGATGACACAGATTTGAAAATTAACAAAACTTGTTCCTTTTTATTAAATTTACCTTGCACTTGAAATATTTTTGTAAAGTTTGAAAAGTGCTTAAAGCATGTTTAAACAAACTATCTTATTGGAACCGTGTTTGATTTTTTCTTTTCTTTTTTTTGTGAACAACTTTTTTATTATTATTATTATTATTTTTTTTAAATTTTGTATTTCTCCAGATTTTCTTCTACAATGTCCACATGCTGCCATCTGATCTATTCGACAAACACATCAGCTTCCGGGTCAGTACGCGCACGTCTGTTTTGACATCCTATCCTCTGTCAATGTGTACAAATAAATAATCAGTGAATTCTCTCCTCTTCAGATTTATAATTCTTATTCACTGAGGGCTGACAGTCTCATGGGAGAATTTAAGGTACCTGGTGTCATTTTGTCTTCACATAATTAGTCAAAGAATGTGGTCTGAGTCTTAATATGAGTTTTGCTGATTTCCTCTTGTTCTCTCACACAGCTGGACGTCGGGTATGTTTATGATGAACCAGGTAAGTTTGTCCTGAACCACAGATTTGTGTGTCATTTACATTTGTTTAGAGAATGCTGTTTGGCTTGTGGAGGTCGGAAATGCGTTTGCTGGTTTGTATGTTTGTCAAGAATAGGTTTTTCTCTAATGTGATGAAAGTGGTAAACATGTTTTTTTTTAATGTAATCTCATAGCAACTATAATCATTCTTCTGTCAATTAACAAAAGGCCACACGACTTCTTGTGCAGTATGTGAATGATGTCACTCATGATGAAGAAACCACAGAGAATAAGATAATCACTCTGAAGTTTCCCTTAGTACTGTGGAGCTTTAGTGTCCTTCAGCTCATTGTTTTGGTTTTCTGACCTGAAAATTGGATTTTCCTCAGAACTTTGTGGAGCCCAAAATGGAGATAAATGAAGTGTGACTATTAGATAAACATTTGCTAGGTGGCCTGAAACATGATTTAAACAGGATGATAATGTCGCCCTGTATCTTCTGTATGTGTAGATAAGCGATGCTAACACGTTCACCATACTTTCAATAAAAAAGGTGATGTGTCAGTTTTGTTTACAGCTTGTTTTATCCTGACTGTAAGAGGCCAAAAAAAAGAATAGTGTGAGTAAAATCAGACAAACATATTTCTTAAAAAAAAAAAAATCTTTTCTGTTTCTGCACTAGATATACATAGCTTTGCAAAATTGCTAGATAATAAATTTAGTTTTCTTTTCACCATGTCTGGGTTTCAAGTTGTGTTTTTTTTGTTTCTAACAATAATTTTAAACTTGGTTTTAATGCTATGATAATAACTTAATGGGAAATAATATGTGTAAACTCTCTGTACAAGCACACGGTGTGAAGTGCTTTTCATTTACCTGTACATTCTACCTGATGGTGCTGTGTGTATTAATATGTGTCCTATAAGTGGTTTATTTATATGTTTGTGTCCCATTGCAGACCACTCTGTGATGAGGAAGTGGCTCCTGTTGAATGACCCAGATGACTCCAGCTCCGGGGCTAAAGGCTACCTCAAAGTCAGCCTCTTTGTAGTCGGCGCTGGAGATGAGCCTCCGGTACGACTGACTGACTGCAGCATGACAGACGACTTTCAGCCAGCGGCGCTGGCTGTTTCCTCTTTCCTCATGTAAATATGGTGGCTCTGTCCCTCGCTCCCTCTCACAGACTCTTTTCTGTTCTTTCATACTGCAGGTGGAGAAGAGGGAGTCAAATGACGATCAGGATGATATAGAGAGTAATCTGCTGCTGCCGGCTGGTGTGACTCTGCGATGGGCCACGCTGTCGCTGAAGGTGTTCAGAGCCGAGGACGTCCCCCAGAGTAAGACTGTAGTATTTATAATTAATGACATTCTGAATATTAACAACCTATTCACCTTCAAACCCCATTTAAAAACACATTTTCAAGCTGGCATATTTGGTCTGATTTTATGGTGACGCACTCATCTTGATTTGCACTGATCATGATGATTTTGTTATAACGATTTTCTACCTATGTTTTATGAATATCATTATTATCGGTTATTATTTAAATTTATTACTGAATATTAAGGATTCTTTGACTTCATGATCTATGGATTTATTATCTATGGTTTTAACTACATCTTGTAAGGTGTGCTTGAGTGCTTTAAAAGACGCCTTTAAATAAAATTTATTATTATTATTATTATTATTAGTAGTAGTAGTAGTAGTAGTAGTAATAGTAGTAGTAGTAGTAGTAGTAGTGGTAATGCTGTTATTTTCTATCTATAAAGAAATATATATTTTAGTTTGAAGTGTAACTTGTTGAAACATAATTTTTTTCCCATTTAATTGATGCCAAGACTAGCAAGAACTAAACTTCATTACATGTCAAAATTAAAACAGAGTAGACAAAAAAAAGTTTTGCAAAACTAGAAAATCACATAATAAAAATCATCATAATAGAACAATAGTAAAGTTATTAAAAATTATTTAATTATTAAAAAAATAAAAAAGCACCAGGGCCACAATAAAGTTAAAAAAAAATGAAAACTTGAAACTAAGCTGGAACATTAAAGATATAACTCATATAAATATATATATAAATACAGACAGAGCTTGCCATTCTAGCATACAGAGGCAGTGAGTTCCACAGTTTTGAGGCATAAAAACGGAGAGCACTCTCACTGGTATTTTCATGGGACACATGAGGAACATTTAAAGCTGTGGAGGACACCTTAGCAATCTGGCTGCAGTGCTGGACATAGCACATGCATGCATTGCTGATTGACATTTTGAATGTAAAAAAATATTTTTTTTTTGGCAATATTCCTTTGAAAGTTTGATGTTTTTTTAATGTCTTTGTTAAGGCCACCAAAGTGCAGTTTTTGTTTTGCTGCTTTAGGTCCTATTAATGAAATCTCTCTTTTTTTTTCCTCATTTAGTTTTAAACAGTAGAAGTGTATAGAAGAATAGTATAATACTTTGTTAAATAAATCATTTTTCCAATGTTTTCCCATTTCAGTGGATGACGCATTTGTCCAGACCATGAAAGAAATCTTTGGAGGAGATGAAAACAAGAAGAACCTGGTGGATCCCTTCTTAGAAGCTCGCTTTGCTGGAAAAAAGGTCTGTGATTATTTTTTCTTTTCTCTGTTTAGCTGCAGTCTTTTATTATTCAATTTTACAGAATAAAAGCTGATGTGTGCTCTTTCCGTCCCTCCAGCTGTGTACTCAGATCATCGAGAAGAATGCAAACCCAGAGTGGAACCAAGTACTGAACCTCCAAGTAAAGGTAAGAGGATAAAAAGCTGAGTCTGACCCACAACAAGATTAAGAAAGTAATACAGCATGAATAATCTCAGTGTTTTAAACCTGCTTCTTGCATTTTCTGTAGTTCCCCTCCATGTGTGAGCGTGTCAAACTGACAGTCTTTGATTGGTAAGTCAAACAAGATTAGACTTTTTATGTAGGAGACTGAAGCTTGTGTCATTTTTTGTCTCAAAAAGAGGCAGTAATATTTTGTTCATGGAGTTATTCGGGGATGAGAAAGTGCACCACAGTATTTTTACACTGTGTGTGTGTGTGTGTGTGTGTGTCCGTGCCCCACCGCCAACCACATGAGAATAATGCACCAGCCCAGTGACTCAGACTGTGCAGGCCCCTCCCTTTCCCCTCACTAACATGCTCTGGGATCCTGTTGGCACCGTCTCCCAACTAATTTTCATCATTCCGTGTTTCTGAGCGAGCCAACAGTCAAATGACTCAGGTCCAGGAAGGCTGAAGGGAAATAAGTGCTAGAGGAAAGGTTAGAAAAACTGTGTGCCTCAGGAGGTGTGTATTCAACACCAACTCTGATCCCAGAGCTGATAAATACATTGTTGAAAACATGCAGACAACATGCAGACATGAACAACTTAGAGAGAGACATTGTTTTTTCATACTTCCCTTGTAGAGAGGTAGTGAAAAAGCAGAGCATAACAATGTCCCTACTCTGTGAAATTTGCATATAATTTAACAGTTAGTTATGAGTGTAGTCCGTTGCGTGGAAGCAGTACGAGTCTAAAGATGTTGTGTGTGATTGCAGGGATCGTTTGACAGGAAATGATGCTATTGGCACCACATACCTGAACCTGGCCAAGATAGCCTCCTCTGGTGGAGAGATAGAAGGTATTATTTTTGAATTTTGATAAATATTAAAGTCATATTTTTGCTATAAATAAAGTGCCTTATAAGTCTGGATCTTTTGTGAAAGCCTGTATGGAAAAAAAGAAAGATTTCATCATTTGAAACCATTAGTAAACTAATGTGCACTTGTGTTAACATCTAAATGGAACTTGAATTGTCCTTTTTCTCCTGGAATAGAGGAACATGCGGGAAATGGGGAAATGCCGTCATATGAAGGTTCAACTGTGCTCTTTATTTTGCTCTGTGTTGCATGCGACGTGACGCGTTAAGCATGTTGTACACGCTAACAATTAGTGAAAATCTTTGCGTGCATATTGCTAATAAAGCCATACTGTGCTGTGTTTTGCCGTTAGTATTAGGATTAACTGTTTTATTGTTGTAGTGGCTGCCATCTGCTTCATGTGTCCAACAGCACCGCCTTACCTACAGCATCACCGACTTACTAACATTAAAGCTTCGCTCAGCTTAGCTTGAGTCAAATCATAAAGAGGTTAAGTACATTTCCGTTTCTCCACAGCGAACACAGGGCAGTCTGAAGTGGGTTTCCTGCCCGTCTTTGGGCCCTGCTATGTCAACCTGTACGGCAGCCCCAGAGAGTTCACTGGCCTGCCAGATCCCTATGAGGATCTTAATTACGGCAAGGTAGTAATGATTTGATTTTTCAGAGTCTTACCTACAATTTTAATCTTTGTCTTTATTTCTATATATGTCTTACCTTAGCTTTTTTGGTTTTCGGCACTTCATCATCAATATCTTTACAGGGCGAAGGAGTGGCATACAGGGGCAGGGTCCTGGTCGAGCTGTCCACTAAGCTGGAGGGGAAAGCAGACAAAACAGTGGACAGTATCCCCAATGATGACATCCTTGTGGTGCAGGTATTTTGACTGTTAAAAAAGTGCAGATATATTACCAGAAAATGACACTGGTAGAAATTGAAGTTGACTATTACAATATTATGTTGGTAAAAGTCTTAATGTATGTGATATTTTCTGTACTTAAGTATCAAAAGTTATTTTATGATATTAAATGTACTTAAGCGTTGAAAGTAAAAGTACAAGTGAATGCTGGTAATACAAAAGCAAGTGGCCAAATTTTTGAGAAGTATTCAATTAATTCTTTTGTAACATACACCACCTTACAAATGGAGCATACATAACACTTGCAGAAAACAAGGTTTTTCTTATAAGTTACAGGATTTAAAGAGCAAAAATCAGGTTTTTCTTCACTCCTAATCCGTCATTAGTGCATCTGTCCCCTCCTCCCTTCCTCAGTTCCCTCCTTGTTTTTATAGTAAGTAACTAAAATGCCCTGAAAAAGTAGCAAAGTATATGTATCCTTTTTTATTTAGGAAATGTAGTGGAGTTAACAGAAATATAAAAACTCAAGTAAAGTACAGATACTCCAAAAAATACTTGCAGTGAAAACAGCAGCATTTTAATATTGTGATACCAAACTGTAAGTTGGTTAAAATATTTTTCATACCTCGCTTTCCCTTTTCTTCCATACATCAGAAGTACCAGCGGCGGAGGAAGTACAGTCTGTGTGCAGTCTTCCACAGCGCCTCCATGATACAGGAACCAGGAGAGCCAATCCAGTTTGAGGTCAGCATCGGTAACTACGGCAACAAATTGGACACCACTTGCAAACCACTGGCCTCAACCACTCAGTATAGCTGTGCTGTATTTGATGGTGAGTGAGGAAGCTGCCATTTAAATGTGATACACTAAAAAACACACTGAAAAACTGATTTGTCAAGGGGACTTTTATATTAGGCTTGTCATTTTTCTAGGCAATCACTACTATTACCTGCCCTGGGCAGACACCAAGCCTGTGGTTGTGGTTCTCTCATTCTGGGAGGACATCAGCCACCGCCTGGATGCTGTCAACATCATCCTCCACATTACCCACCGCCTGGTAATACTGCATTATCCTCTGTAATCCTCCAAACCATAGAGTTTATGATTTATTGATAGGCTTGCAGCCATTAAAGTACACTGTATTGTATTAATGTTCACTATGTGTGCATACAGTGTGAAGGTTAGTCATAGATATTTAAGATAGCAGTGTAATCTTAACCCCAATTTTTTATTTTTACAGGAATCCAACCTGGAGGAATTTAAAACTGCCATCTTGGCTAAAGTCTCGGACAACCAGCTTGTAGAGGTGTGGCTTAAGTTGCTCAATCAGCTGATTGAAGACCTAGAGAGGTAAATAGTGGGTGTGTTGTTGCTGAATAATACAGCAAAATCATTTCTGTTATCTGTGCATCTTTCAGTGGGATCCTTCACTCACAAAACAACCTTTTGTACATCAGTTACTCTCCACGTGTTACGTTGAGTTAGTGAAGAAATGTTTATTTCTGGCATGCCTCCTCGGTGAATGAGTCCATCCCTGTCCCACAGGAAAATCAGCTGAAAGAGAAACTTATTTATGCTGTCTTCAAAGCCAGACTCCACTGACAATAACACAGGATTTACTCATCGAACTCTGGCACCACCAATGCTTCGATCGGTAGTTTGTGTTAACGTGTGACTAAGTTGCACGTTACACAAACTAACTCATTTTGGCAGATGAGGACCAGCTCCCTTGATCAATTCGTGGTCAGAAAGGGATGTCTGTTTGGGAAGCACTGGGAATATGACAGGATAAATGATACCTATATTATACTGCACGAGTTGTGTGAGTTTGTAAATATATAATTGATATAGTTTTGCCATTCTTAAATGTGGCTGCCTATGACTTTAATTCATCAGGAAACTTTCTCAGTTCTTTACAAAGTTTTCTTTACAAATGTAACATAACACAGGGTGAGTAAATGATACAAATAGTTAGCTGGGGGGTTAAATATTTGCTTTAATCTAATAAAGTCCAATAAACCTAATAAACCCTAGGAAGGTGCATTCAGTTTCACCAAAAATCAGGAATCCTCATAAGGATTTAAGGGTTTACTGGTCAGTTCATTTGAGTTCAAACAACATTCAAACTGACTTTATACTAAATCATGAAGTCCCATATTTTCTCCATTCTTCTCCAGTTTCCCAACACCAGAGCTGGAGGGCCGCTCCAACCTGACATCTCTGGACATCCAAATCAAAAAGCTGCGAGACAACGCTTTGGCCACCATTAAGGACGGAGCCAGACGCATGAGAGAGGAGGCCAGAGAGATCCGCGACACCCTGTCTGACTTGGAGTCCTGGGCAGACAAACTTAATGTGCTGGCTGAGGAGGTATGTACACAAGCAAGCATTTGTTTTGAGCATTTAAAATTACACTTTCCAAACATTACAAAAATTGGATTGAATAAATAAATAAAATATAATTACATAAATATTGTTTGTTTTGCCCATGCATAATTCTGCATTTGTTCACGTTTTTTTTTTCCAGCCCCAGAACAGCATGCCTGATGTGATCATCTGGATGTTACGGGGTGAGAAGAGGGTGGCCTACAGTCGCATCCCAGCTCACCAGGTCCTCTTCTCCACATACAGCGAGCAGGCCTGTGGTCAGCACTGTGGCAAGACGCAGACTGTGTTTTTACAGGTACACGTCTACAAATTAGTAATCAATTCTACTAGATTTTTTCTGAACAGCTTTAATCCCTTTTAGTTATTTAGTTCTTTATTTGTACATAAAATAAAATAAAACAAAAGAAAAAAAAAGATGAAATGAATACTCTTTTGGAACAAGAGAAAAAACATGGAAAAGGGAAATAAAGTTTAATCTTACACGTATTTGTACTGCGTACATACACTGAATCATAACTCATTTACATAATGTTGTGCTTTATCAGGAGAAGTTGTTTTTAAGATATTTTCTTTTTAAATTAAATGTAGGGTAAAAGTATGAGTGAATGTGAAGTATAGCAGGACCTCTGTACCTAACTGAAAACTGGCCAAGGTTAGTTCAGATCTGGTGTGATAACAGTGGATCTGAGCCCTAATTACAAAAACTTTGAAAGGTAATGGGAAGTGAATTATTAAGAAATTGAAATACAGTAGTATCTATCTTGGGTTTATTGATGTCCAATATGTGAAACAGCTTTTAGTGTCTCTGTTATATAAAAAAAAAAAAAACCCAGGGTAGCAGCTTGGTACTTTGCTGTTGGACTCTGTTGGCTTAACTGCACTAGGATGATTTTTTTTAAGAAATCATAATCCTCGTGATTTTTTTTCCCCCTCCTCAGTACCCCATGGACAAGACTAAGGGCCAGAAGGTGCCGGTTCAGATAAGGGTCAACATGTGGCTCGGTCTGTCTGCGTATGAGAAGAAGTTCAACTCCTACTCTGAGGGAACCTTCAGCGTGTTCGCTGAGATGGTATATCACTCTAATCACACAAAAAGAGAAATGATTGTGTACTTTTCTGTATTCAGGAAGCATTGTTGTAAAATATCAAATTAAAATCTTTTGATTTTTCAGAGCCAGCAGTCAGCATCTAAAACAAAATCTGTTCTCTTTTTAAATTACAGTATGAGAACCAGGCCCAGGTGTTTGGAAAGTGGGGGACCACGGGACTAGTGGGGCGCCACAAATTCTCAGACGTAACGGGCAAACTGAAGCTAAAACAAGAGTACTTCTTGCCTCCGAGAGGATGGGAATGGGAAGGTGACTGGTTCATTGACCCAGAGAAAGCGTGAGTATAATTAAGAGATATATTATTTCATGAAAATCTGGCATCTTACCTCCAGTAAAATGCAAAACATTTGACCAGGAGGAAAACCTTGTGATTTGTTATTTCAGCACTCGAACAAGTTTCATTTCTGTGGAGAAAAATATAAGTTTGCCCAACACTCTCATATTGTGCGGACTTAAGTCCAGCAAGTGTGCTAAATCTGCCCTCTATTGTTTACATTCCTCTCATGCTTCAGACCGTGATTTACTGACTGTGCCAGTGTGCTCACTTTTTTAATCTACGTCTGTCAACACAAGTACATCCACTCTATGACCTGCAATCTTGACTCCACATTTACATCTATAATCGTTTGTTGTTCCATGCCAACATTATCATTACATTTCTGTGAGGAAGCACTTCTCAGGCACTAGCAAGTTTATCTGCTTCGTAGCCTACAGAATGGTGTCAAAATAAAGCAATGGGCTAAATAAAGTGGAGAAACATAAGAAAAACATCTTTATATTGCTTTTTTCATCTGCAAATTTTTAGTAAACCGTTAAAACTGTGTATGCTTCATCTTTCATAATTCATTTTACTTCAGTTGCTGCTTGCATTTGTGGCCTTTTCTGTGTTACCACTGGAGGGTGCCAAATTTCACACAGCCTTTTCTAAAGACTGTTTTCATGTTTTACACACAGACAGTACATATGTTTATCTTTGTTTTTCAGTCTGCTAACAGAAGCAGATGCAGGACACACTGAATTCATGGACGAGGTGTTTCAAAACGAGACTCGCTTTCCCGGTGGAGAGTGGAAGGCTGCCCCTGAGCCCTTCACAGATGTGGTGAGACATCGCAAATAATGTGCAGCGTGGTTTTAATACAAACCACAGGCACAGTTAGTATGTTTTCCTGTCTGCACACAGCAGATAAAACATGCATGATTACCACCCAAACCACACACTCTATCTCTTAGTTACTCATTGACTTTGGTGGCTTTGCAATATTAGTTTTCACGCATGTTTCCTCCAGATGCCTAATGATGAAATCTAATATATAAATAGCCCAAAACACATGAAGAAAATACACAAAAACAATGATCTTGTGTAGCATACTGAGGTTTTGTGTTGCACAGAATGGAGAGAAGAGCCGTAACCCTGGAGAGTTTGAGTGTCCTCCAGGTTGGATGTGGGAGGACGAGTGGACAGTAGATGACAACAGAGCCGTCGATGATCAAGGTGCAGATATTTACCAGCTAAAATCTATGATATCATGTTTTTGGGAACATAGAAACAGAATGACTAAATCATATTGGATATTTCTTATTTATATTCCATTTTTTCCTCTGCTGGTTCCCCAGGGCTCTGACTCACTCTTTCCTCCTCTCTAGATCATAATAATACCATTAAATTAAACTCACATGACCGAATTTAAACCATATGTTCTTGCAAACAATAATGAAACAAAGTAAAAAATTGTTTGTGTGCATGTTTCTGTGTGCTCCACAGGCTGGGAGTATGGAGTTACCATTCCCCCAGATGACAAGCCTCGGTCCTGGGTCCCTACGGAGAAGGTGTACCACATCCACCGCAGGAGGAGGCTGGTCCGACCTCGCAAGAGAGCTGCGCTGCCTGCAGGAGCAGCTATGGAGGTCAGCACAGGAGACTAGGGCAGTGCTGATGTATAAACTGTGATATCAATTGTATTTTGATGCAATATACATTTTTATATAGGAAGATGATTTATGTTTTTTAAGCTACTTGTTTATGTTTGCTCACAGAGGCGAGACCAAGGTGACCCTGAGGGCTGGGAATTCTCCTCTCTGATTGGCTGGAAGTTCCACAGGAAAGAGCGCTCATCAGATACATTCCGTCGAAGGCGCTGGAGGCGGAAGATGGCGCCAGAGGACCGGCTTGGAGCATCTGCCATCTTCCAGCTGGAGGGGGCGCTGGTGAGTAAAGAAAGGAAACAAATTTGATTTGAACCACTTGTTTGTGACAACATCTGGTTTCATAAAGACTGTGTTGCATTCTAACTCTTGAAGTCAGTGGTTCCCAACTGGTGGGTCGCGATCCAAAAGTGGGCAACGGTTCCATGCTGAATGGATTGCAAGTGACTTGCAAAAGTGTCAAGTTTAGAAAACACTTTATGTTGAAGCACAGAGCATTTATTTTGGAGTGTGATTTCCTGCTGTAGAGTGAGTAAATAACGGACAGCTACTTAACAGAGAGACGGCAAATTAACTCGACGACATGGCCAATCGCACATATGCCGCTGAATATATCAAACTGTGTGGACCTTGACCTAATGACTCCAGAACCCTGAATGAGCCTGAACCAGTTGGGAACTGCTGATTTAAGCCATACTCAAACTGAAGTATCAGTACACATATGAGTCAGAGAGAGATGGCTGGCATAAAATCATGAACCGGATCTGAGTCACTCAGACACAAAATATTTTCAAATATTTACTTATGCATTAGACACATCTACAGTGCCATGCAGTGTTTTTATTTGGCAGTGTGTGACGTGTGAACAGGTGAAAGATCTGTTGTTTCTGCTTTGGTTCACTCTGCAGGGTGTTGATACTGAGGAGAAAGTAAAAGGTTCCAAGGCTGATGCCAGCAAGCTGTTTGGTGCCAACACACCCACTGTATCCTGCTCCTTTGAGCGTAAGACATGCATATAGTGACGAATATGAATGATCTTGCACATACAAAGAAATATACATAAATGTATGCAAGTGAATAATGTATTTTCTTCACAGGGTCACATATGTACCATCTTCGTGTCTATGTCTATCAGGCACAGAACTTGGCCTCTATGGACAAAGATAGTTTTTCTGGTAAGATTATAAACAGTGGTCAAAAATATGATTAAATGATTAGTTTCTGAAATTAATATCAAAGGGATATTTCTGGTATTTTGAAGTGAGGTTGTATGAGGTACATAATCAATATGTTACCTATAGTAGATGGCGTAGAGCTTACTTCCAGTTTAGAGAGCAGGCTGGAGTACTGGCACAGAAGTAAGGAATGTACTGCTATGGGCAAGTGCAGTAAAATGTAAAATGCAAATGTATTTTGCCATTTTAAAAACATACAATTGGTTGAGTGTACACTATATATATTTACAGCTGTACTGTGTCATCAGACAGCCCTTTTGGGCAGGAAAGTGAGCTGAAATGTATTCATGCTCTCATCTAAGCCACCAGACTCCTTGGACAAAAAAAGTAATTTTACCTCACTGAACACGGGAGCTGCTGGTCTACCACTGCCTCGATCACTTAGTTTGTTTGTGTTATTGTGTGACTTCGGTGTTTTCAAGGGTCAGTTTGTATTCACCAAAGTCACACAATAACACAAACAAACTAACTGATGGAGGCAATGGTAGACCAGCAGCTCCTGTGCTCTGCAAGGTAAAATTGC
Organism: Plectropomus leopardus; assembly: GCF_008729295.1. Classification (NCBI taxonomy): domain Eukaryota; kingdom Metazoa; phylum Chordata; class Actinopteri; order Perciformes; family Serranidae; genus Plectropomus; species Plectropomus leopardus. The sequence goes on along the minus strand of NC_056481.1, from coordinate 18,459,887 downwards.
TTTTTTTGTCAAAGAAGTCTGGTGACTGAGAAGGGAATATAGATATGGTTTAGTTTCAAATCCCCATCAGAAAGGACCCTCTGACAGCAAGGTAAAGCAGTTAAAATATTCTGAATATAGTTTACACTTAAACTGATATTGATCTTTTTAGGTGGCTAAAATGTGTTTTGCTGATGCTCCCATCCACAGCAGTACATTTCTTAGCTTCTGTGGTGGTACTCCTGCCTGTTTCTCCAAACTGGAGGAGTGCCGGCCGCCATCTATTGTAGATAATAGCTGACTATAGATAAATACCTTATTCAATCGCACAAAAAAATCTTTACTATCCCTAAGACTAATGATGTATTTCAAGTGTTACATTTGTAATGAGTCTCATTGCAGAAATAGGTGTGACTGATAGAGGAGAAAACATGGCCACTGATCCATGCATGTTTTTTTCTTTCACAGATCCCTATGCACACATCTCCTTCCTGCATGTAAGTAAGACAACAGAGAAACTGCGGGCAACACTGAACCCAACCTGGGACCAAACTTTGATCTTCAGTGATGTTGAGATTTATGGAGACCCCCAAAATATCACTCAATGCCCCCCTGATGTTGTGCTGGAGTTCTTCGACCACGACCAAGTGGTAAGTTATGGCAGATATACATTGAGAAAGCAACTTAATATGTGTAGTGTCAGTACTTAATGATACACTCTTTAAAACATCTAACTGTGGATTATTGCAGATAATTGCAATAAGTAAAAAAACCCAAAGTGACCTATATTTCACTTAAAAACTTTGGGAACTTGAAATTTGCAGAAAATATTGATTGACTTGACTAAAAATCTGTCACCAAAAAAAAAAAAATGCCCATTGGACCTCTACTGATCTCAAGATACAGTTTTGACGTTTATAACATGAACTGCCCTCAGAAAAACTCGTGATGTCTTTCTTTGTTGATTTCCCCTTTGTGTACACTGAAACAGTAATGTTAAAAAAAACCCTGTTTTTAGAGCACCAGCTAAAGGCTTGAAAACATAACTGACATGTTCTCTTCTGCCCAGGGGAAAGATGAGCTGCTGGGCCGCACTGTTTGCACACCAATGGTGAAGTTGAATCCAGGCATGGAACAGACACCCAAATTGCTGTGGCACCCCATCATTCAGAAAGGTCAAAGGGCTGGAGAGGCACTGGTGGCTGCAGAACTCATCCTTAAAGACAAGGTTATTCTGAAAGTAATGGAGTAACAGTTACTTTAGAGTATTTAAACCAAGCTATGTGTTCTTGGTTTGTTCTCAAGGCTTGTAGTTTTTTTTTTGTTTTTTTTTTTTTACATTTTAGAGTGTTAATTATTTTAAAGTTATTGGTAAAAATATAATCAACATAATTCATATTCCCCTGTCTTTATCTTTGTAGGGGGGTGAGTCAGAGCTTCCCCTGGTTCCCCCAAAGAGAGCAGAGAACCTCTACATGGTTCCTCAGGGCATTCGGCCCGTGGTGCAGCTCACTGCTGTGGAGGTAACACACAACCTTTACACACCATCCCTCTGAACTGATGCACATAATGGTTCTTATTCATGAAACGCTGGTAAATCTGTGAGTAAATCTGCACATAAAAAACTACTAAAAACCTACACCAGATTCATAAACGCTGTGGGGAAACTTGGATTTGATTGTAGGCAAGCTCGATTTCTGTTGTCAGCATTTAACATACATTCCTGCCTGTAAATAGCCAGTGACCACCATATAAGGAGGTGAAAAGTACTATGGATAGGTGCATCCTGTCAACCTGCGAACATGCCACAAACAAAGAGAGAAAGACAAAGAAAAATTTCCCTAATGCTGAAGTTGAAGTTATTTTACTTGTGTATTTAAGCTAAAATTGTTTGATTAGGGCTTGTACATACTTAAATTTAAAACTATATTTTTCTGTTATTATCAGTTTTTTTTCTTATTTTCTTTTTATTTTCCTTTTATATTTAATGTTTAATTTTCTGTATGTTGAGAGCAAAGCTAACTGAAGTCAAATTGTATGTGTAAGCATACTTGGCCAATAAAGCTGACTCTGATTCTGATTTTGGGTGAAGTGGAGTTTAGTAAAAATATTTTACTACGAGACAGTTCGTGAGACAGCTGCAAACTGTCTCGTGCTTAAATGACCTGCTTTATCCGAAGCTGTCATACACAAGATAGCAGACTAACAAATGAAGAGGATGAAAAGTGGTGCAAGAAAACATGCCAGCCCTTAGTTTGTAACACATGTTTTAATATCAATAAATATTAATTTTATCATATATAAAATGTTATATAATATAGGTCTGTTTTTACAGCACAAATTCATGTTATTAATCGGGCTCGGGCCCAAAACTGGACATAACAGAGCACAGTACAAACCAAAATAGTAATTTCTTATATTGACAAGCAATATTTATGTACATTCCTTATTTACGCAAACACTACGAGCAGTCAGAAGCAGGTGTGGAATTTGACAGTTCCTACAGAGAGACTGGAGCTACTAACATATTGATGTATGTTGAAATATACATGTAAATTTCCTCCTGCAAACAGTTTACATGCAGAATTGTCCTGCTCACGTTTCATGAATGAGTACCAATGTCTCTAACATGGCCTCTGTTTGTACGTCAGATTCTCGCATGGGGCCTGAGGAACATGAAGCCATACCAGCTGGCCGCTGTGTCTTCACCCAGCCTGGTGGTGGAGTGCGGGGGGCAGAGGGTTGAGTCAGCCGTCATCAAGAACATGAAGAAGAGCCCCAACTTCCCCAGCTCCGTCCTCTTCATTAAAGTGGTAATGTCAGGGTTACAGAAGCTGGAGTGTGTGTGTGAGGAACTAAAAGAAGTGTGTGGGAGAAATAAGGTCAAAGTTTTTGAAGAGGGGAGATTAGCCAAAATGAAAGGGAGTATTGTGAAACAATGCATTTTTTCTGCACTAGAAACCTAAAAAATGACCTTAAAATTAATCCAAAAGCTGAATTTCTTCACTTTGCACCCTCCATCTAGCTCCTTCCAAAGGAGGAGATGTACACACCTCCTATTGTGCTGAAGGTGATCGACCACCGTCCATTTGGTAGGAAGCCTGTGGTGGGTCAGTGTACCATCACCACTCTGGAGCAGTTCAGATGTGACCCATACGTCATCACTGCAGAGGGAGCCATGTCTTCCAAAAGTAAGGAGGCATAGAAAAAAATAATAATTATGCAAAATAATCTAACAGAATTAAGACAGAGACAAAAAGCCTTTTAATGTTGTCCTCTCACCATTTACAGTGGCTCTGATGATGGCGTCTCCTTCCAAACATGTCTCCATTAACATGGAGGAGAAGAGACCACTGCTTGAAGCTCAGGTAAACTCAAACACCTCACCTCAACGTGTTCTTCATGTTGTTTGTAACAAGTTAATGTTTGTTCTTCTTCCTCTTGTCACCACAAAGCGCAGAATTTGACCGTTTAGTCAAATTTGACAAACTTGATTACTCTGGCTTACAGTTCATGTACAGCATGTCAGCTGCTGTCAACAAAATGGTTTCCCCTACCTCCCACTTTGTATGTATGGTTACTTATTTTAGCTTTCTAATTCACAAGGCTGGGCACCAATGACACTGGAAGGCTGAGATCACTTAATCCACAGCACCATGGCAAGCTAAACGAAGGCCTCATAATGATGTCACAATGCCACTAATCTACGAGGAAATTGTCACAATAACTGTGATTTTACTTAAAGGAATACTTCACCCCCTGACTGACCATTTGTTTAGCAGTTACGCACCCTGTGTTATGCTGAATTTGCAAATAAAACAGTTTTTCTTGCATTTGTCCATGGTGAGCAAAGAATCCAAAAAACTGAGAAAATTCTTGAAGAATTGGAGTAAAAGGGGGGACCATGTTTAACAGCACAACTATATCAAAACATCTGTTTACAAACTGTCATGCAGCTTGTGCAGTATTTCAAACGAGATCTGAACTAAGTGCAACATTATCTATGTTCTCATCAAAGCCACCAGATTCCACTGACAAAAACAATAATTTTACCTCACTGAAGACGGGAGCTGCTGGTCTACCACTGCCTCAGCCAGTTTGTTTGTGTTATTGTGTGACTTTGGTGAGTCCAGATTAACCTTTAAAACACAAATGTCACACAGTAACTAACAAATTACAGATAGAGGCAGCATTAGAACAGCAATGTAAATTTTTTTTGTTCAATGGTTTTGAAGAGAGCACAGTTTAAGTGCACTTTTCATGCAGTTCCCTGTTAGAAAGAGCCAGAAGTTCGGGACATACTGAGCATACAACTGGATAAATGAGACTTGAATTACACTGCATGAGTTGTGTCAGATTTTGTAAACAGATGTTTTGATGTTGTTTTTCTGTCGTGAAACGTGGACCCCTTTGCTTCAATCAATCAAGAATTTTCTCTGTTTTTGGATTCTCCATTCACTGCGGAGGCATTTGAGAAAGTTTTTTTTTCACAAATTCAACACAACACAATGTGAGAAATTACATACAAATGGTTATTTGTAGGATGACGTCTTCCTTTAATTTAATCGTCACAAATTTAATGAGCACATTTAATTATTTTTCCACTGCAAGGGCGTAACATGTAGCACATCAGGTCCCCAGGCATCTAACATTCATGGACATTGTTTCTGTTATGAGGCATAATGTGGCTGGATGTACAGTTTTTAAAATTCAACTTTAAAGCAATGGTTAGATATTTTGGGCTTATTTAATTTCCAGCCAAGAAGTAATTGAGAAGACTGATACCACACTGTCTGTAGGCTAAATAGTAAGCAAAGCAGTGATTGGCTTAGCATAAAGAGTTTAAATCGGGGGAAACAGCTAGCCTGGCTGTGTCCAACGGTAACAAAATCATCCCACCAGCATTTTTAGATCTCACTAATAAAATAGTTCACTTACTAGTCATTTAAATCTTTGCAAAAAGTGTAAAAGCAGCACATCGAATCGTTACAGTGCGTTATGTGCCTTGCTCAACTATTTCTTGGCAGGGCACATCAGTCATATGCTGTTGTCTCTGTTGGTATCCTAGCATAACTCTCTAAACTTGTTACACCAGGCTTTTTATAAAAATTATACAAACGAGATGTAACATTCAAATAAGTGAGCTTTAGAGGTGATGGGAGGTATGGAGCCAGATCAAGGCCAAATGGTTTGTTTATTTAAAAAATAAATAAATTGAAAAAATAGAATTTAAAACTTAAGGTTCAAGTTTTGATCTTGAATTATAAAACAATTAAAAACATTTTCAAAATAAAAATAAGTGTAAGAAAAGGTTCATTTCAATTTCAATAAAATTTTGATTTAATTTTGATATTCTTTTGGAAAAAATTACTAAATTGTAATTTTCACTCATATATAATTTCATATTTGAGGTCTTATTTAGGTCTAGTTGCAACTTTATGTTTTCAAATTTAATTTTTTTTTCGCATTCAAATCTCTTTTTTTTTGGGTCTCAGACGTTTTTTCCACTTTCACTTCTTTATTTTGAAAATGTTTTTTTGATTTTCTATATTATTACATAATATATATATCATATTATAATATATTGAATATATATTATTAAGGATAAAGTTTACAGTTTACATTTTTACTTTTTCAATCAATTTTTTTTTTTTGTTTTTTTTTAATGAACAAACTTTTTTAGCCTCAATCTGGCTCCCAAGTAGGCAGGTTTTGTTTCCTTTGGACAGAGACAACCAAGCCATTTCCTCCTGTTTCCAGTCTTCATGCTAAGCTAAGCTACAAGCCACTGAATGTAGCTTCATATTTAGAGCACAGACATGCAAGTGGTATTAATTTTCACAGTTAAGTTTTGGCAAATAAGCATATTACATACACATAAAACAAAGCCAGATTTCATGACAGGCTTGGATAACACTAACATATGTTACAAGTGAAAGGACAGGTGGTTTCAGTGGGTCCCCTTGAGGCGTGGGGCCTTAATGCAGTTACACATTTTGCATCCCCCTGTGTTACGCCCTTGTTTTCAGATTCACTGTCAATCGTAAAATTCTAGCTGGGATCTTATCATCCTTTCCTTCACTGTTTCACTTTCCTGTCAATATTTGTAGCCTATTGTTTGTACTTTGTGTATGTGTTTTGGATTTATGTCACTATGTTTTGTGTATGTATTGTGACTTCTCTTCTGTTTTGTGTCACGTCGCATCTTCTTTCTCCAAAGCTTGTAGAGAAGGTGAGAGTACAAAATAAGAGTGTGATTTCAGATTCTAATACCAAATGAAGAGACCCCTGTATATGAAGATTAACAATGTGCATTCAATCTTTTAGGAAAAGGAGACAGTCGACTGGTGGAGTAAATTTTATGCTTCAACTGGAGACCAGTTGAAGTGCGGGCCTTACCTCAAAAAAGGATATGACAGCCTCAAAGTAAGTCTGCATTATTTCTCCCCATTTGAAATGCTCTACGATGTTTTTTACGATCTTTTTTAAAAATAAACTTCCAAATCTACTAACTTATTGCAATTTGTGAAAACATTTCTTACCAAGTTGCTCATTGCCTTTTTTCCTGTGTTTTTGAAAGAAATCGCATTAATTTGCTTTAAGTTCAAAGGTTTTACATACTTTTGAAAGGCATCTGAAAGTTGCACAAGAAAAGTGATGTCGCTACAGGCTTCAAGAGTTAAAGTACTTGTGTATTGTTGCATATCAAATGATGATCATTACTAAGTATTGCAAATTGTACGGAGGCTTCTCTCCTGAGCTGCTAATGAATGTGACTGTGTATTTTAAGGTGTATGACTGCGAGCTGGAGGAAGTCCAAGAGTTCAAAGGGCTGACAGATTTCTGCAACACCTTCAAACTGCAGCGAGGCAAGAATGAAAATGGAGATGATGACCCCACTGTGGTTGGAGAGCTGAAGGTAGTTCTACCCCATTCAGAACATCAACGCTTGACCAAATCTCTCAAAAGTAAAGCTGTAAGATTAGCTGAATCTCCTGTGCTCATTTCCTAAGATTTACATGTGTGCTCTTGTACCTGCAGGGCTCATTCAAAGTGTACCCTCTGCCAGACGACCCAGGTGTTGCTCCCCCTCCCCGTCAGTTCAGAGAGCTGCCAGAGAGCGGACCTCAGGAGTGTCTGGTCAGGATTTATGTGGTCCGGGCCATAGACCTGCAGCCCAAAGACAATAACGGCAGAGTGAGAATGAATTTGTATTACCAGCAGTCTAAGCACTGTATTTCAACACATCTGGTCCAGTCAGCAGCTTCTGTTTGAACTTGTGTTCTCTGTCTTGCTCAGTGTGATCCATACATAAAGATTTCACTGGGAAAGAACACCATTGACGACAGAGACCATTACTTACCAAACACCACCAACCCTGTTTTTGGAAGGTAAATGCTGGAATGGACATAATATAGAACATATTATTCTTAAAGTTTAAATACAGTACACCTTCTTAAACACTCCTTTTGTTTTGTTTAGGATGTTTGAGATGACGTGTTTCCTGCCTCAGGACAAGGACCTGAAAATCTCCGTCTATGACTATGATCTCCTGAGCCGTGACGAGAAGGTCGGCGAGACCGTGATTGACCTGGAGAACCGCTTCCTGTCCCGTTACAACTCCTACTGTGGCCTGCCACAAACCTACTGCATGTAAGAAAACACCTCAGCATGGGCAATCTCAGGGGTAAGATTTGGAAATATTCATAAAAGCCTGAACTCAGGATCCTTACTTTAATTTCTGTTTTGGTCTCAGATCTGGTATCAACCAGTGGCGGGACCAGCTGAAGCCGTCTGAGATCCTGGAGAACCTGGCTCGTCTGAAAGGCCTGTCCAAACCCAGGACAGAAGACAACGGCACATCGCTCACCTTCAATGGCACACAATACACACTGGCTCAGTTTGGTATGCCAATGATTTAAAATGTTATATATACAGTATATATATAAGATTAATTCACCCCACATCTGTAACCATGATTTATTGAAAACGTTCCTTTACAGAGATGGTTTACAGACCAGTGTGTAGGACTTAAGGGGATCCATCAGCAAAAATGGAATAATATTCAGAATTATGTTTTCATTATTTTCTAATTACCTGAAACTAAGAATTATGTTTTCCGTAGCTCAGAATGAGCCCTTCATGCCCACATAGGGAACAGGTCCTCTTTCATGGAGTCCGCCATGTTGCACCACCATGTTTCTACAGTAGCCCACAATGGACAAAACAAAGACTGGCTCTGGATAGGGCCTTTATTGTGTTTTTACCTAAAAGTGGCAGCTTGAATTTGTTGCCACAAATGCACCTGAAAGCTACTTTATAGGTTCTCCCACATGCTTGCAGAGGGAAGGTTAAGAGAGGGGTGTTGCAACCTTACCGCTAAATACCACTAAATCCTTCACACTGGTCCTTTAATATTAGTTCATTTTTTTAACCTATTGGTAAAAGGATTTGCAGAAAAAGTATACATTTAGTACAAGTTACAGTGGCTTGCAGTTCATTCTACATGATGAACTGAAATGTGAAATGTGCCAAAAAGTTGGGTGAGCATTCCAATGGATTCCAGTATTGACAAATTATGTTTTGACCTATCATTAGACATGGCAGTGGGAATCAGAGTGTCCCACCACAATTACCGAGGCCCCTGACAGGCAACACCACTCTCTAGCTCTGAACTAACCTACCTTTAAGCTGCCTTTGAATCCTCTGGATAAATAAAAAATTTACTTGAGAACAAAAATACCCTGATTTCCTGAATTCACAGGAAAGCCTTCATGGGAAAAAAAAATCTTGCTCATGTTTTTCCCGACTTAAGGAGGTAATAATGTTGTTTAATTAAGAAAATTGTAGCAGAATTTTTTCTCAAGTGAATACATTACACTTTTGTTAGAATCCTACCCTCAACCAAGCAAAGAGCAGAAACTGTTAACCCAAATTCATTGTATTGACACAGGCTAATATATTGTGTTTTGTCCTATTAGCTTGAAAGGCACTTTTATCTGAATGCCACAGTCTGCCAGCTGTACATCCAACATCACTCTTTATATAAGTCTATAGAAATCAGATTTTTTTTTTTTTTTTTTACTGCAGGTTAATATAATATAAGCAAGCTTTTTACAAGACCAAGTGTCTATAGCCACACTTGCATTTCTGTGAGGCTGTACTTTGGCGCAGCAGTGCTTTGAGCTAATGCTTACATGCTCACAATGGGGATGCTAAGTAATGTTAGCAGACTTAATGTTTACCCAGTTTGCATTTTTTTAAGTAGCACAAAACAATGTACTATTGAGGCTGATGGGAATGTAATTACTTTAGCTTGTTTTTGGTCATAAAACAAAATATTGAGTAAATCTTCACAGTATGGTCGTCATATGTTGCAGGGCATTGAACACGCTATTACACTTTTTGATGTAATAATACTGTTGTGTGATTGCTTGACATTATTGACTGAATCTTTTTACCCTATGTTTGATGTGACTAATTATGATATAACATAAGCCTAATTAAGCCGTAACATGTTTTTCACATCCAGAGAACAACAAGGAAATTCATCAGCACCTGGGTCCGGCCCGAGAACGCCTCTGCCTGCACGTGCTTAGAAAACAGGGACTTGTCCCCGAACATGTGGAGAGCAGGACCCTTTACAGCACCTTCCAGCCCAATCTCTCTCAGGTTAGATGTCACAGCTCACTCATGCTGTATCCGCACATCCACCCTGATGCAGCTATTTTGTAAAACCTGTATATTGTGTGAATTTAGGGAAGGCTTCAGATGTGGGTGGATGTTTTCCCCAAAAGCATCGGCCTCCCTGGACCTCCCTTTGACATCACACCACGCAAGCCCAAGAAGTGAGTCCTGTGCAGTTCTTCAGAACGTCATCACTGGTCACATCCCAAACCACCGAGTTAACGTTCACTGTGCTTGAATGTTCAGGTATTTCCTGCGTGCCGTCATTTGGAACACCACAGACGTGACTTTAGACGAGACCAGCATCACAGGAGAGCACATGAGTGACATCTATGTCAAAGGGTATGGCTGAACGCTACATGTCAATCAAAGCATACACAAATAGACTTATTTTACCCCAAAGCCATCACCACACTGAACTCTGCACTAAAGAACACAGAACCACCTCAGACTCCTGACTGTGAAGCACCTTTACATCTGCAATATTCTCATTTTATGTGCAATATTCTTTTTTAATATTTATATATATATGTATATATATATATATATATCTTTTTCGTGTCAAAGCATATATAGGTACGTTTGAACTGGTGTTTGGGCGTGAGTGTGTGTGAGTTTTATAAGTGCTTTTTACATTTTATTCTGTATTTTAGTCTTTTATTCTTATTTTATTGAGATCAACTAAATTCATATAAATGTATATAAAGGGTAATTCTGATGTTCTGATTGGTGATTCAAACTAGCTTTAAATTTATACTGATAATTAGATTTTTTATAAAGGGTTGCTGTGTATGCTCACACCTGTTCTCTTTGCCAGCTGGATGCCAGGGATGGAGGAGGACAAGCAGAAGACTGATGTCCACTATAGGTCTCTGGATGGAGATGGCAACTTCAACTGGAGGTTTGTCTTTGAATTCGAGTACCTGCCTGCTGAACAACTCTGCCTGGTGTCCAAGAAGGTGAGGCTTGTCTGGACTATGCTGGCTTGAAATAAAATAAGGACCATTTTAGCACTATACAGATGGGACTTTTTTTTAAAATATTTAACCTTTATTTATGCAGAAAAAAACCCTAAAATGAAAAATCTCTTTCAAGAGTTGTCCTAGTCAAGACAGGCAGCAACAAAAGATACAGACGACGTAAAAACAAAAATACAAGATCAAGTTACTACAAAGAAGAACTTAAAAAGTACATTAATATATGCTATAGCTGAACCATAAAAACAAAAAAAAAACACTCTGACATCGGCATGTAGAAGATGATATACAAAAATCCTGCAACAGTGTTTTGAAATGGCCCAGAGGAACCAGTGAGTACAGCCTGTGTTGTTGAAATAGCACATAGCATATTGTTTTGATTTGTTTCTATTGTCTTATTGTCCTACATGTCTGTTTTAATGCTGAGCTCTTGTAACTTTTTTCCAGTGTGGTTTCCACCGCAAATGGCAAATAAATTGACTCCGACTGAAATGCAGAACATGTTTTTTCACATTCTTTATTCAACAGGAGCGCTTCTGGAGTCTTGACAAAACAGAGTTCAGGATCCCCCCGAAGCTGATTGTTCAGATATGGGATAACGACAAATTCTCATTGGATGATTACCTTGGTAAGACACTCCATGTGAAGTTAAACCAAAACTTGACTTGTTTTGTTTTACCCTGACACCGCCATTACAAAACCTGACCGACAGTATAATACTCAATCCCAGGCACGCTTGAGCTGGATCTGCGCAACCTTATCCCTCCTGCGAAGACTCCAGAGAAATGCTCCTTGAAGATGATGGACGATGTGGAAATGGGAGCGCCACAGAAGACGGAGAATGCCAAGTCTCTGTTTGCTCAGCAGTCAGTCCGAGGCTGGTGGCCCTGCTCCATTGAAAAAGATGGACAGAGGGCCCTGGGTGTAAGTATAAATCGAAGAAACCCAGAGAGATAGATGGCCTTGTTCAAACCTGTACTGTTGAACAAATGAATAAACACCAACATAGTAGAATGGGAAGAAATCAGCAGTTTAGGATGTTTTGCAGTAGACTCTTAGCAGGAAGTCAGTGCTTTCCCCTCATATTTGTTCTTCTCAAATGGGTTTCCAAACATTAACACTCATTTAATCTAAGCTAAAATAACTTAATTTTTATCTGTTTTAATTTTATCTTGCGTATTCCTGCAAAGTGCAATAAGACTATATGACTCTTCTGCCTTTGCCAGAACTGACTCAATTATGACACTGACTGACATGCACATATTTTATTAGTTACCTGCTTGTAGTCACCACAGCCACCTTGTGTGTTGTGTTTTAATCCATCACTGTGGTCTTTAAGTATTTTTGTCATATGTCGCTGCTATTATAATGAAATTTTCTATTTATCTCATGGCTGCTGGCTTTGTGTTTACAGGGCAAAGTGGAGATGACACTGGAGATTGTAGGCGAAGCAAATGCGGATGAGCGACCTGCAGGAAAAGGCAGGGACGAACCCAACATGAACCCAAAACTGGACCCTCCCAAGTAAGAGCCCACCTTGTGAAATATTGAATTCCTATCAGTTTATTTGTGTAACGTCTACTTAAAATGAGGAACTTTTTAGTTTTACAAGTAACAAATTTTTCTCTCTCATTTTCCATAATCATTAGACGCCCAGAAACATCCTTCTTTTGGTTCACTAACCCATGTAAGACCATGAAGTTCATAGTGTGGAGAAGGTTCAGGTGCCTCTTCATCGGACTCATCATCCTCACCATAGTGCTGCTCTTCCTCGCCATCCTGTTGTACTCTTTACCGGTAAGCACAGATGAGAGGGATTTGAGAGTATTGCTCATATATAATGACATTATGCAGTCAAGCTGTTCAATGTTTTCTTTATGCTCTAGTTCCAGACTAGTGATATGTAATAATTTTATTCTTCTTTTTTTTTGCCTTTTTCAGAACTATATCTCAATGAAGATAGTGAAACCACTAAAATAACTACAATAGAGGAATGCTGGAAAGGACTAATTGAAATGTCTTCAGGAGGATCACAGTAATTGCACACAGCTTCTGCTAAACCATATCTTTTTTTTCTACTGCCTATGGTATTTTATAAAGGTCTTAATGGGAAGGGGCGCTTGCACAATTGCACAATTTTGTCATATTTTATTATGAACACTTTGTCTACACTGCAAAACTGTGACACTTATGAGCAATACATTTGTAATTTGTTTCCAAACCACTGCTTTTATCACAAACACTGAGGGATGAGAATCTAGAAACTCAAGTGCACTTTAATGCAGTCTGATACAGTTATGTGTGCAATAGATTCACCGCTTTGGGTTTTTTGAGGCTGTATTTAGTAACTGTGTTGTTTTGGAGTCCACATTATTGTAAGGCTTTTCTACTATTTGGTATATTGTGTGTAACAGGGTGATTCAACAAAAAATAATAAATATAAATAAAATTACTATATAAAAGTTTCACTAAGGTAGTATTAACTAGAGGACTGTATGTGATCGCATTACTGTGTACAAGGGTTTCTATTTTTCTGGTCACTTAAAAGTAATCCTGCCAAAAACAACTAACTTCAGTTACCAACAGTCATATCAAGTGTCTGTCTTTTGTATATTGCATTTTTACAGATATTTTAAATTAAATATATTAAAACATTATTCAACTGGTGTTTGTGTCCATAATGAATAGGGGAAATATACATGGCTTATTGTGTCTAAAGCAGGACTCTCTTCATTTTTATGGTTGTTGCCTAAATGGCATGTTACTGAGAAAAAAAAAGACTTAAATCAAAATTTGATGCCAGTGAGGTTTAACGGATGAGGTTTTCAATGAATAAAAACTGTACATGACATTGAACTTTCAGATATGTACAGCATATGTTCACAAGATCCAGTTATGTACAGTACATGGTCACAGAAATAATCAGTTTCTTGGTAATTAAAGGTTAATTTTGGTATTTTTCAACCTGGACTCAAAATTCTGAAAATGTTGTTCCCATTAGTCACTTAGACACAAAAACATGAGAAAATAGGTTCCAGATCAAAAACTACTTAAGTTACCCTTACTTTAACACATTATTTAGTGTTTCCCATAAAATATGAATAGCTAAAACAGTCAGGTAAACTATCCCTTTTGGCTTCTAAACGTATAGTTCATAAAAAATATTCATTTATATATATAACAAATTTCTGGCTTTATTCTTCCTCTGAGGTGTGATGTTTAAAGTGCTGCTGCAGGAAAGCCTCCACCTCCCCTCTTCTGGCCAGGCTGTTGGCTTTGCCTTGGAAACGTCCGTTTTTTCCTGCCCCCTTCCCCTGGAGCATTTCTAACACCCTGGAGAGGACAGACAATCAGAGTAGGAGCCCACGTCAAAGTACATTTATTTATTTATTTGTCTGTTTATTTAAAAGCTGAGTCTAATTAAATATGTCCTATGTCTCTTACCGCGGTCCCATCTCAGCCACTTGTCCACTGGGTCCAGCCAGCAGAAACAAACCAGGTCCCTTTTCCTCTCCAACAGTTAGGAAAACCAAAGTTTCCTAAAATCAGACAAAATGAGGCTTAACAAAAATATTAAACAGCTAAGACCAAGAGGTGAAGAGTCAGGTTACAAACTTACCTCAGTGCCTATTTCATTGGCAATGATGTTCATGAACTCATTGTCACCCTCTTTTCTGTAGAAAGAAAAAGACGCTATTTTCTCTCTTCAATACTCCTATTGATGCTTGTTCTTTAACCTCAATTAGATCTCTTACTTGTGCAAGCTGAAGAAGTTTCCTCTCTGGGGGTCGTTCCTAAAGTTCTGAGAGATGAGGACAGCCATGTCTCGAAGCAGGCTCAGGTTAGTCTGCCCAAGACATTTTTTACTCTGGTTAGGGAGTGCATTATGTTACGGTGCAGCAAACATTTAAGTGACACGGTGCTTGTCAAAATGGAAAGATTGCCATTCACATGGGGCTCTCTACAGTTAATGCTATATTCCGGCAAGCAGCAGGACAATGTCGCACTGCAGCTCAGGTGATGGCGTGTTTTTTTTCTTTTCCTGAGAAATCAGCATGTGGTGGTTTGAGTTCAGGGCAGGCTGTTAGATTAGAGAAGGTTCCATCAACAAATCAATTCTCCCCAGTGCTTGTATACTGGGACAAGGACAGTGGTCCAATTAAATGTCCTAATTGAGCTATAACCGTTGTTTGACTAAATTGTACAAGTAAACATACTAACTAATGCAATTTTCTTACCTTCTGTAGAAGCTTCACAGACTTCTGCAACTTGTCAACAGCTTCAACGTGCTCATCAGGTCCAGTCCTGTTGAACAAAGACAAGATTTTTTTCCTCTTTAAACTTCGTAGATGAGTTTATGTCACAATGGTGATATTTTGATAATTCAGACTTACTTCAGGAGAGACACAAGTGATCGCTCTGTGCTGTAGCTCTTCTCAGCGTACTTCAATACCCTGTTTCCTGCCAGGAAGATCAGGTTGGTTTTGTTTTTCTTTCCTTTCTCTGTTCCAAGTAGCTTTATTACCTACAATTCAAATGAAGAGAAATGTTACAAATGTGACAAGAATGCAATGTACTGAAGACAGATGAGGCACGTGGAAGTGCTTGTGTGTCTGCATGCGTGTGTGAAGTTGAACCTGTAAGTGACTGAGGTTAGACACATGAGTTCCACAGCACATGTTGGCATCAACGCCCTCGATATCGATGATCCGAATGGGCCCTGCATGGTCGTCTGGCAGCCCTCGACTCCTCACCTGGTTCAATCACACACACAGCTCATGTAACATCATATACATGTTAAATCTCTCTTTTCTAGTCAAATAAATAGCTTCAGTACATTCTTCAGAAGATTTGTGTTAAAATGGTATCTAAAACCTTGACTTTTGAGTCACTGATCCGAGAGAACTGTTTTATACAACACTAATGTCAGTATATGCACCTTTTCCACAGCAGGATCATCTATAGAGAGGAGCTGAACAGTGACAGGGACGTGGACTCTGATCTTTTCATTTACAGCTTCCTCTAGGGCCTGGAGCTGGGCAGCCTTCACAGAGGGAGTGTCCAGTTCAATTGTGCTTCTCTGACGCCCCAGTTCCCTGAAAGAGGAAAAAAATAGAAGAAAAGAGGTAAACCCACAAGTTGTTTTGGTTATGGGAACAGGGTTCTGTGTAGTGGTAATGTACCAGGATGTGGTCTTGTATCCAAAAAGATTATCTGCCAATGCTGTGATCAAATGCTGACCTAAAGAGCAGAGACGAAAGCAACTGCAGCTTAGAACAAGTGTGTAATAACATATGATAAAATAGTCCCTCAACTTGTAAGTTTACTGTTGGCTCACCTGAATGTTGCTGCATGTGGTCAAACCTCCTCTCCCAGTCCACCTTAACTTGCACCTCCTGACCCACCTCCAGGGGTACGCTCACAAAGTGTATGGCATCAGGACCCTGCCTTGTCACCCTCAAAACTGGTACATCTCCTATGAGCCCATGATCATCTGGCTAACAGAGGACAAAACAAAATGCAAAAATTATGAGAATAATATCATGTAGTATGGCTTTTTGGTGACTTTGTATTACATCTAATACAAACAATTCCCAAATAAACAACATATACATTTATATGTGTATGCAGTGATCACTGTTGGGACTTGCTTGATGTAGACAGTATTATTTTGGGGGGAAAAAACAGCTTACCTGGCCACCTCCTTCAGGAAACAGGATGGTGTCTTGGAGCTTTACATTAAAGCCTTTAAGAGTTTCTTTCTTTCCACTGACTTCATGTTTGAGCTCTGCTGGGCAGCAGGATACTACAGAGGTAACAAACTACAAAACAAAGAGAGAAACGTAACATTTACTAATGTCTGGGTTTGCACTAGGGATTGACAGATTATTGGCCTGGCAGATTATCAGGGGCGATATTTGGCATTTTGTGACTATCTGTATCAGCCTTTTTATTTCAATGATTGCTAATAAAATCAATAAAGAAGTGTGCATATTACACCTAACCAACACCTGTGAAGGCAGTCTGCAATACACACAAAGAAAGTGTCAGCATGGGAGAAACTTTTACTTTGTAAGACCTGTTATTTTTATTAATTCATTCTTTTAGTAAATTTTTCACTTTAAACTGAATGTTACAAGGAACCTAATGTATATGATGTTTACAGTTTCCATTTTGATTAACGTTTGTTTAACAAAGCTCTGTGTTGGAGTTGTTATGTTCCAAATTCTAAATTTTGACAGAAATATTTTCCTTTTTTATTTTTTCGTAAATGCATATCGATTTCAAATATCTGTTATAAGTCTGTGTCTCAATAATTACTAATAATCGGTATCTGTCGACCCCTAGTTTGCTCATAGAGGAGAAGCATAAACTGCGTGCAATTTAGACAAAAATGCAGTACAATGCATACAATAAAAATAAATGCGTGAAATCAGAAATTTTGACAATGAGTTTTGGATGACAACATGGATGAGAGTGGCTATCTAAGAAGACACATTTGGGCTATTGGTCTGTTGCGTTGCCACGTTATATCATTCTCCAAATACCAAATGTGCAGTGCACTAAAGTTAAAGAATAACGTCAGTCAGTTATACAGGACACCGTTAACCAGCTCGTGGTCCCACTGCAGTTAGCAACCATGCTAACCACTTCAGCAGAGAATGAATGTAATATTTAACGTTGCATGCCATGAAACAGCTCAGCGCTGATAAATTGGCTTGAAACTGTTCATACCTCTTTCATATAGCAGTCGCGTTGACACTGAAAAGCCATTCTGGAGTGTTTTTGAGGGAAAAGTCCACCTGAAACACGAGTTAGTGTTATTCACTGACTGTAGTACAGCTGTCAGCAGAGTACGGCTAGCAATGTTGTCCAAACTTCATTAAACCGACTTTGGCTGGCTTCGACTTGTTACCTGATATATATATATATATATATATACATACACACACACACACACACACAATATATATTATATATATATATATATATAACCAAAATTTATTATTACGTAGAAACCCAAAATTTAAATAAATTTAATTACTGATATTATTACTACCACCACCACCACGACTAAAAAAATATAATGATAACAGCAACAGTAATAATAATAATGATACATTTAAAAATGTTTGTTTTTGAACAAACAGACTTTGCCATTATGGGTGCATAAATACTACAGTAATAATAATAATAACATAGGCTACATTCAGCATAAAACATAGGCACGTAAAACATGTGATAGAACCTACAAATCTTTACCCACAAACAAATGTTTTGCAAAGCCTATCCCATTGCATCACCGCTTAAAGCCTATTATCATAAAATACCCACCATTACACAATGATTTTCAAACCACAGCTGGTAAACTTATTTTTATTAAAATTGACAATGATATGTCAGTGCATAATGTACAATATTATGCCAATAAATAATCCCATAGAAAATATCACATATATAAGAACATTATTTTGGACAATAACATATGAAATCATCTGCAAATATTACAAGCTTCAGAGAACTTCAGTATCCTGGCCTCTGGGAGATGGCGAGTTTCAATCCGACTGTAGGGGAGGAAGAGGGAGAAAGTGGTAAACAACATGTAAATGATCAATAAAATTATATATATATGTATATATTTATACATACATACCCCAGTCTTAACAATGTACAAAGTCATACATCCTAATTGGTATACCAGATTGCTTGTTTTTAACTATTATTCCATAGGCTGTGATTTGTCATTGTTGAATTGGGAAATAATCCAGGTTACGTTTTGCAAGAAGCCTCCCAGTCCACAAGTACTATACTTACATCACTAAGATCACCCATATCTGGTGCTTGTCCTTTATTATTGGCAGCCATTTCTTGAATCATCTGAAAAAGAAAAACCAAGTGTTTACACAACCACCGAAAGTCAAGAGAGAAATTATGCGAACATTGCAAAGTACATGTACAGTTTCCTAAATTCTCAAGCATTATCAAAATAAGAAAAGAGTTGATCTTTCAGCTGAACAGATTGCATTTACTCACGTCCATGTATCTATCGTACTCTTCCTTTCCCTCGTCTTCTTCATGTTCCCAGTCCCTCCAGTTATCAAAGTCTACAAAAATCCAGCTGGGCTGCAAAAAGAAGGAGAAACAACACAGTAATGTTGAGAGGGGACCCAGCAGCACCCTGTTTCATAATTAAACAGTTGTTGGGATTAGTTGCAGTTGTGTGGACCTGAGTCACATGACTTGGACTGAAGTCAGATTCAAACCATATATTCAATGACTTACAAACTTGACTTGACAAAATCAAAAAAGACTTGCGACTTGACTTGAACTTTAACATCAATGACTCATGACTTCACGTGGACTTCAGCCTTTTGACTTGAAAATACTTAATACATTCCCCAGTTATTTCAAAAGTGTGCCGAAATCCCAAATCAGCTAACACTGACACTATTCATTACCAGTCGACACTGAATTCCAGGCAGCAACAGTGTGTCAAGAGTTTGAACTATCACTTTATTTGAAAATGACTAGGTGAAAAAATGAATAAATCATTCTGAAATATATCACCATTCTTTATGCTCTTAAAAATGCAATACAAGACATGTCATAACATTTACATGAACACTTTCTGAGTTCATGTGACTGATTAATTTAAACACACACACACCGACACACACAGACACACACACACACACACCTACCTTAGCCTCATCCTTCTGGAGATGAGGCCATGCATAATCAGGCTTCATCTTCCTTAGCAAGACATTGATGGTGCGATCATAGACTCTTTCTCTTGAGTCCTTTGAAAGTGTTGAAATGATAAAAACACACTTACATTAAACATCACACTGACAAATTTCATCATAAAACATATAAAAGCAGTTATATTCCACTGGTCTCATCATGCCTAAAATTGGATGCTTACATGTATTTGAACTTTGTCATAGAAGTACAGCTCGTTGTAGATCACATCATCTGTGTCATTTTTGCAGCTGTTGTAAAGACAGGACAGGGCTGTCAAGGGAACAGTTTGGTACAGAGTGTACACAACATTTTATTGAATAGACAGCTGAACACATATAATTCCACTGCCAGAAAAGAAACAAACATGTATTGCATTAATCCTTTAAAACCTGGTTCAACATCAGTTTTCTTGTGTTGTGTTTTAACACCTCTCATAAGCTATTTAACCCTTTGAAACTTGCAGATTGGTTCAATTTATTTCAAAAACATGGGGAAAAGAGGCAATGACCAACATGGCAAGACAATGACCTGAAAATTAGTTTTTAAGAGAAATCGAACCAATTTGCATATGTTTATTTAAGTATGTTGCACAAGACAGAGGCAAACTCACCATAAAATCATTTTATCTGGCTGGATATCAACCTGGACGTCTTTAGGTTTCTGAACCATGAAGTTGATGGTGACATATTTCTTTCTGTCAAACCACAGTGCACGTGCTGGCTGACTGGTAAGACATAGGAAAACTCATGAATCAAATCATATATTAGAATAAGTAAAGAAACATATGTTGGTCACTATTAGTGGCCTATTTAAAGAGACACTTGCAGCACTTACCTCTCCTCTGGTCTGATAATTTTGGGCTTGTTCATTGTAATTCTTGCGCAGTACTACAACAGAAACTACTCTCTTACTCCTATGACTACCAGAGAGTAAAAAGTATGTGGCTCGTTTGTTGGGCCTGTGTGCTCTAATGCAGTGTCCAGGCCCTGGTGGCTATATATAGAGCATTTGGTATCAGCTGCTGGGAGGGTTGCCTACCACAGACCCTGCCCTTTCTGGTCTCTCCGTGGAACTCTCCGGAAAACAGATGCATTTTCTGGGTTCTCCTCAGCCACCCCCTACTGGGTGATGAGAGGGTGAAGGTGGGGGCGGGGAAGTATGACAACAAATGGGCCAACTGAAAATGTAGAAATTGCCCTTGCAACCTCAGGAGAAAGTAAACACAAAAAAATTTATTCACATACCCATGAAGAAATGAATCTGTAATCCTACCTACATATACATCTACGGCCTATGTAAACATCTGATGACAGTCAATGCCGAATATGAGTAACATGAGTCAAATATGAGTCACAGCCATTGATTTTAATAGTACCCTTATAATACCATATGCTATCCATGTGGTCACTATTTTCAGTATTTTTCAGTTCTGTGGTGCTTACCAAACCCATAATAGTATAGCACAGAGTCTCCCCCTACTGGTGCGGCGGCTCACGTGCCATAGATTTCTCACCGGAAATGCAATTCCCCACTCTGTCCGCACGGGGAATGTGGCGCGAGAGACCCACAGTCCCAGGCAACGCTGTGTACATAGAAACTTCTACTTAAAAAAAATCAATAAACAATTTTCTTTTGTGTTTTTATCCAACGGTTGGAGTATTTCGTCATTTGGGATAACAAACCCGCAATAAGAACCGCTTATCAAGCTGAAAATGCCTCGTAGACGACAGGTAAGAACAAATGTAGGTCGCACAAGAGGGTAACGCTAGCTTAGTTAGCTCCACTCACCGTATGAGGAGAATGCTCCTCCATACTTCATTCAATAACACGACAATTTAAAATGCTAAAACATGGAAGTTGTAATGCCTACGTCCAACCCATTGAACTGCTTTTTAAAATTGTATTCGTTTTTAACTGCATTGACACAAGTTTCCATGTTGTTCTTTTGCCAACGTTTTAAATCGATGTTAAATTAAGATAACTACACCTTCATGGGCGGCAACTAGCAGCTAACCCAAATCTAAAAACGTTACCCAGGCTGTTAATATACTAAAACGTTGCTTTGTGGGTCATATGTCTGCCGAACTTACCATAAGACGACGATAATCTGTATTATGTCAAAAATTTGTATAAAGGCACTGTTAGGAAAGCACAAATAACCACTTAATCTTAAAATGCAAGATTTGTTATGGAGTTTGGTGCCACAGTCTACTAGCCGTGTGAAATATAGGGGACAGCTAAGCTAACATGACAACAGAAGCTAACAATAATATTAGATTGCTGAAGTAATAACCAGGGTAAATACTTTGTCGTTGAGGCACGACTATGTCTATGAACGGCTACATCACATGAGGAAGCTAGTTATTTAAAAAGTAGTAAATGCTAACTGTGGTGATCGTTAGCCGCAAACGTTAATTACAGTTGTTTCACCTACAACAAGCCCAGCTAGCAGCGAGCTAGCAGTAGCAGTCTGTGGCCTTTTCTCTCAAATAATAATACACAGTAAACTAGATAACAACAGCTTTCAAACTTTTATTATTATCATCATTATTAAAGACAGAATCATATACAATCCACATAAAAACATATACAGTACAATACAATAACACCAAGCCAGGGGTACAGGCAGGATCATAACTAAGGTTTACAAGGCTTCAGTAGACTAAATCTTAGCGTCAACCTCAGTCAAGGGTTTTCCACCCTCAGTCCTGCGAGTTCACAAACGTCTCATATGTTAGCAGTCTTCATACTTTAGAGGTCTTTAAGGATTTAATAGCGTCTATATATTTATTGAGTTCATTCGCTTGATGTTATTGTATTGTACTGTATAGGTTTTTATGTGATTTGTATTTGATTCTGTCTTTAATAATGATGATAATAATAATAAAAGTTTGACAGCTGTTGATATAGAACCACTGTATTTGTACTTGTGGATGCGGTAATGAGATTTGCTGTAAAACATGTGCCATCTTAAAATCAAACACACCAAAGACAGCATCCTTAAAACAAAAGTAAAATTGAAATATGATTGGATGGGCAATCTGTCTGACCCAAAACCTCTCTGTATGAAGACAATTCCAAAATCAATGTAAAACAGTTTCGTCTGAGTTTTCACTAAAACAGCAGTCATACCATTTCATGTTTATATCTCTTAAGGAAACATTTTGCTTGGTCAAACGTGTGAATTCATTTAAACATATCTTCTCTCACTTTATTAGTAAGAAAATACTTTGGAGGCGAGGACCACACTTTTCTCTAAGACACATTCTCTTTTATACGATTCCAAAATGGGATTATGTGAAGAATTATGACAATGCATTTTTGAAATAAAGCTGTAATTGTTCATTTTTTTCTCTGATGCTCTGTTTAAAAGCATAAACCACCCACCGCAGTATGAGTAAGAGGCCATGGGGAGTAAATACCCCTTAACACCATTATGATTTTAGAGGCTTATTGTGCAATTTTAATATTAACAAAATCATAATATAGTTGTCAGACTTTCACAAGCAGATTCTTTTGGCTTGGTCTATCTAATCTTGTCCCAAATTTCCAAAGTTAACCTTCATTAGCACGCTAACATTATTTATTGTGCTTTGGAGGATAGACTCCTATTGCCATGTCTTATTTTAATGATTGACACTTGCCACGGCACATCAGCTTGTAAGATTTTGTATCATGATCAGGAATTTGTAGAGGATGCCTCTCATTTTATTATTTTTTTTCCCTGACAGAGACACATGGTCGGGAGTGGTTCAGATGGAACTGAAGACTCTGACTCCTCCGCTGAAAGAGAACAGACTAACAGTTCAGAAAGTGATGGGAACATGCCCAAGAGACAGCGCCTCACTAGAGCCTCTACTCGCCTTAGCCAAAGCTCTCAGGGTGTGCAAACATCCTTTAAATACAATATAAAGTTTTTATACTGCACTTTGTTTCAAATGTTCAATCAACACGGTGGTTTGACTCCTTTTGCTTTAGATACTCCAGACTTGAAGCGAGCTGCAGACCATGACGAATCCCCGCCATTGACGCCCACAGGAAATGCACCTTCCTCTGAATCTGAACTGGACATCTCCAGCCCCAATGCCTCCCATGATGAGAGCCAGGCTAAAGATCAAGCCAACAGAGACTCAGATAAGGACCTCTCCCATCGACCCAAACGCCGCCGCTGTCACGAGACCTACAACTTCAACATGAAATGCCCCACACCGGGATGCAATTCACTTGGTAAAATCCTTGCCCTTGTGAAAATATATACATCGGTGCATCAAGGGCATCCCTTTTTGTATACTTGAACAAACACTTATCAGGGTTCCCACGGTCATGAGAAACCTGGAAAAGTAATGAAATGCCACAGTCTTGTTTTTTAAGCCTGGAAAAGTCATGAAACTAGTAAAATCATCAAGAGTTTCGGAAAACTAACAGAGTATCGTTGTGTATAGTGTAATTAATCGTTACAGTAATCTCCACGTTATGTTACATAGCAGCAAATGTATTTTCTGTTAGATAACTGTTGACATAACAGAGCTCTGATATAAGTCACCATAGGGCTGTTTGATGTAACTTTTCAGCATCGACATTGCGATGTGCAATAGTGGAAATACATGCAATGTCAGGCAAGACAAATTAAGTCAAACAACTAATTTGTTGCTTGATACAAATGAAAAACTGCCACACATCTCACTTTCCATGACTAATACCAGCCAAACCTTCCCTATAAGAAAGGTTGGATGTATATATGACTTAGTGTCGCGACACTGGAAGCAAGACGTGATTGTGGAAAAGTACCATAACCGGGCCAGCAAGTGCCGCAGACACTATATTTTCATATTTTCACTATATTTTTTTTAGATATTTGGTTCCTTGAAAAGTTGAAGTGAGGTTTGAAATTTTGTCCATGAAAATGTGTGGGAACCCTGAATTATTTGATTTGTGTTAACTAATTTCCTCCCCTTCTCAATTTGCCCAGGTCACCTCACAGGAAAACATGAACGTCATTTTGCTGTATCAGGCTGCCCTCTTTACCACAACCTCTCCGCTGATGAATGCAAAGTGAGTGTTTAAAAATAAACATGGTATTGTGATCTTTTTATTGTTAAGTTGATGGTCTGATGATATTTTATAGTTGCTTGACTACAGTCATTGACTATAGTAAGGATAGCCAACGCAGATTTTTTTTGATGTTATATGATAGTGTTAGCTTTGTTTTGTTGGCCTTGTTGTGCTTGGCTGTGCAACACATCAGTTCTTCTTTAGCTTCTGTTATTAATTTTCCCTTTCATTTTGTCTTAAATCTTTTTATATTCATGATTTTTGTACATACGGTGGGTTACATTTTTAATTTTATTGTGTATTTAAAGTCATGGTCAGACACAGAAGTGGAGAACTATGGTAGATAGCCTTATAGTTGCAGTATAGTACAATAGGTTAAAAAGGCCTTGCAGCACATGAAAACATTATTTGACAGATTGGGTTGCATCTTCCTCTTCATCAAAGGTGAAAGCCATCAGCCGCGAGAAACAAGAGGAGGAGGTAAAAGGGCAGGAAGAAAACAACTCACGCCATGCAACTCGTCACCAGGTAGCCTGTTTTTGCAATGATAGGCATCACATTAATTATTTTTAGTTTCTAGCAGGGAGTGTGCATGTTGTCTGCTGCGTAATATCTTAATGCTTTGTCTAATTATCTGAAAATATATAGCAAATTACAAATATATTTGTTATTACGAAGGGTTTGATATTACCACGGAGGTTGATGTATTTTGTCTTGATTTTCAGACACCAACATCGAAACAGAGCAAATACAAAGAGCAGGTGGCTGAGATGAGGAAGGGGCGAAACTCTGGCCTTCAGAAGGAGCAGAAAGAAAAGCACATGGTACATCATTTAACATAGGACAGCTGGCACTTTATTTGTATATTTGATTGTCTTATCCTCGTTCCTCTTTCTGTTCTGGTCCACAGGAGCATCGACAGACACACAGCAACACAAGAGAGCCCCTGCTGGAGAACATCACCAGTGAATACGACCTGGAGCTCTTCAGAAAAGCCCAGGCCCGTGCATCTGAAGATCTGGTATTGGCCCTACTTATACCTCCCATCAATAGGCGGGTTATTACAGATTTGCACAAAACGTAACTAATATTTTCAAGATGTCGATAAAACACAATTGCGAGATAACTGCGTTTCCACTGAGTGATGTTATGCAACTTCTCTTCAGGCGATAACATTCCAAGAAGCATGGGGATGGATGTTTGATACGTTAGGTTTATTTCTATTGCAGCCACCGCACTAGCCACCATTATTTCCAACTGAAAGCAATGTAGGCGTGTTATGCAAGGGATAATGCAAAGGCAAGCCCCTTATACGTGGGAGTGGCCACGCATTAGGGATTTCTGGGAAGTGTTGAAGAATTATCCAACGCAATAACACCTCTTGTAGCGCCTGCTGCATCATACCTGAGGGAGCCAGTTTCTACTGACAAGGCCATAGCCGTATTACCATGTAACCTATAAAAAGCAGAAAAAGTGTTTCCATTGCAGTTTTGCAAAATACCACTTTTTTGCATTGCCTGAAATACCACCACATTCAAGCGTAAAAACTTTTTTGTGATAAATAGAAGTTTTTTGGAAACTGATGTGTTTCTATCAGGTGTATTTTACATTCGAAATTTCAATTTTGAGAGTTAATGGAAACCCACTTAGTGTCACTCTTGCCTTCTGATTTTCTATACCAAAATCACCTTTTCACACAGGTTGAGGCTAACACCAGCAGTAATACTGTGCATTCCCTCCTGTCTTCCGTCTTGCAGGAGAAACTGCGTATTCAGGGTCAGATCACTGAGGGCAGTAACATGATAAAGACCATCCTGTTTGGTCGCTACGAGCTGGACACCTGGTACCACTCACCCTATCCTGAGGAGTATGCACGCCTAGGTCGCCTCTACGTCTGTGAATTCTGCCTCAAGTACATGAAGAGCCAAACCATTCTCCGACGACACATGGTGAGAGTCAGCACCTGAAATTGCAGGTCTTTTACACACCACATATGTTATGCCAGATAATTTTTAAAAATTTTTTTTTTTTTTTTTTTTGTCTGTCTGTCTGTGAGATATTTACTGCTTGAAGAAGTCTGATAGCTGGCCAACTCACTGGCAGTTTATAATAATAATAAATAGATTGGGTCCCCCATAAGTTAGACTTATTATTTTTGTGGTTGATTGAAAAAAAAATGGCATTTTAAGGATTTAAAATTCTGAATATTAATGAATATTTGATATTTATAATTACCAATAATGCTGGTGTATGTATAATATTTTTATTATAGCCTGATTTTGAAAAGTGTATTTTGTGCTCACAGCGATATGAGTGTGTAATGTTAAAGCGGGCCCTAAAGGTTAAATATATATGTGTAACATATGTGTTTATAACAGAGTTCTTAGGAAATGACTCTGTTGTGCCTCTATTGCGTGTCTACTCAGGCCAAATGTGTGTGGAAGCATCCTCCAGGAGACGAGGTGTACAGAAAGGGGAGCATATCGGTGTTTGAAGTGGACGGTAAAAAGAATAAGGTAGGCTGACTCAGACTTCTCAGTCTTTACTCCATCTGCTTTTGTCAACATTAGAAGACTGGTTACAGACACATCTGGAAAGCAAGCACCATAAACAGCAACAACTTACTTGTTGCTGTAATGTAATTA